>NC_141146.1:88312298-88682298 GCF_053477565.2 Lygodium microphyllum | reverse complement strand
TAATACCAAGAGAAGATAGACAAGTTGTTTTCTATTTCACCTCTCTATTCCCTAAAATTTGTGAAACTTTGCAAAAGATTATAAAGGTTGAATTTTCAACGTAGTCTTCCACTATAAGATTCATAACATAGTATGCATCACAATCTTACTTAATCTAAATCTATGTGTCAATGTGCAATTGTGCCAAACAACTATTTGATATGTACAACGGTAAAACCATGGAGCTAGAGTGCATACTCTAAAATCTATTATACATAGAGTAAGATCTTCTATTTAATTTGGAGTTCATGAGGAATTTCTACATGTGAAATATGTTAAACAAGGAGGGAACAAAAAATTTCATGGGAAATGTTGAACCAAGCATACCTTTCTAGGTGTAGCCTAGGATTGCTCGTACTAACAAAAAAACATTGCTTGGGAATCAGTTAGGGTTTTCCATTTGATAACATTCACTTTAAATAGCGATACAAAATAGAGATGCAAACCAGTTTGCCCATTATGAACACATTGCAAGTGGATAGGACATTCTCTAATGCAAAAGTTAACATAGATAACTTAATGATCAACTTGATACAATGTTTGATGCAATAGTCCTAATAAGGCCTTTGGACTATTTAAAATTGTAATAAAGGCTAGTCTTGCCACAAGTAGCAAACTATATTTTATTTTGTGAATAATGCAAAATTGAGTGTGGAGAGATGAGCATGGGGAGTTATGAAGCACACTCTATAACAAAAGCAAGAGATGCAAAATAGATTGGTGGGATCTCATGCATCCTCATGATAGTTTATGCCTACAAAACAAGAGAGAAGTTAAGTCTCAAAAAAGTATTCATTCCCTCACTTTTTGTTCAATGCAAAGTAGATAAACAATATTAAAAGAGTCTCAATATGTACATCATGCATTTTTGGTTTAGCCTAAGTAAAGGCTCTAAGATTTATGCTAACCACCTGAAAAGAAATGGCATTTCTATCTACATTCCTCAAATATTTGATCGACTTAAAAATCAGTCCTCATCCAAAATTGGGTTGAGCTAGTCCTCTTTCCAAAAAATAGCTCTTATCATGAAATCTCAATAGGTATCCCAAATTTTAAGGGATTCATACTTCATCTTCCCTTTATCCCATAAAATGACTTATGGATGTTGTGAAAGCCGAAGGAATTCATAACTTGCATCAACTTTATACTCACAATCTTAAAAGAAAGAACTTCCTATCCACATTCTTTAGAGGATTGATCAACTCAAAGACAAAGTCCTTATTAAAATTGGCATTGAAGCTAGGCCTCTTTCCAAAAGAAGCTCTTCATCATGAAAACTCAAATGGTATTTTAGATTTTTAGGGGATTCATAATGCTATGAAAGCCCAAGAAACTCATAACCAACATCAACTTCTTCCAAGCTAGTCTAGCACTTATGTAAAACCAAAACAAACATGTGACTAGTTCATCTTCCCTCTTACAAAGTTCCTAATTTGACTCTTAGAGAGAAGATTCCCAAGCACAACTTATCATAGCTAAACTTTAAATTTAAAGAAGGGGTAGCTCCCCAAGTTCTTTTGAATCTTCTCTTCCATACTCTTAAGATTTCTTGCATTAACATGTTGCAATTTCTACATTATTTGTAAAATGTAATGTTATTACCTTTGCAAAAGTCTCCTCTTTCCTTCATCTTCCTAAGAGCATTCTTTAATGTGCTCTTTTAGCATTTTATCCTACTCCTTAACAAGAGTTGAGATATGCCAAGTTTCATCCTTTTTTGATAAGATGTATTCCATCCGAGCACTTTCTCATTATCAAGGTGAAATTTCATATTGGTAGTGTTCAAACTCTCAACTCATAAACTAATTAGATCATAAATATCTTGCCATTGTCACAAACCCTTTCTATAAATCATAAATAGATAGTTTAGGCCTCTAACGATGAAAGAGTAAACTCTTCTTGAAATGCATCACTTTGAAGCCATATAATATAGTTTGAAGAAGGACTACCAAACCAAGAGCAATCCTTGATTAATTTATTCCAAAAATCAACTAGATCTTGAGCCATAGAAAGCTATCATATATCAATCTTAACAAGTATAACTAATAGAGCATCCTCCCAACTTAGCCTTAGCCAATTGCTCCTAATACGCACTAAGAGAATGCAAATCAATTCCTACATATGAAAACCCAAGGCTAAGCAGTGCCCAAGCTCAACCTAATAGCCTTACCCTAGAACATCTCCAAACCAACACAAATATCCTCCTTGGTAGAATTAAAGGACCACATGTAATAGCATGCCATTGACTCTTATCGTCATAAGATAGGACAAATCATCTAAAGTTAAATTCTAGTTATTTCCAATGACTTTAGCTAAATGAGAAAATCACCCAAAAGAAGGCCATGTGATATTGAGTCACGTGTGATATCATGCAATCTTTCAACCAATCTAGCTTTAGAAACCCCTACCCTCAATTATTGATCATAGTGTCAAATTTATTTAGCATCGAGTCAAATCTTTATCTCATGGGAGTGCCAAGTCTCATACCAAATATCTCAAAATGACGCTCTAAATTTCATTGTATTCAAGATCATTGAGCCCATTTGGAGTACCTTCCAATCTAGAAAAAGCACCTCGATTTCTTCTTTACTCACCAAGGAGAAAGACACTTTAGCAAACAATTCATAGACCCAAAGTAGCTCCTAAACTAAGCCACAATAAATAGCCATGATATTTGAATTATATTTGTAAAGAGTTGAAAGAATTAAGGTGCTGCCATGAAGGAATGGAAACTTTGTAACAATATCTTCTTGGATTCTCTAATCAATAGACATAAAAGAGATCAAGTTACAAAAGCAAACAATAGGGAACCAAAAGACATCCATATTGAATTGACCATTTTCTCAAAACCATAGTATAAAGGTTGCTCCAAGAACTTCAAAAAGTAATAGTATGAGACTTGAATGCAAGCCCCAAAGCCGATCATGGAATCTAAACTAGCTCATTCAATCTCCAAAAAGCTAAGGTTCATCTATTGAAAGAAGTTTCTTAAGCCTACAATACTCAAAGTGTAACTAACTTAAGAAGTTGCCGACTCACAAGAGAAACCAAAGCTATTTAAAGAAGCCGTCCATGCTGAAGGAGGCAAAACTATCAAATCCAAATGATATTGCTCACTTAGGCCTAGTAAAGCCTAAAAAGGAGATGGTAGGAACATAAAAATTTGACAAATCACAACCAAATGCAATTTTGCTAATCCACTGCTAAAACACCCAAAGTCTCTAAACCAAGAAAATTGTCACCCAAACAAAATGGGTAATAGCAATAGCTTTATGCCATTACCTAAACCACAAAAATGGATCCTTAGAGGAAATAACCATGGAACATGCAATAAAAAGAGACCAAAAACATTTATAAAAACACTCTCTAAACCATCTTAGAATACTTTCCAACAATCCAGTGATCCAAGTGAGTAGTCATCCTTGACTACCAATAAAACCAAATCCATTTACCCCATAACTACTACTTCCTAATCCAAAGTGGAATCACTTCTCTTCTTTCCCTAGAGCATCAAACAAATACTTACATAAATTAATTCCTTGCATTATTCTCAAGCTATGTAATACCTATGGTTGATGGAGATGCTTTTTATTAAATTTTGGGACTAATCCTACTCATTCTCACTATTCTTTTGGATATTACATCATCAACAAGCTTCATCTTCATGCTAAAGATGACCTTCTTGTAGAGATTGATACTTTTATTCTCTTGCTTCTTGACAACATTCTTCTTCAAACCCTAAATGGACAACAATAGGGGAAGCCACTAAAGCTTCAACAAAGCATCAAAGAAACTTCAAGAAGGCTTTGATTCTTGACTCTAGAGCTTCTATCAATAAAGTATAGCTAAAGAATGTATCAAGTTTGCAGGTTTGCAAGATTGGAGGCCTATTATTCAATATTTCTCATTATATTAAGTTGGAAATTTAGCAAAAATCTTCAAATTACCTTTCTCTTCATTACTAGAGTTATAGGCTTTACTTTGAAGCACTTGAACAATAGATTAGAGCATTCTTTGAAGAGAATTCATCAATGGAACAATGGTTAGACTCACTATGGCAATCAATAAACAATAAGGTATGAACTATGATGTGTTTCTTTCCAATATCTCTTCAATCTCTTTGTCATCCAATTGCTGAGCCACTTCTTTGTTGATATGAGAGACTAGAATTGCCCATACATTCATGTTTTCATTAGAATTAATTGATAGGCAATAATTCCTAGCGCTTAATTTTTCTATTTGATCCAAATCATCTTAAATATTTCTCACAAACACCCTAATTTAACTTAAGAATTGTACTTTTTGGTAGTCATCTAAGGATCAATCCAAGTCACCACTATTTGTGCTAACTTTGAGCATGTGAAATTAGATGAACATGTCTACCTCACATGCAAAGTGTCAAGCCTCATCCCATGAGGATCGACTTGCACATTCCCAAAGACACAACTACAGTCTCTACCAGCAATCTAACATCCAACTCAAAATGAATGCATTTTGCGAATCACCTAAGATGGAGGTTGGCAAGTACCTCACTTGATTCAATGAATGAGAGTGAAAAAGAAGGGGGAGCTGAGCATCAATCCCTCTATCCATAAGGTGCATAGCCTCTCATTGGCCCCCTAAAATAGTGTTTATCGCTGACTCATAGAATGGTCTCGCTTATCAATCATTATTCTAATCTTGGGGAAAGCCACCTAGTTGGCAGGATCCATCCAACAGTATGGTGATTCCATCAATGAGAATTTGTGCATCCACTTCTCTGTGAGGTGTCCGCTAGTCCCAATCCACGGCACACCTTTTAGTAGTTCATCAGTAGGTTTTTCCATAAATGATGCCGCCCGGTGCTCCCTTGGAACATCACGGGGTTGTCACTTAGGCCCTACCGAGTCTACTTCGCAACGGGAGAGTTCTGGCCGAACCCACTAGGATCGACCTGAAGACTTGGGTTCCTAAAATTGGATGGGTCTCCTAGCAGCCAGCTAGCGTCAGTAATTTTGAGTTCCACTTTTTAGAGGATTACTCGATCTGAAGCGGACTTGCCATTGCACTTGGTTCAAAGAGAATGGGAGACGGAGGGGAGTGCGGTACGTCAATCCTCCTATCCATAAGGCAAAATCCCATTCCGGCCCCCTCAAATAATGCAAGTCAGTTCTACCTAATGACTACTTGGTCAATTTATCATCTTCCTATTTCTATTTTCCGATGTAGAAAAGCTCCCAGCTAACCGGGACCACCCTACCATTGGACGGACCCGTCGAGGGTTACGCCCACCCGCTTTCCTCTGATGATGGGTCATCTTTAGTTTTTTTAATTACCTACAACACATTTATTGGAACATATACAACCAGCTTCCTTAATTAGCCCATTAAGTCACACGTTCCTTCACATAATTTATCTCTAACACGCATACAATTCAAACAATAAAGCAAACTTCTTTATTATATTGGAAGTTTATTACAAATTCCATCATTCCGTCCCAGCGGAAGATACACAGAATTCCATAAGGATATTCTGTCCACCAAGATTCCACCCTCATAACTAGTTTTTAGGGTTCTAGGATCCCCATCTTGGGTCACGAAGGGGCTTGTCAGATTCTTGGAACAATGCAGGATTTACAGCCAGGGCCCCCTCTGGCACCTACAATTCCTACTGTCCGAGACTATCCCTACTGACAGACCTTTCGCCTACGGAGCCGGTCCAAGCCTCTCGTAGCGATAATCATGACCCCCTTGGAGTAGAGTCTCGCCGCTAGCTTGGGGGTAGCCTAGTGCGATCCTTCCTTTTATTCTGTTTGACAATAATTTCAATCAAAAATCTAGATTCTAGCAAACACAAACAATCCTTTCAAATATGTATCAAATAATGCAATGACAATCATCCCAACATGTAAATCACAGTTTCACATAGCCAAGGTAGACCTTATCCTAAGGTAACCTTACATTCTAATGAGGATTCTTCTCCCCATAAAGAAGTATTGAGTACACCTCTTATAACATGTTAAGCAAGGCATGAGTTTTCCATTTGGATTCACTTATCCAATATAAGCAAAATCCCTTAGGAAAATATATTGTGACAATAACTCAACGAGATGATCTATAAGATTCCTAGATAGACAATCAATTTCTATAACCTTCACTAATCAATTCTTAACCTCGTCGCATTTGATCATAACTATATTGAATGCGCATAAAGACATATGTACAATAACCTTTGGCAATTAATTCTATCCTGATTCTATGCCTTAGTATCTCAACTATTCTAGCTACAAATCATAGTGATTAATCGTTTTATGCTTGTACTAATATGTCTTTCTAGATGAGTTATCAGTTTAATGTGTAAGTGAAGAATATGGAAGCTAATATCTTATGTAATTATCTTATATTGAAAAATGATAATCTAGTAATGAATAACCTGGTTTGGCAGCATGGCGACATTAGGAACTTCATCTTTACTCGCGCTCGCATTAGCTACACCCGATGTTCCATTTGTAGTGGCAACTCCCGCAACCTCGGGCACTCCTGTATCATTGGTAATACCTGTTGCTTGACCAGTTGCGTTGATTTCCATGGTTTTTCCACTTCGTTGCTTTGGAGCCATCGTCCACGAGGAGTTTGAGAGATAGGGAAGGTGGGATAAATTTTAGATGAGAGAGGGTAAGAGAATATGGCTTAGTTAAAGATCGAGACAAGGGATTTGAGCTACCTCTCTTCCTCTCTCTCTCTCTCTCTCTCTCTCTCTCTCTCTCTCTCTCTCTCTCTCTCTAGCTTCTCGCAGCCTCTTAAAAGAGTATTCTTCTTTCTCTCTTCTTCTCTCTTGCAGCCTCTCGGGGTCTCCTTATGTCCCTCTAAGTGCCCCCCATGCCTCTTATTTATAGTGAATTGGAGAATAGGGCTTGTGGTTGAGAAGTGGAGCTCTTTGTGGAGGGGGATCTCGGAAAGATCAGTGATCTGATGCTTAGATCATAAATCTGATGGTTCCATTGGCTCTCCGAAAGGGGGGTAAAACCCCAAGACGGTTGATTAGAAAGCTCTCAGTTCACTCCTTCTTCTTTTCTCTGTTCAAAGTGCTATCTACTGCCTGTAAACTGTGATCGCAGCGCGCATGATTTCGCCAGTCACTTTTCTTTATTTTTCTTTTTATAAAATATTCAAACTAGCTAACACATCACTTGTTTTTTTCTTTTAAATGACATCTAGTTCTAGAAATCTCCATATCTCTTTTTTTTAAAAAAAAATTAAGATAATCTCTAAAATATTCTAGTCTTGTCCAAAAGTCTAATATTTTTAGACCATCCAAACTATACACATTATCCTAGTGATTAATATAACTCATAAGTTTCGTTCACGTTGTAATTTACGTGAAGGGTGGCCACGGTCCTTGCCAATTCGAAAAAAATATCGAATTTACGACTCTTGATTTTTCTAAATAAAATATTTTAAATTAAATAAAAATTATTAATAATTAATGTTAGTTAGTTTTTACCTTAGTTAGTCTTTAGTTAGTAATCTTACTAACTTATTAATTAACTAACTAACTTTTGAACTAACCAACTAACTTTTATTGTGTGGAAATATTACATTCTCATCATGTCGAGGCATATTTTAGTGTTGTTAAATGTTGAAATGACTTGGATTTTTTGTTGATTTTTGTTGTTTTTAAGGCCTGAATGGTTGATTTTTTATGGATTTTGAGTGATGATTGATTATTTTTGAAGTTTTTTAGAATATTTTGGATGAGATTGATTATGTTTTGGAAGCTCATGATGATTTTCAGTAGAGATATGAGGCTCTGCGATGTTCTAATTAGTTCTAATAGCTTTTGTTTAGCTTCTATTTTGTTATGATTTTCTTCTATATGAAGCATGGATTAATGATTTATGGAAGTTGAGGTTTTTTGAAAGCTCATTGAATGATTTTTTATAGTTTGGAATGATTTTAGTATGAGTTATGTGGTTCTGATGCTTTCTCTTCACCTTTTATAACCCTTTGTTGAGCTTCTGTGTAGAGCCTCTGTTTCTATTCTATTCTGTTCTGCATACCTTTGTAAGTGTTCTGTGGAATGTATGTGAGACTTTGGGAAAGTTTTCTAGCCTTGGAAATAGGTGAATGTAAGTTTAAAAGAGCTCAAGGAAGTGGAAGAAGTAGCTGCTGAAGACTCAAGAGAAGACTAGAGTGAAGTGACAGTGATGAGTTATGAAGAGTCACAGTAGTGGCTCTGGTGACCTTTCATATCAAACACACCTTTTGGAAGGGGTATCCATGACCAAAGAAGGATTATTATGAGTGATTATTGAGTATTGTAGTAGGGAGATGATGTACTATTGATTTTGAGATTTTGAGAGAGTGTGTGTGTCAGAGATAGCCAATTCTATGCAAAACAATGTATCTATCTATGAGAGATTGTGAAAGAAAACTATGAAGACATTGAAGATGAATACTATGTGATATTTTTCCATTTAAAGTGGTGTTTCTTTTGTATTCTCTTTGTTGGTTGATAAATTCTATGAAGAATATGAAGAGAATGATGAATTTTGTTGAAGTTAAAGCCGTAGGAGAATTGTTTCTATGAAGCTGTGTGAAGATTTCTTGCTCGTGGTGTTCTGTTCAAAAAGATAAGAATTCAATGGATACTTGCAAAGTTCCTTCTACCACTGAAGAATTGGAGTTTCTCATTGCGAAAGCTACTTTCCATAAGAAGTTCATCCCAAAATGGCGGAAACATATTACCATCATGATACAAGCTTTATGTGGTGGACTATTTCCTCTTCTTGTTGAAGCAATAGAGACTTACATCTTGGTGGCAAATTGTTTTGGAACAAACTAAAGTGCAAAAACAGAGAGAACGACCATCTATGGAAGATTTGACATTCATTGAGAAGGTTCCAAACATCATCAAGTGGGAGATCGTGAAGAAGCTCGAGGAGTCGTGGTCAGTGGAGGTTCACGAAACCAAGAAAGAAAAGAGTTGGAATTTGTTTGTAGATGCTCAATAGTAGGACACATGGGATGCCTGGTGCACTCATAATCTCCTATTTGTCCAATTAGCAACCCACTGAAAGTTGGTAGACAGAGTGTTTTTCACAACATATACTATTGAAACCATTCGAAGATGGCATCATTATGATGATGGCACAACAATGATCCTCAAAATAATGATTTTTGATACTTTCAGAATGGAATATCTCCCCCTCTATAGTGGTTTGAAGGCTGAATTCAGAGACGTAGAGAAGAAGTAGAAGAAATGTTGGCCAAAGAGTTCCACAGAGACTAAAGCCTCCTCTGATTCTATTATATTGAGTACAGACTAACTGGTTGAAGCCAACCCCCTGATGAATGATGCAATCAAGAGGCAAGCACTAGAACGAGTCCAAAGGTACGTGAGAAAAAAGAAGGCAAAAATCAAGGACGAGAACAAGCTTGCATCAGAAGCCTCCTTTAACGCCCTAAAAATACTCTTTACAGAAGTCCCCATGGCGACTCAAGGTCCCCTTCCTAGTCAAATCCGTCTTGGAAATATTGATGACAAACCAACAAATGTAGTCACATTGCCCATTTTTAAGGGAGAGTACAATGAAGATCTTGATCTTCATATAGTAGAGTTTATTGTAGCATGTGCAGAACCCCTAAACATTGGTTAGCAATATTCCCCACCACTTTCAAAGTCACGGCGTTTCAGTGGTACAAGAGACAAGCAGCATGAACTTTTGGCATATGGGATGACCTCAAGTTGGCCTTCCTCACTAAATTCAGGCATGAAGGTTTTGAAGAGCAGATGTGAGAGGAGTTCATGAACCTAAGTCAGTCCTCTAGAGAAAGAGTAGAAGCTTATGTCCCGCGAATGGAATCCATCCTGAAGAGATGGACCAATCATCATTTGGATGAAGGCATCCAGAAAGGAGTGTTCCTCAGAGGCCTACAACTAGAAATTCACAAGTTCATGGAATTGAGAAGACTAGTTAATCTACTAGCTGCAATGGAAGGGGCAAGACTATATGACAAAGTTGAAGCAAGGCTGTCAATGACCTCAGGAAGAGGATTCTTACCTCCTCCCATAACAAATAATGGTATACCCAACAAAGGTAGTCCCAGGGACAGTTCCCTATCCCTACCCCCAAATGCAAACAGTGTCACAACATCCAGAGGCTGTAACAGGGACCTCACAAAGTGTACAGAGGCTGTAGTACAAGGCTACATGAGGAGTTTTTACAAGCTTATGAAAGGAACATTAAGGCAGGTACAATGCTTTTAAAACAGAAAATGAGAGACAAGGACCGATAGGCCCTTGTGGTCTTTTTCAGCATATGCTTTCTCTTTGTCAGCATGGAAAATCTTCTTGTCTTTCATCTTTGGTTCTTTAGCTTTGAATGATGTGGTCTTTTGGTCTTCATGGCAGATCTTCTTCTTGTCTTTCTTCTCTTCTTCATTGTTTGTTTGGTCTACTTCTTCTTTGACTTTGCTTGGTTGCAGCTTTAGTCTTCATGTCCATGTCCCCCTCAAGCAAAGTGCACCTAATCCACAATGGCCACAGATGACAATGCCTCAAATGATGGTTCCACCACAACAGCAGTGGTCTCAAATAGTTCCTCCATTGGCGACTCAAAAACAATGGAATCCTACCCATTGGAATCAACAACCCCAAGTCTCAATAGGAGCTCTGAATCAAAACTAGAATAGTGGACCTTCTAGATCCAACCCAACCAGTGTATACAGTAATCATAAAAGCTTCCCAAAACCCTACTACAAGTACTCCAGGAGGTGAAAATCTAAAGGATTACCTATCCAACTCAGTCGCAAGTATCAAGAAAGAGCTTATGGATGTGATTACAGAACAACTATAGACGCTAAAGGTGAATACCAACAATATATCCACTCCTGTGGGAGGTGGAAGAGATGTAATGTGTTCTAATATATGGTGTGGAAAGTGCCATCAAGCGGGACATTTAGCCACTGAATGTACTCGAAAACCAACCATTATTGGAGCCTTTTGTTCATATTGTTTGAGGAAGAACCATATAGAGAATATTTGCTCTTTGAAAGAGATGCACGAAAGAAGAAAGAAAGATGAAGATGCAAGATTCAACTTATTAGAATCCAAAATGACAACACAGGACATTGGACCAAAGCCTAAGGAGTTTGGTTCTAATTTCGGTCCAAGGAGGTTTCCCCCATCTTTAGGTGCGCAAAGATAATAAGGTGTGTATATTGTGAGGTGGTCGACTATTGCAACAATTTATTATTGATGCTTATTGTAGTATAGAGTAGTGTATGTTAACTTGTGTCACCAAAATCAATCAGTGTTGTGATTGGAGGCCTATAAAGGCCTGGAGATAATGGGCCAATGCAAATTGTTGGTGCCTCTATTGGCAAGAGAATAGTTTTACTGTTGTCATTCATGGGTGGGCTAAGGCACATGTATCAATTATATTAGGATGCAATGGCTATAATGTGATGCAAAGGGAAACCTAACCTTTTTATAACAATGATATGCAATCCAAAGTGGTTGGAGATAACTAATGCTTTGTTGCCTAGGCAGAGAGCTTATGACCTTCCTGATTTGACTGCTTGCGTATTTCATAAAAAACATGTTGATTTAATGTACATGTTGTTGTGGAAGGACCTCTTTAGAAAGGTTGCAGCCTATGTTATTGTGATTGAATTCCAAATGAGGGGGCTACCACATTCTCATACTTTGCTAATTTTAGAGCAAACTTTTAAACCTTCTAAAGCATGTCACTACGATAGATTGGTTTGTGTTGAGTTGTTGAATAAAGTTAAGTTTCCAACCTTGTTTGAGACAATTTCAAAGTGCAACATTCATGGCCCTTTGCGGAGTATTAAACCCCAAGAGTCCCTGCATAGATAAGGGTAGACGTACTAAAGACTACCCGCAAAAATTAGTGGGTATGATAATAGTTGATAGTTATGGCTATCCCATCTATTGAAGATGAGATGATGGAAACTCTGTGATCATAAATGGTAATATTATTGATAATTAATGGATTTGTAGAGCATGCACAAGCTCAACCGCCAAGACCCACGAACCGCTTATTGTTCAAGCGTTCCAAGCTAAGCACTAATGGCTACCTCTCACATAGTCAACGCACTATCCATTTCTACGAGTGTAGTGAGCTTACCTCCATACCCAATTGAGTTGCCTCCTCTCCCGAGCACTCTGGTAGCTCCACGATCCAAGTGCAAGCTTCAAGAGAGCTCCATCCTCAAGCTCCATTGCCGTGAGTAAGACAAGAGAAGAGAAGAGAATAAGAGAGGAGAAGATGGAGAGCTTCTCCACCACGGTCCCTCACCCTCACACGCTCACTCCCTCACACTCTCACACTCCCTCTCTCAAACACAAGCTCAAGCAAGCAAGAAGAAGAAGAAGAAGAAGAAGAGAGCTACTTTTGGCCGCACACAAGAATGAGCTTCTCGTTCACTTTTCAACTTCATATACAAAACCCTAAATCCCTTTTGGGCGGTCATCCCCTTATCCCCTTTTTTTACATGACCGATGGCCTAGGCCCATTTTCCCATTGTCTTCCTATCTTCCTAGCTTCCCTTCCACCGCCCATCTACCTTTACAATTTGCACGAGTGAGAACCCGGCACTCTTAAAATAAATCCTAGTGCGCCTTGGGCTCTTTTACAAAAGTATTGACTTGTGCTTTTTCTTGTACATCTTTCTCCTTGATTTGGGACTATTTTGCACTTCTTATGTTTTCGTATTCTTCTTGGCATGCCTTCGTCTTCCATTTTACTTTTGCCTTAGCCTCATCTTCTTCTTTACATATTTCGAATTTTCCACCTTGTTCATTTGAGGGTTAACATTACCCCCCTCCTAGACGAGTGCCAGTCCCATGGCACTCAGCGTCGTAGGTAACAGGCTTGGGCACGCACCAAAGACGTGGGTGGAAGGGATTGATGTGGTTTGCCTTGGAGGAGTTTTGGTAGTGGTGCGCATGAAGGTGGTAGGTGGCACTTTGTTGGTCTAATTGGTTGGTAATAGGGTTGTTGAAGTTGGTGATAGGACTGGTTTTTGTTGGGAGTTGCAACCATGGGTTGGCATAAGTGTTGATGTTCTGGGGATTCTGCGAGCGATGATTCTTTGGTGGGCTTGCAGTATGATAAAGGATAAGAATTCAAAGTTGAGTATTGATGAAGAGCTGATGATACTTTCATTGGAGTCTTCAATACCAGCAATTGAAAACCTCTCATAGGTGGTCTCTCCTTGGGGATAGTCCTAGTCTTTTGATCATACACAAGATGTCGTCTGATTAGTTTGGGAGACAAGTCGAACTCAAAGCAAGCTGAGAGTATTGTCTTACACTTGAGGATCCAAACTGTGTATAGATTGTGGTGCAGATATTATGTGAGTGCACGTTCATACGTAGAGATTACGTAGTTAGTCTGGTTCCTCGTTAAGCAATAGGCGGATGAAAGCGAGGACTCAATGGGGTGGAAAATTTTGTCGATGTTGAGGAGAAGTACACTTGAAGGCTTCTTGAGACATCATTTGTGATTTTGACAACACAATGTAGCATAATTGAGCTCATTGGTGCCTTAGCTTTTGGTAGCTAGTGGCTATTTGTAGTATTCGAAGAGTACGGTGTACTTTCCATGGTCTTTTGTACCTTGCTTACCACTATTGATTGCAATGGTATTATTGAGATGGAGTGCGAAAAAGAATTGTACAAATGGTTCAAGGTGACAAGTCTAACCATAGGAGAGACAAGCTCCCTAAGTATGTCCTGCCCTTGCTATTCCCTGAACAATTGTGGGGGATGTGTAAAGGGCTAGGGGACTAGGGACAGAGCCAATCGACCAAGGTCACTGGACGTACCTAATTTGAGAACCCCTAGGTGTTGTGCTATGATCATGATTGCTTTTTTCTTTCTTTCTTTCTTTTCTTTTCTTTTCTTTTCTTTTCTTTTTATTTTCTCTCTTTTTAAATATTTTTTAAAATAAAATGAATACAATAAATGCAATATATTGAGGCTATCAACCTTTTATTTGGATTGAGAAATGTTGAGATCCAAAGGCTGTGAAAAATGGAGATTACAAAGATGATTGTGTTACTAGCCTTGATGCTAGAGGAACAACTGTTGAGATGGAGAGATACACTTGAGATTTTGCAAACCTCTTTGTAACATGTGAGACATCGGTACAATTGAAGTAGCAACTAGAGTGAGCTATGCATGGACAAGGAACATAGCATTTGGCGAATTGAATCCTGGTTGATGAAGAGATGTTTATCATGGCTGAGAGCATGGCTCCTACCCCGATATAGAGTTTGGCCAAGAAAGAGAGAGTAGCCAATGACTATGCTTTGGGCCATGCTCAAATGCAATGTGTGCTTTTTGCAGGGATGATGTTCTCTTCCCGTGGGGATTCTATCATGGATCTTTGCTCTCGGTTTTTTTGTCGCTTTCTTCATAATGGTTCTTTATGGAGTTGGTAGTCTTTGGTGACTTGGACATTGAATGATTTCATACAAAGACATGTGTCATCCTGCATTCACTTTGCACTCGTGAGAGTACATGCAAGTCCTATGCTTCAACCATAATGAATAGGTGTAGCTCAAAGAGGCATCACTTATTTGATTCCCATAGTGTTGACTTCGATGCATATCACTTGTGCTTGATTATCATTAATTTTGTGTGTGTTGGCTTTACTCCTTTTTTTGTATTATCTATATACAGCCACAAACACATTGTTTATTTATTTATATAAATATTTATAAATCCATGTCACTTTATGAGGATAAAAACCAATTGTAGAACTCAAGATTGTACTAGAGTGTGGCACACGCATCCAGTACTCGTGGCAGCCTACTCAATAACAACATATATTTTGCAACATCGAGTAGCATGGTACATTGTCCAAGTCTACTCGCAACATGTAGCTCCTCCTCAGTGAGAATCTTATCAACCAAAGAGTTCTCTTGGCTAGTTCCAGTTAAGTCCATACCCCGAATGGTAGTCAGTATTCGAAAGAAATTTGGGGCACATAGGTTAGGTCTCTTTGAGACCGCCAATTGGCCAATCGCTCCTCTGAGACTATCATAATCTAGGCTCCAAGTTTGGCTATTGTAGTGCACTTTTCAAACCAACATTTTTCAATTTGACTTGGACCCTTTGATTTATCGCTTTAGTTGCTCTATCTCTAATTTGGTTGGTAAAGCGCCGCGTTGAATGTCACAATCAGGCATAGTTTGTCGGCCTCCTCGTTAGAGATGAGTTGCATACATTCATATAGGAGCTTGTCATAGTGGTCATTAAGATATTCCTGGTCTTCCCAGGATAGAGGATATTGCAAGTATTCCTCAAGATGCTCCTTAGGGAATGTACCCATGTCTGCAAGGATGTAGACACATACGAAAAATTTGAGTTTAGCATCCAACTCAGTTAAGCATTCTATGACACTTCTATGTTCAATGAGGGCTTGCTCGGTTGCCATCTCATGCAAGGTTCTAGGAGTTTCCCTAGGCTTTAGCATAGCTGGGGGGCTCACGCCTAGATGAGCAAGATTGGTCAACGCTAGGATTGCTTATGTCCTCGGGCTTTTCATATTTCTCATGAGGCTTTGCTGCCATTGTATCATGGTTCTTCTTGGATATGACTAGTATACTTTTGTCAATCTATTGTGATAACGTTGAATCCACTCTTGATTGGTCAATGCAAGTTTGTTGTTGTCAGTGGATTGAGTGTTGCAAGCAATCGTTGATGGTAATTGTTGATTTGACTTATTAGAACACATGGATGTGTCCGAGGTTTTACCACTATTAGGAGAGAGATGGTGATTCATTCGCTAGTGGACTCAATGCTTTATTCCTCAGCTCTTCAGCACTCTTGGTCTCAATCTTCTTGGCGTCTACAACCACTTGCAATTGCCGTTGTTTTCATTGTTTCCTCCTCTTTTTCTTGGGCAATTGAGGTGTATCCCTTGAAGACTTAAGACCCTGAACTACATTAGCTGTTGATGTGCTTGGTCGGGCCTCAACATTCTCTGTTTGGGGTGTGTCCTCATGGGACATAGCCGCAGCCTACGGAATAGTCTCGCTAGATTGTGAGGATACAACTGCCTCTCTTCTTGGAGAGTCTAGTTCTTCAGCTAATTCTCTTTTATTTAGCCCCTCATCCGTTTACACTAGCAGTTGGTCCTAGTCACGTATTTGCTCTAGACTCTTGTCCTTACCCATTGGAACATGCCTCTATTGCTTCTTATTAGTGCTGGTGTTGTGCTTAGAGCTATTTTTCTCTTGCTCAAGAGGTTTGGGTGTGTAGAACCAAGAGACAATTTAGGTTTCCTGTCATGTAAGCTTCGACAAAACCAACTGAAGAAGTCAGGGTTGTATTGATGGGAAGCATAGAGATCTAGGATTGTAGGATCTTGAGTGAGGCAAAAGACATATGCGCTAATATCAAGTACCATGCTCCCTACCCCTAGCATGCTAGCCATGTGTAGATATTCTTCTAGAAGCAGTTTATCGTACAAGGGATATTTTTGGACAGTGGCAGAAAGTTGGACCTCATGGACCGTTGCCAACACTTGTAATGAGATTGGGGCAATGTACGTGGGATCATGTATTGATGTCCAAAGGGCTTTCCTTTTCTCAACGAGTGTCTTTAATCGGTGGTCAATTTTGGCTATCAAACTTTGATTGGAGTACCATTTCTGCACAAAATTGCCTTTTCCTTTCCCTTTTCACTTGATTGCTTCGAGCTTTTCCTTGTTTGTCTCACATTGGGCAGTATAGAGTGAGTATATCAAGTGCAATTCTCTAGCTTTGGCCTTTGGGATCTCCTTCATGACTTCCTCAACAATAGCTTCATAGCGGGAGAAAACATGTTGTTGCTCATCCCAAGTCAGGGGTTTGGCTATGAGCTTTATGTGCTCTAGTGTTGGCCTTCCCATGTCCACATGGACGTATACACGTGTGATGGCCATCAGCTTGTGATCAAGCTTCATCAAGCACTTCATCTCTGGTTCATTGGTTAGATGCGCTATCTCCTTGGCCAAATCTTTGAGAGATTTCTCCTCAAGCCTAGACTTTAGGTGTTGCGGTAGTGCTGGAGGTGTCAAGGATGTTGGTTGCAGTACCTCTTCCACATGTGAATTGCTAAGGATACATTTCGCAAGGGGGATCATCAAGGCCAAAGGTTATGACTGTTGTGATTCCTGATTAGAAGTAGTAGTTGCTAATTCTGTGGATTGGATAGTATTGGTAAACCGCGGTGTCGAATCCTTAGTAGGCAAATCAAAAGTGGTCATGTCTTTTGTTTCCCTCTGAGCATTCACTTGTGCAAATCGAGCATCAGTTGAGCAAGTCACAGTGGATTGCATAGGCATATCCTTAGGCTGAGAGCTAAGGGTGGTATCATATCCCATATCTTGGACATTTGGAAGCTCAAATGGAGATAGAGATTGGGATTGAATAGTTGTAATTGACAACTGATGTTATGCTTCCTGTGTCCGTTTAGGGAAAGAAGGTGTAGGAGATTTGGAACTCATAGGTGGACTTGGCATTGGTTTGAAGATTTGTTTGTGGCTATTAGGTGATTCTGCCATTTGCTTTGTTGAGCAATCAGCCTTATCACGAGTAGCATTGTGCATGTGATGCTCATTATCCTCTTGGAAAGTTAAAGGCTCCTTGGGCACTAATGGTCTTTGTGCACACTCAATAGTTATATCTTATGTGTCTGCTTGTGAAGCACGCTAAGCTGAGGATCTACCTTTCGAATAGTCATGTTTGGTTTCTTGCCTCGAGACTTGGATTTTAGTTTAGATTTCCTATTGCACTTCTTTACTTTTGATATGATTTGGCCTTCAGCTGATAGAGGAGGTTTAGCAGGGGGTTTTGGTACCCAAATCCATCGGTTACCTATGTAATACCCTTGTGCATGTAGCAACACTTTGGATATCCATCGCGGCATGGTGCTGGCTCTCCATCGATACCTTTTTCTATAAGGCTTGGGCTTCTTTTGTGGTCTTCTACGATATTTGTAAGTCCAAAGCCTATCCTTGGCATTGTCTCATGACCTTCTTGTTTCAAGCATGGCCTCACTCACTGATTCTCTCTATTCAATATACACTTGTATCAACTCTTTCAACAAGTCCTTGCTCTCATCACTAGACTCATCTGGTATGTCAGAATGTTCCTTGCCCTTCCCTCGAGGTTTAGTAAGGTTGCCCTTACTAAAGATTATGATTATCCTCACACCCGGTAGTGTCAAGTGTATCCTCTGTGCTACGTAATCGACCTCACGCTTTATTACTCTTTTGAAGGGTCGTCCTAGAAGGGTTTCCTTTCCACAATTAGTACTATTTGGACGAACATGGAATAGGATAGGCAAGCTTTCAATTTCAATAGTTACAAGGATTTTGCACTTCCCTATAAGTGCTTATGGGTGTCCCCCATAAGGATTAAGAGTTGCATCAGTTGGTGTGAGCTCTGGTTGGCCTAGTAGGGTCCATGCTTCAGGCCCAGAATCACCATCACTCAAACAGACTGAACACGATGCGATTTTGGTCGACACAATAATAAATCACTTGAATCACATGATTTAGGTCATGGCTTGTTGCACGTACCTCCAGTTCAAAGCTACGGGTGGAGGGAAAGAGTTGTATACCTGTAATAGCAAATATACTCCAAAATGTAAATCGACAAACAAATTAAACCCTCTTGTGTTGTTATGACAACAGAAACCCCAATGCTTGTTTTTCTTTCTTTTCTTTTTTATTTTTCTACCCTAGTGCATCCAAATCATAAGGCAAACACCTACACTACTCCAACCTACTTTTCCAAATCCAAAAAACTAAAAACTTACTTACTAAGGAGATCAAATACCTCTTCAAACTCCCTCACTTCCTACCTATCTAGCTCAAGCACTGGTTTGGAGAAAACCCTATTTCAATGCTTGATTCGGAGCATGCAAGCACTCAAGGCTTGAATCTGTTTGTCCTGGCAAATGGAACCAAAATGTAGAGGCGTACACAAGCTCAACCACCAAGACCCACGGACCGCTTATTGTTCAAGCATTTCAAGCTGAGCACTAATGGCTACCTCTCACATACCCAACACACTATCAATCTCTACGAGTGTATTGAGCTTACCTCCATTCGCGATTGAGTTGCCTCCTCTCCCGAGCACTCTGATAGCTCCACGATCTAAGTGCAAGCTTCAAGCAAGCATCCTCAAGCTCCACGCTCTAAGCTCCATTGCCGCGAGCAAGAGAAGAGAATAAGAGAGGAGAAGATGGAGAGCTTCTCCACCACGGTCCCTCACCCTCACATGCTCACTCCCTCATACTCTCACACTCCCTCTCTCAAGCACAAGCTCAAGCAAGTAAGAAGAAGAAGAAGAGAGCTACTTTTGGCCACACACAAGAATGAGCTTCTCATTCACTTTTCAACTTTGTATATAAAACCCTAAATCCTTTTTGGGCGGTCATCCCCTTATCCCCTTTTTTTACAAGGTCGGATGTGGCCTAGGCCCTTTTTCTCATTGTCCTCCTATCTTCCTAGCTTCCTTTCCACTGCCCATCTACCTTTACAATTTGCACAAGTGAGAGCCCGGTGCTCTTAAAATAAATAATGGTGCGCCTTGTGCTCTTTTACAAAGGTATTGACTTGTGTTTTTTATTGTGCGTCTTTCTCCTTAATGTGGGACTATTTTGCACTTCTTGTGCTTTCGTATTCTTCTTAGCGCGCCTTCGTCTTCCATTTCACTTTTGCCTTAGCCTTGTCTTCTTCTTTAGATTTTCCGGATTTTTCACCACCTTGTTCATTTGACGGTTAACAAGATTATTCCATATATTCCTTTCTTGAGTAAGAAATACAAGGCATAATAAATGTGGAGGTGTGATTGACAATAGTGGTGGTTGTTAAGTATATGTACAAGGGGCATGGCTGTGCAACCATGAAATTTTCTATTGGGGTTGATTCAGCACAAAATTGTGGCAATGTTCACGAGGTGGATGAGATTCAAAGTTATTTGGATATAGGATATGTTTCTGCCTCTGGGACATGTTGGGATCTATGATTACACGTTGCATGATGAAAAGCCTGATATACATCATTTGCAAGTGCACTTACTTGGTGAGAATTATGTGGTGTTCCAAGATACAGATAGTATACCAGATGTTGTGCAGAATGAAGACATTTGAAAAACTACTCTTACTGAATGGTTTGTGTGTAATCGCATTCATCCAAAGGCTAGGACTATTTGCTATCATGACCTTTCCAGTGTAGTGGGTGTGGAATGCACGATGTAAGATGTGGACTAGGAGAAAGCATGGGAATACATGTGGTCGGATGTATTTTGTGGCACCTACTTGTGGTGAGCTCTACTATTTGTGGATGCTTTTAATAGAGTGTCAGAGATGTACTTCTTTTGAAGATCTACGTACTATTGATAATGTGATCTATGATACTTTTAGGGATGTTTGCATTGTAAGGGGCATGTTGGAGAGTGATTATGAGTAGTGTGCTTGGAAGAAGCTGCCTCTATGCAAACCGGTGCTAAACTTCGTACTTTGTTTGTTGCAATTTTGGTATTTTGTGAAGGCCATCTATGGGAAAGATTTTTGGTACCAATGGTAGAGGATATTATGTATAGATTACAACTGCAACACATGCATATCTCTCTTAGTATTCTACAGTGCATGAGGCATCTAACATGGCTTTATTACATCAACAAGACCTTTTGCACCATGTAGAGCAAAGACTCTCTTATTTTGATGGGTTGCTTGAACCTAATCAACCAAACTCACAACTGCATGCTAACCCCCTTTAGTAGGGTGAATATGCATACAACACATCAGAACAATGTAGGGTTTCTGAATCCATGAAGGGAATGTTGAATGAGGGGAAAAGAATTGCCTTTAGTGCAATTATGGATGATGTTGATGCAAATACTAGGGATATATTCTTTTTGGATGGTCCTAGTGGGTCTGGGAAGACTTTCTTGTATAAATATTTACTTGCGAAGGTATGCAGTGGTGGCCATACAGCACTGGCAACAACGTCATGTGGCATTACTGCCTTGCTTTTTACTAGGTGGTCATATATCTCACTTACGGTTTAAAATCCTAGTAGAATTAAATAATTGTTCCACTTGTAACATTCTTGTTCAAGGTGACCTTGCTTAGTTATTGAGACAATCGAGCCTTATTTTGTGGGATGAGGCTTCTATGACCCATCAATATGCCTTTGAAGCAGTTGATAGAACTCTAAGAGATGTTATAAGTTGTGATAAGCCATTTAGTGGAAATGTTGTTTTATTTGGAGGGGATTTTAGGCAGGTCTTACCGGTTGTGGTAAAGGAAACACATGAGGATATTGTTAATGTTGTGTTACTTTGATTTGTGGCATTATATAAGGGTGCTAAGGCTATCTGGGAATATGCGAGTGTCAACAACTAATAGTGTAGTGGACAATGGGTTCACCTGCTGGATTCAAGGAATAGGAGATGGAGTGTGTATTAGTGAAAACTGTGATAAGTTGTGTGCTCCACCTAGCATGGTGTTGAAATGACAGTCTATCGAAACCTTGATTGGTAGTGTCTACAGTGACATGTCCAATGTGGGTGGCTACACAACGTATTTTAGTGAGCAGGCTATACTTACCTCGTGGAATATAGAGGTGGCTACTTTGAATGATCATGCATTGCAATTGATGCCAGGGGAGGTTAGACAGTATTATAGTGCTTATTTGATTACAGAGACAATTGACTCTTTTTTTTACTTTGTTGAGTATTTAAATACATTGGACCTTGGAGGTGGATTTCTTTCTCATTTATTGTTGCTGAAGATAAATGCACCTATTATTCTTCTTAGAAACCTAAACCCAGGGAGGGGTATATGTAATGGTACGCAGTTGATATGTAGGGCTTTCAATAGGAAAGTGATAGATGCTAAGATAATAACATGGGTAAATATGGGCGAACGAGTTTTTATTCCTTGGATTACTTTTATTTCCAATGCTATATAATTGCCATTGACTATAAAACGGAGGCAATTTCCTATCCAGTTGCCATTCGTTATGACAATCAACAAGTCACAAGGACAAACTCTATCTATTGTTGGGCTTTATCTAAAGGCACCAGTATTTACATATGGTCAGCTGTATGTTACATTTTCAAGGGTAAATTCTTCACATGGTGTGAAACTCCTATTGGGTGAAAAGGATGGGGATATGACCACAAACATTGTATACAAGGGTGTACTTTGAAAGGTATAGTAATGTGCATTGCTTTCTTTGCGGAGATGTAGTTATTGATGACCATGTAGGGACACTGGTTTTGCATATATGTGAATTGCTCTTCGTGGCATATTTAATTGGCATATACTTTCTTGAAAGTAAATTATTTTTCAAATTTTGCTATTTATTTAACTTTTGTAGATGCCTACCCTGGAATGGCACTATTATCCAACTTCTAACTATCAAAAGGAGCTACATCGTACATTGCACACAGTAATGAGTGATGATATCATAAGAAGAACACTTGCAAGGGTCATCGAGCATTTATATGATGATGTCAATCTTGACATCAAGCTCCCAATTTTTATTGAAGTTGTACATTATGGATACACACAACGTTTTTGAGTGCATATGTACAAGGTTGACCATAAAAAGAGATTTCAACGCTCTCATACTAATAAGATACCAAGGCATTGGTTTAAGTGCAAGTTCAAGGATTTGGGTTGTTTTGTGATGTTGCATCAACGTTTATCAATACCTACTGAATGGTTCAAAAATGTTTGTCCATGCATTATTATTGTTGGAATGAAATGGTCTTTGTTAGTTGTTCCACGTACTTATATTGTGCTATTCGTTCCAATGCATGTGGTAAAGAAACTCTGGGATCATTCCCTGCTTCGCCTTCACATGTTTTGCTCAAGGAGGAAGATTTTGCTAATGATTCCTTAAAGAAGAGGAAGCTTTCTTTCTATTAGGCATCTTGGAGACATTGTCTTTTTTTGGTTGGCATCAACCATTTGCATGTGGTGCTTGGAAACAGTGAGGTGCCTTATACTTGGCCTTCATGGCTTGCTAATTGAAGGTAGGATGTCTTATACCTTGCCATCATATCATGATCCACGGAAAGAGGCCAAATATATTGGAGCCTGGATCTACTTTACCAGTGAGTGTCTTGCTTGGAGATAAGAATGATTCATCAAAAAAGGAGAAAGCTTCATTTTGACTAGGTCTCTTATATAAATTCTTTTTGTGGTTCTTGGTCTTTGTCTCAATTATGACCCATTTTAGTACAACATTGTTGTTTCTAACTATCGTGCAAAGCAAACATGTGATTCCTTATATTAATGCCAAGAGGAAAGTTTGTAAATATGGTGCATAAAAGAGATTGTTTCTATGTCTCGCATTCAGTGTTACAAATTTTATAAACTACTTTTAGTTTTAAGTTTGGAGAGAGAGAGAGAGAGAGAGAGAGAGAGAGAGAGAGAGAGAGAGAGAGAGAGAGAGAGAGAGAGAGAGAGAGAGAGAGAGAGAGAGCATAGGTCTTCTTACGGTTGTGTATAGATGAGATTGTATGTAGTCTTGCGTTTTTCATTGTGATAATTTGTGGAGTAGTTAGACAAGCTTTGAAAAGTCTCTTTTAGCTAATTGTAAAAGGCCTAGTTCTCCTTAGTCGAATATGTATAAAGAGAGGGCTCTAACTACGAACTTTTTTAGGTCCATCAAAAGCGAGGGACTCTTTTGATGGTAGTTTTCCAAAATAAATTGGGAGTGTAGATGAGAGGGTTTGAAGTTCCATGATTGAACATGTCATAAGTGAGAATTTGTGCATAATTTATAGTTTCTCTTATTGAAGCACATAAGCATATTGCATTAGTGAAGCTCCTATTACTAGCTTGATCTCATGATCTACTTCTCTTTGAAGCGGGAGTTTTGTTAACTCTTTAGGAATTACATCCGTGTATACCTTTAGCCATGAAGGTTCTTTACTAGACTCCTACTTCTAACTTAACTTATTGAGCTTAATTAAGTAGACAGGTAGTCCCTTTCTAACTCCCTTTTTAATCCGAGATGCTTTTAGCGAATTGAATTCTTGGCTTTCCAGCCTCTCCTGGAGTTTGTAACCAATTTCCCTTCAGAGTTTGGAAAAGGACTTGGCCCTTTTCACAATGAACGTGGGTATCCTTATATTTAAACCAATCCATTCCGAGTAGACACTCATGGATACCTAGGTTCATGATCCATAATTTGATTGAAGTCGACTTTTTCTCTAGTAGGAATTCCATTCATATTAGCATAGCCCTTTCGAGGTACAATTATTTCTTGGGGTGATAGAACAAGTTGATACATTAATTTGAGGAGAATAAGATGTTGTTGCATTCAGTTTTACAGGAACTGAGTAGTAGTACGGATTGGGGTCATCGATTTTCAGGAATCGATAGTTCATTGGAAGATTAGGGTATCTTTTCCTTTGATATCCATTCTTCTCATGACGTCCCAAAACCTTGATTTGGTCGGCAGGGATTCTTTGAATCACTTCTCCGTACACATACTTATTCTGGTTAACCCTTCGACCCCCGACCTGTAGGGTCGCGTTTACGTGAGCCTCAACAAAGACGAACAGCTTCACGATCTTTAAATCCTCCATCCACTTGATTCTCTTCAAGTTAATTTGAAGGTACGCAGGTCGATAGGCATTTATGTAATAGATCCCTGAAACACCCATCCATCTTCGTTCCACGTACACAGGCGATGGATTGTAAATGCGGTCTAGGATGTTCATCATCCCGACCCTTTGTCGATAATCCGTGGAATGCATCGCGGTCATAAACATGACTCGGAATACTAAGAACATTTTCCATGCTTCATAATTCTGCAAGACAGCCTTGAAAGTAAGGAAATGTTTGGGACACAACATTTTCTTTACTTCTTTTTATTAAAATTTTCTTAAGTCCTTTGTTGGTTCGCTCTGATACCAACTGTAACGTGTCCACTAGAATCATCCAGGACACGTCTTAGCAGTCCATCGGAAAGGATGTCTAGAAAGTTCCGCCCGGCATTCCCATGGAATGTTACGGGACTTGCGATCTAGGTCTTCCCGCGTCTGCCACGTAGCGGAAGTATCCTGGCCGTTCCCACTTAGGATCGACCTGAATTTGGGTTTTCCTGTTTGGTCATTAGCTAACAGCAACTAGCGTCAGACCGGAGCGAACTACTTTACGCAAAAACGCCAGGTCCGAAGCGGATTCACGCTGCACTTGGTTCAAGGAGAATGGGAAACGAGAGGGATGCAAAACTCAACCTCTCTGCCATAAGGCATAGTCCCATTCCGTTCCCCTAAAACAGCGTAAATCGGGTAAAACATAACTCTAGGTCATTGCTTTCGATGATCCTCCCGCTGTTCTTTGAGATTTTTGAGAAAAGTTCCCGGCTAACCGGGACCACCCAACCGTAGGACGGACCCATGGTTCATCCTCCGCACTTTCCTCGGTTTGTTTTAGTTATGTAATTATCTAACACATTAATTTGACATATAACAATCAGCTTCTTTAATTAATCCTGTTAAGCACAGGTTCCTTTACGTAATCTTATCACGTGACATAGAAAACAATATCAGACAAATTTTTTATTATCATTTCATCATTTTATCTTTGAAATACAAGGAGTTCCGCCCGTAGGCTTGTCCATAATCTACCCGAAGGCTATCCAGTAATCCGCCAGGGATCACTATTCCAAGCTTCCGCTTGTAGACTAGTATGCGGGCCTCGAGATCCAATCCCGAGTCACGTTAGCCTCTTGTGCAGGACCTGGAAGGCGAGGGATTTATGGCCAGAGCCCCCCCTGGCACCCAAGCGTCCTCCTGCTCCAAGTAGAGCTCAACGGAGAGACCTCTCGCGGCGGGTTCGGTCCACATCCCCGGCGCGGTCAACAACCCCCTTGGTTAGGGTCAGGCAGGCAGTCGGGGGTAACTGAAGCTGCCTCTCCCTTCAGGCCTTCAACCTGAAGCTTTAGATATCTTTTCATCCTTTAGTTCCTTGAGCAAACAATGCAAACAGTGCTTTCTAAACTATTACAAGCACAATCAATTCCAGTGGTCGTTTATTTGGGCAATTTCTAAGGAGTGAATCCTTCTCTCCGAATGCATCCAGCATTCGATCCGGGATCAATTGTGACTTGGCAAGATCCCCAAGTGGTTTGTTTCTTCACCCTATTGTCCTTGGGTTAGGGCTATACCCTGTTAACCCAACTTAACCAATACTTTAGGTTTTATTAACAGTAAATCCTGGCGACCATGTCGCTCCAATTTATTGATTGATCATTTGCTTCCAAGCAAATCCCTAACTTCCCTCTTTTCTTGGCAATTATTCCCCAAGAAAGGTGATGTAACAGGATGATTACTCATCCTCTTGCAAGTTAAATTTGTGCAAGAACTTGCCAACCTCATTTCAAGAAATGGCAAAACTCTCTTGTGAACAAATCACAAGTCTATGCGACGTTGCAACTTTTTGCACAAGTGTCGCATCTATTCCATGGGATCATTTCACCCATTGAATAGCGTTTTCTGGTCACGGAATTATCTCCAGCCGAGAAGCAGGGTTTAGGGTGTCTTCTTACCCAATCCATTTCTAATTACACTAGGCCAACAACGTTCGGTCCTAGGAATTCCAACTCAATTCGAGTTTCATCATTTGAACGAGTGATCCTTAGGGTAGAAACCTTAGATTGTTTTATGCATGAGCGTCCAATTGTGCCCTACATTCCGTGAATGTGGGTAGGACCTTTGGTTTAAGGGTTCGTCTTGGTAACGGATGCGTGAAACTAGGTCAAATCCTTAATGTGCTAAACCCTAGCTAGCACTTGGAGTATATTGTATCGATTTAGCCATCCTAAATGAGTCCTTTGCGGTTTAGGTGTTTTAGGTAAACCCATTTACTTGTCTTACGACAAGGACGAACCATTCCTAAAGATATTGTCTTGATCTAAGAGGGGAAAAACTAATTGCATTACGTCATAACTCACGTAAGCACGTGATTCATTTCCTCTAGATTCGCAATCCCTAACTACTCTTGTTAAGACCAAGCACCTGCTAAAATTCGCATAACTTCCATTGATCCTACTAGGACCTAGATTCATGATTCACGCTACTAAGCTTTTAGGGTTTTATGTTAAAATGAACCGTGCAGCCTTTCCCTAACTACATTTCTGAAAGAAATATTCGTACACTGAATGAATGAAATTCTTACGTGCGATGAGTGTGCAACATGTAATCTTTTCCTAACTACACGTAGTTAAATGAGATTTATGCCAATTGAAGCTAGAGTTAACCTATTTAATGCAGCCCTTAGAATTATTCCCGTGCTTTACTATTTCCTACGAGTGATAACGATTTCCTTAATGAATCATTACCAAGAAGATTTATCTAAAAATGTGACATGCCATTAATCTTTCCAACAAAAAAAAAGTGTACCTCAATAATTTCAACCTTGTAATGAGGCAACAGTTGACCTAGGCTCGTCACTTTTGAATACACAAAAGGAAACTTATTGGTAAGGTCCTAAAATGCATAGACACCTTATGTTCTTTTCATTCATTCCATTGAACGTACCAATGTCCAATTTTCATATTTTGAGCTAATCCTAGTAAATTGTTCAAATAGCCAATTCATTTTCCAATTGTAGTTAACTTGACTAGGTGAATTTGAACATGCATGAGTGCTTCCTAATCCATGAAGTTATCGTGACTAATTCAATACTTTTGTGTGGAATCCAAATAGATAAAACCTGGATATGTGGACTCCGGGAAATATCCACGTATATACTAGGAGAAGATCCTCCCGCAGGCGCGCCTTGTGACTTTATAGGGCCATCGTAGGCGTGATTTCGGCTTGTGGTTTGCCTTCGCGGTCTACCAATGTTACTCATCTTGGTATGCAGCCTTATGATCTTTGCCTTTCTCCATTGTACATAGGAGATTCCTTCATGGGACTTCAGATGAACGGTGCTTGCGGAAAAGGGCCTTTATGAGCTTCTTAGGAAGAAACCGGGGTGGTGGCTAGGAATGGGTTTACGGATGGCTTGTGGGCTTTGAAGCCTATTTGCAGAAAGGCTCTTACGATGGGTCTTGTGGGAAGGGAGCTTTATAAGCTTCTTCTTCTTTTCTTCAAAATTCCGAGGCTAGGAATGGGCTTGTGGGTGATCGGTGGGAAGGGGCTTATAGACTTCCCCTTCTTCTCTTCAAAGCCCGGGCTAGGGGGCTTGTGGGTGTTACAATGAAAAAGGGGTTTAAAAGGAATCCGTGGGGGTAAAATGGGCTTTATGGGGAATCCATGGGAAGGGAGTTTTAGAAACTAGGCTAATGGGAGCTTGTGGGGAACCCAAGGGGGGGGAAAAGGGCCTTAATGAGCTTGTAAAGGGCTTGGATGGGACCCCACGGGAAGGGGGGCTATGGAGGAGGCCCTTAGAAGCTTCAAGAAGCTTCTTGAAGCTTCTGAGAAACGTGGTGGAACCACGTGGATGAGAGGAGGTGACTGATTTGGTAGTGGTGATGTCTTCTTCCGTCTGCTAGCGGCTTCACGACCCAGTCCCTCGCTCTCTCGTGGCCTGGCGGCGTTATGGCTCCTCCTCGACTCCCCTCGGACTGGCGACGTCACGCTCTTAGCTCCCTTCCTTCCTTACCTTCAAGCCTTCTCCCCCCGTCGGCATGATGACCGCCTGATGGCGGCAAGTTGGTGGCGTCCTACGGCAGCCTCGCGAGCTCCCTTCCTCCATGGTAGTGACCGTGGGCTGAAGCAGAAGCTCTTCCTTCTCCCACACGGCCAGCCTTACGCCCTCCCTCGCAGTCCTCACTGCAGCGTGATCCCTCTCAATCTCTTCCTTCCTTGGTGTGGGCAGCGTTACGCTCTGTCCCCCCCCCCCCCTTTGTGCTTACCATAGCCCTGGCTTTTATAGCCAGAGGGAGGGGTACCTACCTCCCTCCATGTGCCTGAGTGCATGGGCAGTAGCCCCCCCATGGCTCCAGCTCGGTGCACAGTCATCGTGCCTCCCTTCCCTCTCCTCCAGCACGACCGTCGGCTGGGGAAGGGAGGTGATAATTTAAAAAAATTTGCTAATATCTAATCTTAAGAGGAGATTCATATGCGGGAATATTACAGGTGGGTAGCTATGGAGGTAGGTGAGAGATTCATGGAAAAGTGGAGGGAGCCAGAAATTCAAACAGGAATGACTCAATTAGTGGCCTGATGACTCACTAACTTAAAATCCGCTCTGATACCATGTTAAAATATTGAGAATGCATGTTATGGAGGATCACTTATGAACAAATAAACAATCATAATGAGGCAGAAGCATTGACAAAGAAGAACAACTAATAAGCATAATGCAAGTACAACTAATTGATAATGACCGATGGAATGAGTGTGGGGATGAGTGCCTTTTACAGGCTTATAGTAGGTGGTATTGGTAGGTGGAAAGTGACCATGGTAGTCACCAACTATGGTTTTAATAAACCATGCATACATGACCTAGTTTAAGGCTTTATTTGTAGTCTGTTTCTTTGCCTTGTTTGTTCCAAACAAAGAGGCATTGGTGGATGTGATTGCACATTTCTCAACAAGAGCGAGAGAAATAAAACATCTTGGAGATGGAGGGGGGAAATAGTGTTGGGGGTAAAGGCGCCTCCGCCGTGCCGCCCCGTGTATTACTACACTAACAGTACTCGCCACTGCACACTGCAGGTGGCGGGCGCCCGTCACGTCACTTTATTCTTTATTCTTTTAGTGACAGTTTGAATAAAGGAAGGCCCGGTCACACATTGTGACTGTTGGAGTTCCCATTTCTTGTCTCTCTCTTTCTTGCTCTTGCTCTCCCGCCATAGCTCGCGTGCAAGCTTCGATCCTTCTTACCTTTCAACTGGTATCAGAGCTTGGCATTCTCTTGCTCGAGCTCGACTCGGTGCTTCCCGACCTTCGCATCGACTCGCTTCACGCATTGGATCTCCATCCCGGCAGCCATATCCGATCTCCCCGAGCTCCCGTCACTCCCTGGCTTCCCGAGCACCTTCCCAGCCTATTGAGGCACCTTCAAGGCATTGATCCTGAGGTATTTGATCATTCTTTCAGGGTTTTATTTTAGTCTACAGGTTGCAAACAGCAAGGGCAACCATGGCTTCAAACCCTTGAAGCTTATTCCCCTCATATTGTGCCTTACACCTATCAAGGCTCAAAGAGGCTTGTCATAGGCCTTTGATAGGCCCTTCTTGAGCCCCCCATTACCCCCTTTTCAGCCCATGTGGAGCAGCAGCAAGTTCAGTACCAACAGGGTAGATTGCATTATTTTTTTCTAGGCTGTGAGCACTCATCTACTTCAGTTCCACACTTGGCCATTGCTTCTTGCTCTCTACCTTGATCAAGAAGGCTATAGACTTCATGTTTGATGTCATTCAAGCTTTGGGCATTGGTCTTGATCATTCGGGGCTGATCTCTTCAGATTTGGGACTGTCATAAACTATCATAACAGGCTGAAAATAGGGCAGCACCATTGGCATTAGCATTTGTTGCTTATACTCCATTCCGGTTGTGCTATTTGATGCCCGTATGCGGTCTACATGATGCCTAGTGCCTTGGGAATGTATGCACATGATTATGCCATGATTTTGGCCTGAAATATTGGCTGATTTGGGACTGTTATTTACTGTTATACAGTGCTGGAAACAGGGCAGCCACACTTGGCATTGGCATTTGATGCTTATACTCTACTCCGGTTACCTTATTTGATGCCTGTATGCTGTCTACTTCCTACCCGGATGTATTGGGGGTGTATGCATTTGGTTTGACTATGATTTTGGCTTGAATTCGGGGCTGAAATCTACTGTTTAGAACAGTAAATACATGCTGGAATAACAGTGGGCTGAAGGTACTTTACAGGCTTTGGCACTTACCTACCGATACCAGATGTATGCTTTGAGCTTTGGCATGATGTCTCTGACATTTGGGGACGGCTTGGAGCATATGTATGAGATTATGGGATGCTTTTGAGCTTCGCATTAGCTCCATCTTCACTGGCATTTGGACCGACTTGGCATGCTCGTGGACAGCCTATGCCTCATGTCTCTGCTTGACAGTTAGGCTTTTGCATTACATGCTTTGGTTCGTGACATATGCTATTTGGTTCGTGTATGCCATACCGACATTTGGAGCTTGGATTTGGATGTATTTGAGCATTCCCAGCTTACTTGATCACTGATCTTGGTTGCTATTTGGATGTCATTGAGTTGACCGAGAGCTTATTTGGGCTTATGTATTGCTTCATGGTTAATACGACCGGTGCTTCATGTATGTCATGCTCTCTTGGATGCGCTTGATGCATTGACAGGGTCACTTATCACTGGTGCTTTCTCTTGGGTTATTTGAGCTTCTGAGCTCGCTTTGTACGCCTTTTGTGCCAGTGGGAGCATTTTACATGCTTGCTTGACCTTTGACAGTTGCATGCTATTGGAGCACTTACATGTATTTGGAGCAGTTTATGTCTTGAGCAGCTACATACGCATTAAGACTTTGGGATCATACTCCGATCTTTATGGATATGCATTGATGTACTCTTGGTTCACAGGATGCTTATGAGCTGAGTCTCATATTTGGATCTTTCTCTTTGAGCAAACACCTATTTATGTCAGGTTTTGGCAGTTACATGAACACTTTGCCTAGAGTGTCTGGGGGTGTGCCTTTCACTGGCAGATGTTATTTTGACATGCTTCGGTGTTGAGCTCATGTTCTTTTCACTATCATTGGCCTTGCTTATGTCCGTTTCATGCCGGCTTTGGACCTAGCATTGTTTGCTTGACATTGGATCCTATTTTGGGACAGTTTGCTCTCTAGATTGCATATCTGCAATTTATTACAGCAAGCAGTTATTGGTGGACTGAGGTATACTTTTCATGCTGAAATATCCTGATTTGGTGTACCGCACCTAGTACTAAGTGGGCAGCAACTTTTGGCACACTTTGCTCGCCCTTTGGACCCCGTTTTGGTCATTTTTGGGCAGTTTCTGCAGTAAAACATCAAGCAGTTTTGGACTGTTTGGGCATTTCCAGCCTGCATAATGGCGTCATCTTCGCATGATAGTGCCATCTTTAACATTACAAAGTTGGATGGTACCAACTACTCTTATTGGAAGAGTCAAATTTGACAGGTCTTGGTGCAGAAATCTCAGATTAAGCCACTTCGATTGAGTGGGGAGCAGCCTGAAACTATGGACAATGACGACTGGCTTGAACTTGATGAGCTATGCAAGTCCACGATTGTATTGTCGCTCACTGAACAGGTACATTATAATGTATTTGAGGAAGCACAGAGTGCATGGGATCTATGAAATAAGATAAAAAATCTTTATGACAAGAAAAGTCCGGCAACTCAGATGTACTGGTTGAAGCAGCATATGGATCTGCGCATGAAGGATAATGCGATTATGTCTACTCACTTGAGCCAGTTCCATGCTATACTGAAGAACCTGACTTCGCAGGATATCACCTTTGGAGAGGAAGTAACTCCTCTTTTCTTGCTTGGGACTCTGAATGAGTCATGGGATGTATTCCGCACTGCCCTATGTGCCTCTAGTGCTACTCTAAAATTGGCAGATGTTGAGAGTGCTCTTCTTCAGGAAGAGGTGAATCGCAAAAACTTGGATGCCTCTCGTGGTAGTCATGCTTTGACAGTTAGAGGCAGGAATGACAGGTATGACCGTGGTAATGGCTGAGGCCGTGACTCGCAGAAGGGTCTCTAAATCTCGTGGTGGCAAGTCGCATAGTAAGTCGCGTGGGCGCAATGCAAATGTCACTTGTCATCATTGTGGGAAAAAGGGCCATATTAGACCACAGTGCCATGAGTTGCGCAATGAGAAGCGCAAGGATAAGGGGAAAGATAAAGTGCAGGAGAAGTCCTCTGATCGCAGCATAGTACCTACGAAGTCCAGCGTCAAGATTGAGGAAATTAATGTCACGCAGACTGAGGAGTCCGATGGTGGTGATGAGTTTATACTTGCAGCTAGTTCTTCTGATGCTTCACACTTGACTGAGACACCTAGTATGTATGCACAGTGCTGGTTATTGGATTCATGTGCGTCCTTCCATGTGACGCCTTACCGTGAGTGGTTTCACTCTTAACGTACTGTATTTGGATCAGTCAGACTTGGAGATGACAGGTCTCTTGATATTGTGGGCTGTGGAGATATTCAGTTGCAGTTTTCTATTGGCAGTTCCTTTTTGCTAAGGGATGTACGTCATGTACCTGCGCTTACACGCAGTCTTATGTCTGTAGGACAGTTGGATGATGCAGGGTTTCATGTCTGTTTTGGGGATTCTGCCTGGAAGATTACCAAAGGCAGACTTGTGCTTGCTAGAGGCGCCAAGGCTGGCAGCCTCTATCCTCTTGTTGTATCTGGGTCTTCTGTAGACCATGTTTTGGCAGTGGGCTCTATCCCACATGTATCACTTTGGCATGCCCGTTTGGGGCATATGTCTTTGAAGGGAATGAAAATGTTATCTGGTTTGCAATATCTTCCGCCTTTGGATTATGCATGTTTTGACTCGTGTGATCATTGTCTTTATGGTAAGCAGAATAGGTCTACGCATAAGAAATCAGGTAGGCCACGCATGAGTGAGCCCTTGGCATTGGTGCATTCCGATGTTTGTGGGCCTATGCCTTGCATGTCTATGGGTGGCGCGAAGTACTTCGTTACCTTCATTGATGATTTTTCTAGGAAAGTGTGGGCTTATCCCATAAACCAGAAGTCCGATGTCTTGGCAGTTTTTCAGAGATGGCTTGCTCTTGTTGAGAACCAGACTGGGTATAGGCTGAAATGCCTTAGGACAGATAATGGGGGAGAATATGTCTCGCATGCTTTTGAGCAGTTTTGTGATGACAGGGGTATTAAGCGTCAGTTGACCGCCCCTTACACCCCACCCCAGAATGGTTTGGCTGAGCGCATGAACAGGACTATTCAGGAGCGTGTGCGCTCTATGCTTAGCCATGCAGGCCTACCCCAGAGTTTTTGGGTTGAGGCAGTTAGTACGGCAGTGCATGTCATAAACCGATCGCCTTCCAGTGGATTGGATTTCCAAGTTGCAGAGGAAGTTTGGGCCGGTAAGCCACCCTCTTATGCACATCTCCGTGTCTTTGGATGTGAGACATTCTGCCATGTGCCCAAGGACAAGAGGAGTAAATTGGATCCAAAGAGCATTAAATGCACATTCCTTGGCTATGGTGAGTCAGGAGAGATGGGCTATCGCCTATGGGATCTGCAGGCGCGGAAAATAGTACGCAGCCATGATGTCGTCTTCCATGAAGACAAGATGCACAGGCAGCCTGAGAAGGTGGTTGAGATCCGCAGAGTGATCTTTCAGGAGGAGCCTAGAGCTCCAGCACAGCCAGTAGTACAGCCTGCAGCAGTTCCTCCACAGGGCCAGGGTGTTGGACAGGCAGTTAGACATGCAGCAGAGCATGCGGTGAGACGGTCTGCTAGAGACAGACGTCCACCTGACAGATTTCAACCCTCTATGCATTATGTTTTGGTTACAGATGCAGGAGAGCCTTTCACTTATGATGAGGCTATGCGCAGGGGTGACAGTCACTCCTGGGAGAGGGCTATGCAGTCTGAGATAGACTCCCTGTATAAGAATGAGACTTGGGATTTGGTTGCCTTGCCTAAGGGCAAGAAGGCTTTGCCATACAAGTGGGTGTACAAGCTGAAAAGTAACCCTGGACACCCCAAGCCGGCATACAAGGCTAGATTGGTAGCAAAGGGTTTTAAGCAGGAACATGGTGTGGACTTTGATGAGGTCTTCTCTCCTGTGGTTAAGATGACCACCTTGCGCTTAGTCTTGGCTTTGGTTGCATAGCTTGACTTAGATCTATATCAGATGGATGTCAAGACGGCTTTTCTACATGGGGACTTGCATGATGAGATCTATATGGATCAGCCTAAGGGCTTTGCAGAACCTGGCAGGGAGCACCTAGTGTGCAAGTTGAAGAAGAGCTTGTATGGCTTGAAGCAGGCACCTAGGGAATGGTATCATAAGTTTGATGCCTTTATGCAGTCACAGGGCTACAGCAGGAGTGCTATGGATCCGTGTCTTTACACGAAGAAAGCCCGTGATGGCAGTTTGCTTATCTTGGTACTCTATGTTGATGATATGCTGATAGCAGGGAAAGCTCATGATGAGCTAGATGCTCTTAAATCTCAGCTGAAGAAGAGCTTTGAGATGAAGGATTTGGGACAGGCCTCACATATACTTGGGATGCGCATTAAGCGCGATAGGCATCAGGGGCTTTTGTATCTCTCACAGCGGGAGTACATTCATAAAGTCCTTGAGCGCTTCCGCATGCAGGACGTAAAGCCTATTGGGTGTCCATTACCTTCTTATGTGAAGGTATCACAGGCCGATTGTCCGCAGACAGATGAGGAGAGGGCCGAGATGGCCAAGATCCCTTATGCTTCAGCCGTGGGCAGTTTGATGTATGCCATGATAGCCACTCGTCCAGATATTGCGCATGCAGTTGGTGTTGTGGCACGCTAAATGGCTACACCTGGCAGCAGACATTGGGATGCTGTGAAGGGTATCATGAGGTACCTGAAGGGCACAGCAGATATGTGTATTTGCTATGGCAGCTAGGATACAGGGGTTGTGGGGTACACTGACTCCGATTATGCAGGACATGCAGATAGTAGGAAGTCCATTTCTGGCTATGTATTCACCTATGCTGGAGGGGCTGTCTCTTGGATGTCCAGGGTTCAGAAGTGTACGGCTTTGTCTACCACTGAGGCCGAGTATGTTGCAGCCACTGAGGCTTGCAAGGAGGCCATATGGTTAGGCCGTCTAGTTGCTGACCTTGGGATTGATGCTACACCTACACTGCATTCGGATTCTATGAGTGCCATTCAGTTGGCTAAGAATCCGGTCTTTCATGCGAAGACGAAACACATTGAGGTGAGGTATCACTTCATACGTGGTGTCATGGAGGACAAGTCTGTTGACCTTGTCAAGATCTCCACTGACGAGAATCCTGCAGATCTACTCACGAAGAGCCTCACTACTGAGCGCTTTGCCTTCCTTAGGAGGTTGATGGGCGTTGGATGAGATGTCACATTTCCTCATCCCTTGTACCTATGTACATTTGTACTGTCTTTTCTTTTTCTTTTCTCTCTCACTAGGGCAAATTCGCCTTTAAGTGGGAGGTTGTTGGGGGTAAAGGCGCCTCCGCCGTGCCGCCCCGTGTATTACTACACTAACAATACCCGCCACTGCACACTGCAGGTGGCGGGCGCCCGTCACATCACTTTATTCTTTATTCTTTTAGTGACAGTTTGAATAAAGGAAGGCCCAGTCACACATTGTGACTGTTGGAGTTCCCATTTCTTATCTCTCTCTTTCTTGCTCTTGCTCTCCCGCCATAGCTCGCGTGCAAGCTTCGATCCTTCTTACCTTTCAAATAGAAGGGAGAAAGAGGAAAAATGGATTAGCAACTTTGCTTGCCTCTTCACGGCAACAAAGCGGCCTAGCGCGCACGAAACACTAGTTATATACTATATGGAAGAAAAAGAAGAAGAAAGAAAACATTATCGTCTCCATTTCTCTTCTTCTATTCTCGAATAAGCTTTTTCTTGCATGTATTGTATGTGTTTAGCACAATGGTTCAAGCAAGTCTCCCGACCACTTAAGACAATAGCCTCTTTTAGCACTGCATTGGTATCATTAGGTAGATCTATGGACTATTTTTGGACCCCAACTTTTAGTGAGTCCATTCACATTGATTGCCTATCTTTTGACCCTTTGGTGCATATATCCATGTTCCCTAATATAGACTATCTCTTGACCCCTTAACCCCATCAATACCTTAGCATAATGGTCCATTACCTACTATTAGCACTACGGTTAAACTATCCTACAAATCATGTCCACTTAGGACCCTTGTCTTGACAATCTACACTTAGTACGCTAGTGGTCATCATGATTCTCACATGGCCATTAACTCATCACTTATGATATTTGGTTACTTATGTCTACCTATAACCAACATAGTTATAACATCAATCAATTAGTATAGTTAGTTATGCATTATTCGACTTAGTATGCCACTTTCCTTTATGTTGTATATTATCTAGACTTAATGTAAATTATATGGCATATGGAAGAATGACAAAAGACAAGAAAGAAAACATTTTGGCCTCCATCTCTTTTTTCATGTTCTTGAGTTTCTTACATGTATTGCATGGTCCGACATAATAGTTTGAGTAAGTCTCTTCCCCTCCCGCCCCCCCAAACCCCCCCCCCCCCCCCCCCCCCCCTCTCAACATGCAAATTGTGACAAATCCCCAATTCCACACATATGGTGTTTGTGAGTTGTATTTTGTTTGGATGGGAAAAGTCAAACTAAAGTGAATTGCCAACCCTTTTTAGGGCACATGTTAGTGTAGTTTCATTGTAATATTGGAACATTTAGATGCTAACACAACACTTTCCTCTTTGTCCCCACAGATCCAAATATCGAGTAAGGTGATGATAAGTGTCCTCAACTCTGGTGGAACTATGGTGTAGTTGTAAAACAATAAAAAATCCTAGAGTTAACAATAAGGATTCTAGTCAACCAATTGTTCAAAACGTTCTTCTACCATGTTGGATTTTTCACTATCAATGATCGTGAAATATTTTTCAAAGCCAATATGAAAACCTTCAATTTTAACAATGTGCATGTTTTTCCATTTTTGCAAGTTTTTTTGTTAGATAATGACTAAAAGGATCATAGATTTTAAAATTAAAAAATTAATCTCTCCAAAAATGTTCAAAGTTTAGCTTTTCAATTGAAGAACTAACTTGACACTAAACCTCGATTTTTTGTGAACATTAGGATGTCATGATCATAACAACATAAACATAAAGAATGAATGACCCTAGATTTTAAAATTAAAAACAACTCTCTCCAAAGTATTCAAAGTTCAATTTTCCAATTCAACAATTCACCTAAGAGTGAGGTCACACGTAAACTCGCCAAACTTTTTCATGTCAAATAAGTAAAGTTTGCCAAGCGACTTGCATTTTGCCAAGCCTTTTACATGTCAAATAAATAAAGTTTACTGAATGTGACATGCATTTTTTTCTTTCGTACTTACAAAATTTATAGTGATTGTTACTTTTAAATGCAAATAGAGACTAAGAGTGTTAGTGTTATAGAAGTCGAAAACCTTGAAGTTTCGTGAAGATTGGTTTAACTCTGCTGCCACTTGTTTGTCAACATGCCTCAAGAGGGGGTCAATAATAAGTGCAAAAAGGAGGGGTGCCAGTGGACAACCCTGCCTAATCGATTTGTGTAGAGGAAATGGCTAGGAAAGCTTTTCGTTAACCATTACACATGCCGTGGCATTGTTGAATAGTGCACCCACCATGCCCAGGTAAATAGGGCCAAACCCAAATGCTTGCATTGTAGACATAATGAACTTCCAATTGCTTCTATCATATGCTTTGTCGAAGTCCATGTTGACCAATACAAAGTCAATGTCCAACCTCAAAGCATGGTCAATGGAGAATATAAGGTTGAGAACCGCATCCTGAATTTTCCTCCCATAAACAAAGTCATATTGCCTAGGATGTATGGCTTTCCCTAGCAAGAACTTAATTCTGCCCGAGAGCAACTTAGCTAAAATTTTATAGGTGAAAGGGAGCAAGCATGGTCAGAGGCCTCCAGTTGGACGATTTGGATTATCCAAGGCTTTAGGCACTAGCTTTATGAGTCCAACATTGCATCCTATTGACATCGTGCCTGTTTTCCTAATCCACTTGAGGAGACAGACTAATTGTTTAGAGCAAGAATCCCAAAGAGCTTGGAAGAACTCAGGGGTGAGAGTCCATCAAGCCCTAAAGTCTTCCCTTGCTTCATCAGATCAAGTGTAAATTTAATCTCCTCCTTAGTAAATGGTCTTTCAAGGTGGAGGGCATCTTCAGGTCGGATAGGTCCACCACAGTCCTGAGGAAGTTGTGCATCCTCGTTTGGTAGTTCTCCAGCTCATTAGGCTCATTATCTACGATGTTAGAGAGATGCTCTTTGAATATTTGCAAAATGGACCAGTTGTCAATGTGCTTGATTCTACATGGCAGCTCAATTTTTTGTTGATGATAATGCCAACATAGTCCAGACAGAAAAAACTTCATTAGATAATTTGATGGGACTTGCAAGTCTATCAGCTTCCAGAATTAACATTGTCAAGACGGAGCTTCTTCCCTTAACCTACAATGAGGCCCATCCATGGCTACTGCAATATGGTTTTAGGTTAATCAAATGTGGGGAAATCATAATATATATTGGGTGTCCTATAGGTGTAGGTATTTCTTCAAAACAACACTTTCAATGGTTTAGGGGGAAATTTTAGAACAAGATTGAGAAATGGCAAAATTTTCAGCTTTCATTAACTAGAAAGCTAGTGGTAGCCAAGGTGATCTTGTCCTCACTTATGGTTTTATGGCCTCCATGATCCCATTCCATTGGACGTCCTGGGAGTAGCTAGATTGGATGGTTAGCTAGACCGGATGGTGAGTGAGAGATTTCTTATGGAAGAAAGATGTAGCTAAAGGCTATGTGCAAATACCATGGTCCATTCTTGGTACAGATAGGTCAGAGGGGGGATATGGACTGGACTCCTTTTATCCTAAGGCCCAACATTTGGCACTCTCGACACTCAGAAGAATTGATACTTATCAACCTTGGGTAGGTCTTCTCAAAGAATGGATTAGAATAGCTAAAATTGATGGCAAAGAATGGCCTAAAGTATCCTAGCAAGATATGCTAGGTGGGAATCTGAAGATTAAAATCCCCCCAGTCCAGAATGGCACAGGACTTGCTACAATTATGGGACTCTCTCCTAGGTGAAATGAAGCTTCTTCCTGATTCCCAAATGAAGGAGGATGGTTCGTTGTTGCTTAGCATATGGCTCTCCCCCTTCCCCTATGATCCTCCCTTCACACCCTATCATGAGCAGCCCAAACTTGCAAGGAAGATGGCCCTTAAAGGATTGAAGTTAATGGGCAGATGTATGGGACCCACCCTCCACCACTTGGAAGGATTTGCCTACAATTAGGCACCAATTTAGTCTTAGTGAGATAGAACTCAAGTGGCTAATGAGATTGAAGTCACCCCTGAAGCCCGCCTATCCGGCCGCTGAGCAATCCACAATGTACCCATCTCGTCAAATCACTAGTCACTAACGCAGGCATAAGAGCTTGGTTTGCCAAGAAGTCTAAATAGATTCATGGCTCATCTCCTCAGGTAATCATGCAAACCTAGGTTGCTTGGAAGAAGTAGTTTCCTCACTCTCGAATATCCACTTGGAGGATATGCCTGAGAAGGACTTGGAAAGCCACCAAATCCAATTGACTAAACACCCTCCTTTAGCGCCATCTTCGGATTAGGAAAGAGGACTACCCCTGCTTGAAGACATACCTACCTTGAAAGATTGGATCATAGTATATCTGAAGCGTATTAAGAACACCCATTGGGTTTTCTGACTCTTTTGTAAAAAGCTACTAGTATTGGCCTAATGCCATGATGCATATCCTTTATATGCTGTAATTACTTATTATCAATGGAAATTTCTCCATGCATTAAAAAAAAAAGATTGGTCCACGCAACTCCAGGATGAGAGTAACCCCAAAGTTCCATATGTGTGGACTTTGGACTCTGGAGGCTATCAGTCATGTGCCAGAAAGTTCCACATGGCACACTACACCCCCCGCCCCCCCCCCCCCCCGCTGGCCGCTGGAGTCAAAACAAGTGTGCACGGTTCCTCAAAGGAGGACCAAAAGGGTTGAAAAAGTTAATAAGGGAAGCGGATTTGTCCTAAAACCTCGACATTTGTTTTCCGTTCTCGGTTTGTAGAAATAAATGTTCGTTAAAGCGCATTTACATCATCTCTGCGATAAAGAGAGAGAGAGAGAGACGGGGGCCTATACAGAATTGATATATCGGTGACGGATGAGATAGAGCCGTTCCCACTTCCAGTCACCAGTGGCCTCTCTCTCCCCGCTGTCATCATCTTCTCGTTCCCGCGCTTCTTCCTCTCTCTCTCTCTCTCTCTCTCTGTGTCACGCAGGACTCTGTACAGTGACAGCTGCTTCTCCCTGTGATCCTCACCTACAAGCAGGAGAGCCACACAGAGTCTATCAGCCTTCTCTTTCGCCCTTTCCTCCGTCCTCCTCCTCCTGCTTCTTGTTCTCCGCCTTCCTTCTGTTTCTTTTCTTCTTCTTCTTCTTCTTCTGCATTGACACTTTCACCATTCTTCACCTCCGTTCTGCCATTATTCTCTACTGCATTTCTCCTCCTCCTCACCGGCCTGAAGCTTTTGCGCCTTCAGGCAGCATTTCCCTCGCTACATCTGTCGCCTTCTCTCCTGCCTCATTCGTGCAAAGGCGGAAACTCGACCTCCTCCTTCGCTGCATGCTCATATCTCTCCCCGTTCTCGGACGCTGATATAGACGGGACTCCTCCTGTGCCGTCTGCTCGTTGTTGCGACCATCATAGGTTAGTTGCAAACTTTCATTCTTGATCGTTGCATTTTCTTGCCTTAACCTCACTTAAGACCACCGTAAAACTCTCGGCATTTCTTAATCCTCTTGCCCTGTCGAGTACGCAGGCCAGAAGGCCGTGAATGACAAGTTCTCATTCCGGACATTCAGAGAGATCTCACTCCGCTGTAATAAGCTCCCTTCTCCTGCTGTCAAGCTATGGCTGTGCGGTCTGTCCATTTCCTGCATTCGTCGCCGACAAACGAGTCGCAGCCTCGCCAATTACTTGGCGAGAAACAGTGTCGTGGTCCTGGCGGCTACCTTTCTGCATTTACATGACATCATTCACAATTCGTCGTGTGTAATTGCCGTGAAGGGGAAGACAATTAGTCGTGGCTTCAAAGATCGCGCCCGTGGAATCAAGACTGAATCAGCTGAGTAACATCAATTCGGCTTGCCACTTTGATCAGCGATTTTGCTTTTAGCCGCGGGCCATGGATTCTCCCGACAGAGACTTAACAATCAGTGCAGCGGAGGTTCAGGTGCTCTTTCTGATGCTCTCGGGTTCTACTAGTGTTTTCGGACGAGAACTCTCTTATCCAAGTAATAAAAACTTGCTTTCACCAGTAAAGAATCAAGTTTTTTCATAGGCGACGTCATTTCTACAGAGGAACCATGTGAGTGGATAATATCCAATATGATTCTGGTCATTTTCTTGTCGTCGCCACCATTTTGTATCCCTTATCATACGAATGAACTTGCATAATTGCTTCATTGTAACAATATGCATGTTTGTTCTGGGCCAGTTAAACTCAAACGCTAACTTCAAGTTTCTGGCACTACAAATGGCATATTCTTTATGAGATCGGTGGGTTTGGATTTGAAAGCTGAGTGCCAGGTTTCAGACTCGGTCGACATTTCAATTTTGACGATTTATCTATGTTTTGCAGGGATCTCCTCTTTTCAACTTCCTTTGCAGTCTTTCACCGATCAAGCCATTGAAATCCGTGCACGTGGTTCAGGGATTTTCTGATCTCACTTTCCCCCCTCCACCTGCTGTGTTTGTCTCTCCCAAATCTGACCCACAGGACTCCAGTTCAAGCCAGAGGTGAATGCTTGTCCTTGAAATGTTGCATTTCGCAGTATGCGTAAGTTTGATGTGGCCATAATGCATGGATGGTGAATGGGACGCACATTTATGACTTCGTCTGGATCATAATAGTATTGTAGCACTGCTTGTCATACGAAGAATTTTTTGTTGGCAGTATTTGATCACCTTAGTATCTGCAGGAATCAGTACACAAGCAAAGCTGAGCTTGAACAGACTAGAGCAGGGAGCTCTCAAGTTATTGGACATTCAGAAAGGAAGAAGTTACTGCCAAGCATCACTGAAAGGCTGCATAACTTGGAAGGGGCAGTAAAACACAAAAATGTGCAAGAAAAGGATCAGCCAACTACTTCCTCCAGCAGTAATCTTGCTGATTATGTGGAGGAATATCTTCATGAGCCTGGGGAACGTGAAGTAGATGTAGCAGGCTCTTCCAGCGAGTCCTTAGCTTTAATTACTTGCAGATCAAAACCTCCCATACTTGATTCAGACTCTGAAAATAGAGTTAGTATTGCTGGGGCAGGTGCTCGCAAGCTAAATAAGTGTGAGAAGGCTTCATCATCTAATGTGTCATCAGATGTGCTTGAAAGCCATGGTTCAGATGTGGCAGAAGAACCAAAAATCGTTGAAGTGAATGTCTTGCAGAGCACATTGGAACCAGATGCCTCCAGTGCTGGCTGTCACGAGGGTTCGGATTATTCTTTCCTGCTACCATCAGGTGTAGATGAACTTCCTGCACATGGTTGTGCCGACGATTGGCAGAGTCAGCTATCTAGTTTATCTGATTTGTCTGTTCCTGGAATGGCTAAATATCTGGCTACCTTAAAAGAAATCATCAGTGAAGGGGCACCTGATGCAGGAACGGATGCTTTGTGCTCTCAGGTGTCAAATGTCTGTACTGCTGAATATAAAGCAGATGTCCATGGAATGATAGACCAGGAGATTGATAATGCAGTCAAGAATGACAAACAAGAAGGAACTGGCTTCAAGGTAAGTTTTCTTTGACGTGTGACTAAGAGTTTGTGTAAATAGCCTTCTTAATTCAAGGAAGACTATATAATGCATGTTTAAATAGCCTTCTTAGTTCAAGGAAGACTACATAATGCATATTTAGTGCAAGGGTTGTCCAGTGGTTTTCCTTTCCCATCCTCTCAGGCACCTGTAGGTTTTGCTAGGTGCATGCAGCCACAGCAATGTAAGGTGCTTTGTCTCTTTGTGTTTACAACATTTATCATGGCAGGCGACGTTCACATACACAATGCCTTTTCCCCAGCACTCTCCTTTAAGATCCAATAGTATCTTTGGCCTGTATCAAGAGACCCAATTTCATTTTTCTTTCTTGATGTGATGTTGCATAAAAGATGATCATACTCAGATGGGAAGACATTTGGGATGCAGTGATTTGCTGGTTGAAGGACAATCACACATGATGGGTCTCTCGTTTTCTTTGAGCTCTGTTCTGTTTTTGGATGGTATGACTTTTCAAGGGTATGTTTTGTCATGGAACTTTTGTTGGATTGTTTTAGCATCCAATAGAATCCAAAGGGCTTGATGAACAGGTGGATCTGAATTTCCAGAGTGAAACACCTTTTCTGTTGTGGTTTCATGGTCAAGATATTTGCTCTAGAATGCGAGATCATGACAGCAAATTGATGTTGGTGTAAAAAATACTTTCAGTTGAAGCTAAATGTTGGGCGCTGCCACTGGTGCATGTGAAGGGAATTCACAGAATCAAAATTTTCCAGAATCTGTACTCTTTTCTCAGAAGCCATTTCACAAGGATGGCCTTGTAGATATCATCTAGGAGAAATAGGGGTTTCTGTGCACAATATATATCATGTGCTGACCTGCAGTCTTGCAGCATTCATTGCAGTGCATGAGTATGACTTGTATCCTGAAGGCTTAACCAATGTGCATATATTGTGTCAGAGTGCAGCGGTGCGGAAGCGTAGGACTGAGAGAGAGAGAACGCAGAGAGAGAAGAGAGAAAGAGACAGTGGAAGATGAAGATCTGCTGTATAAAGTGTGCTGAATACAAAGATATGCAGATATATACACGGGCGCAGTGCGCTGGACTGCGTATCTCCACCTCGACGATGCAACCTGCTGTTCACCTCGAAGTCCGCTGCAGTCTGCACTGTCTCCTGTCTGAAATCTGTGAACAGAGACGGAATCTGCGCGTGTCACCGGTCTGTAATCTGCGAGCAGAGAAGCGTGGGAGACTGTGGAAATCTTCGGCTATTTATAGCCAGAAAAACAGGGCGCAAACAGGACAGGTCGGCTGCAGGTCGGCTGCATTAAATGCAGCCGACTGGGTTGCAGGCAGTCGGACTGCCACATGGCAGTCCGACTGCACAGTCCGACTGTGCAGCCGCCTGCCTGCCTACCTGGCTGTGATCTCTAACACCCCCTCTCAGAGCCGGGGCAGGGCAGAAGCCTGAGGGATCTGGAATGTCTCTGAAGTAGAGCCTGGGGAAGTGCCTTCGTAAACAAATCTGCAAGATTGTTCTCCGTCTTGCAGTACTCCACAGTGATGGTCTCATCCAGAAGCTTCTCTCTAATGAAGTGGTACTGGATCTCTATGTGCTTCGTCCGGGCATGAAAAACAAGGTTCCTTGCCAAGGCAATGCAACTCTCATTGTCACATTGCATCAAAGTAGGACGAGTTTGGGAGCACCCAAGCTTCTCCAATAATCTCCGAAGCCACACAGCCTCACATGTGGTGGAAGACGCGGCCCGAGACTCCGCCTCAGTAGACGAAAGGGCTACCGTGGGCTGCTTCTTACTACTCCATGAAATAACACCTGCACGCAAGGTAAAACAGTAACCTGTAGTAGACCGCCTGTGGTCCACATCACCGGCCTAATCCGAGTCGCTCCAACCTGCAAGTACAAGATCTGAACCATCTGTCCCTGTGGGATAATGAATCCCTAAATCAGACATCCCTCTCAAATACCGAAGTATCCTCTGAGCAGCCTGCCAATGCACCGTCTTAGGTTCACTCATGAACCCTGCCAAGAGCCCAATAGCAAAACATAGATCAACCCTAGTGTTGAGAAGCCAAATCAAGGACCCAATCAACTGACGATAGCGGGAAGCATCCGCCAAAGGAGAAGCTGAATGGGAAGTGGCCTTCCAGTTCGGATCCATAGGAGTAGAAAGGGCCTGACAATCCTCCATCTCAAAAGACACCAAGAGCTCCTGTACCTATCTCTGTTGAGAGATGAAGATCCCCCTCTGAGACTGATAAATCTCATGGCCCAAAAAGAAATGGAGTAGACCCAAGTCCGTCATCTCGAACATTCGATGTAAAACTGACTTCGTCTCTTGGACCTGCTGTGCATCATCACCTGCGACAATCAAATCATCAACATATAAGACAAAAAGCACACAACTATCCTCGAAAGTGTGAACATAAAGCTGCGGATCGGCCTTGGAACGCCGATATCCCAACTGAGACTGGAGGAACGAATCAATCTTCTCGTTCCATGCACGCGGAGGCTTCTTGAGGCCATACAAGGCCTTCTTCAACCTGTAGACTTTCCCATCTGAAGATCCAAAGCCAGGAGGCTGCTCAACATAGATCTCCTTCAAATCACCATTGAGGAAGGCCGACTTCACGTTCAATTGGTAAACATGCAATCTCCTATGGCCAGCCAAGGCAAGAACAGCTCTAATGGTCGCCATACGAGCTGTGGGGGCAAAAGTATCATGACAATCAATCCCTGGGCGCTGTGCAAAACCTTTAGTAACAAGGCGAGCCTTGTGCTTATCCAAAGAACCGTCGCTAAGGTATTTGGTCTTGAAGACCCACTTGACGCCAATCATCTTCTTATTCGGGGGGCGGGGCACGAGTGACCAAGTGCCATTCCTCTCAATAGCCTCCAACTCGGCTTCCATAGCTTTCTTCCATGGTGCGGACTGTAAAGCCTCCTTCACGGAGGTGGGCTCTCGATCCTGCATAACACGGGTCATCAAACAATAATTAGAGCAAACAAGCTCTGTAGAATGTGCCTGGTGCCGCCGTGACCGCCGCGGACCATCCTGCGGTCCCCACTCCTCAGGAACGCCCTCGATCCCTGAATCACGGAGTGTGTCACGGGCCCAGCGAGGAGGAGGCCGAACCTCCCCTCGTCTCTCTCCATCAGCAGAGGACTCTGGAATATCCACTGGTGGTAACTTCTCTGAGGTGACCGGTGGAACAGTAGACTCTGCGTCAGAAACAGAATCATAATCAAAAGGCACGGGCTCTAGTGGAACTGTAGAAGGAGCCCAACTCTCCCCTGGATCTCCAAGAACGGGATGCTCCTCACCCGTTGATATAGCCGGAACCTCCACAAATCGCACATCGCGGCTAGTGTACACATCCCGCTTGACAGGATCATACAATCGATAGCCTTGGAAATGGGAGCTATAGCCAACAAATATGTCTTCGGGAAGCTGCTTCAAATTTATCACGGTGAGCCTTGGGAATGTGAACATAGGCATCACACCCAAAGACCCGGAAGTAAGAAACATCTGGCTTCGTCCCAAAATAAGCCTTAAACGGGGTCATCCCTTCCACGGCCGAAGTAGGGGATCGATTAAGGATGTGGACGGCAGTAGCCACAGCCTCGGCCCACAGAACCTGAGGGGTCTGTCGGTGCTCCATCATGGTGCGCGCCATCTCGATCACACTGCGGTTCTTCCGTTCAAGAATGTCATTTTCTTGAGGAGTGTTGGTATTGGCAAACTCCTGGTGAATTCCTTTATCTGCACAAAATCGAGCAAACTCATTAGAAACAAATTCACCGCCCTTGTCGGATCGCAAGGTCTTCAATTTCCGGCCCGATCGGTTTTCCTCAAAGAGAAGCCAATCCTTGAAGTGTGAGAAAGCTTCTGACTTTAATGCCAAAAAGTAGGCCCATGTCATCCTGCTGTAGTCCTCCATGATCAGCATGAAGTACGAGCTCCCACACAAGGACTCATTCCTCATAGGGCCACATAGATCTGTAGATACAAGCTCCATCGGTGAAGTAGACCGCCGCGAAGCTGTGTGGGGAATGGCATCCCTATGCTGCTTCCCCCGAATGCAGGAGACACATGGCTGCTGGCTCACCACTATATCCGGCAACCCTCGAACAAGCTGTCCACGTGACGCCCTCCGAAGATAATCATAGTTCAGGTGACCAAATCGAGCATGCCATAACTCGGACTGTGACTGAGAGGTAAGAAGAAGAGTAGAGAGGGCGATGGAAGACTTCAGTTTATAAATGCCGTTCTCCTCATATCCGGATGAAAAAATCTTCCTTGATCGTGGATCAAGGACTCGCACCGTAGTACTGTCAAACTCCACCAAAAGGCCAAGGGAGCAAATCTTATGAATTGAAAGGAGATGGTACCCTAAGCCTGGTACATGCAAAACCTCTGAGGTATGGGTACCACCTCGTCCATCGGGAATAAGCTGCATCTTACCCCGACCTGCAATAGATAGTGAAGAGCTGTCTCCAATGAGAATCTGCCCACGCGAGGGTCGCAATTGGGCAACACCATCTGATGAAGGAGTCATGTGCCGTGAGGCACCACTATCAATGATCCACTCTCGAGCCTGGGGAGCCGTCATCGCAGCATCAGAAGCATTCGGTGAAGCGTCCTCAATGACAGCTAGATGAAGAAATGCAGCTGATGAGGGTGCAGCCACCGCTCCGGAATTCTTGGTGTCCTTCTTGTCTTTGTTAGGGCAATCCTTCTTCCAATGGCCAGTCTTTCCACAAATATGGCATGTGGAGTCTTTGTCCTTGTCCTTCTCTTTGTCCTTCTTGGACTTGTTATCCCCCTTCTTCTTTTGGTCCTTCCCCTTCTTCTGAGAGGCTTGACCTGTCAGCGCCTTCGACTTGGAAGCATTTTGTCCCTTTAACTGTTCCTCTTGGTCCAAGACCATAGGAACCAACTCTTCCCACCGAAGAGTAGACTCTCGCCCCGAAGCAATAAGGGCAGATTAAAATGTACCGAATCGTGGCGGCAACTGGGACAAAAGTGTGATCGCCATGTCTTCGGAGGAAATCGGCTTCCCCGCATTCTGAACCCTGCATCTGAAGCTGCCTTAGCTTGTTAATGTGCTCCCGCAGCGAAGAAGACTTGTTTACGGACAAGGTCCGCATCTGTACCTCCAAAGAAACCCGCTTCATAAGGGTCATCCGATTGTACATCTGATCAAGCTCCAGCCATATCTCTCGAGCCACCGTGAAGTGCTCGATGTGAGCGATCACGGCTGTAGTACATGATAGAAAGAGAAAGGAACGAATCCTGGCATTCAGTTTGTCCCTATGAGACTGAGCCTTGGCCAACTCCGCACGAGCATCGGAAGAGAGTTTGGACTCATCTCTTACCGAGGGCCGGTCGATCTCCTGTACCAGCTCCGCCAAATCATAGGACTCAAGGATGGCCAACATCATGACGCGCCAAATGCGGTAGTTGTCGCCGTCGAGCTTCTGATCTGCAGGAAGAGCCGGTAAGACAGGCACCTTCCGGTCCATAATCGACTGGAACTCCAAGTCAATTTCTGTAGACATCTTCAACTGTAATGCCTTCACAAATGCAAAAGCAGCCCCCTCTGACTGGGAAAACTCAGCCTGCTAAGGCTCTTCCGCGTCCTGAACTTTCTTCACCCGTCGGAGGCGATGAAAAAGCAAAACCTGCACTTGTAGGCTGAAAACTCAAACTTCCTCCGCGTCAAACAGCAGTAAACAGCAGCAAATCCACCACCTGGACTCCTTTCCTGCGCGCCCACACTCGCTTCAGCCTTGTTCCAAGGCGCAGCCCTCCTGTCTGCCCTTAAACGCAAAATACGCAAATTTGTGTCGCGATGGAAACTCCTCTTTAGGTTGATTCTGCGCTCAGTCAGCCCTCTAACACTGCTCTGATACCATGTCAGAGTGCAGCAGTGCGGAAGCGTAGGACTGAGAGAGAGAGAGAACGCAGAGAGAGAAGAGAGAGAAAGAGACAGTGGAAGATGAAGATTTGCTGTATAAAGTGTGTTGAATACAAAGATGTGCAGATATATACACGGGCGCAGTGCGCTGGACTGCGTGTCTCCACCTCGACGATGCAACCTGCTGTTCACCTCGAAGTCCGTTGCAGTCTGCACTGTCTCCTGTCTGAAACCTGCGAACAGAGACTGAATCTGCGCGTGTCACCGGTCTGTAATCTGCGAGCAGAGAAGTGTGGGAGACTCTGGAAATCTTCGGCTATTTATAGCGAGAAAAACAGGGCGCAAACAGGACAGGTCGGCTGCATTAAATGCAGCTGACTGGGCTGCAGGCAGTCCGACTGTGCAGCCGACTGCCTGGCTGGCTGGCTGTGATCTCTAACATATTGGGGCAAAATTTTGCCACAGCAAATTTCATTGGCTATGAAACTGAAGTTTGAATTCTGCACACACCTATAGGCCTGAAGTATTAGTAATTTGATGCTATGTAGTTTCATGGTGAAGTTTTGAAGGTTTACTTCTGCTGTCATTGCTTGTCGACTGTAATCTGGCTTGGTATTTGTAGCCTTGATACAGTCTGGTGACATCATGTAATCGGTAAATCAAAGTGAGAAAATGATATATTGTACTTTGTGTTGAAACAATTGTTTAAGGGGGAATGGAACTGCCTACTCTTCCTCTCTAGGGACCTTTTCTCATGTGTTGGAATCCATGAGCCCATGCGATGAAAGTTGGATGGAGCGATCGGAGATATGCTAAACAATGTCATTAGAAGTAGAAGGCTAATGTAGTTATGAAAAAGTTGATTTGATGCGTGTCCCTCATATTTGAGGTGGCTAGTATGCACAACGGTACTTTAGTAGCATGATGAAAAAATTGATTTGAAGATTATCCTTCACATCCTAAGTTGCATCGGAAGTGGCTAGTATGCCAACAATGCTTAACATATTGCTAATTGTTCAAGCTTGCAATTGCACTTGCCTTTGGATTTACAAGGTTTTCATGTTGTCTCAAAGACTTTCTTTAGGTTAAAGCTAGATCCCTTATATTTGAGGTGGCTAGTATGCACAACGGTACTTTAGTAGCATGATGAAAAAACTGATTCGAAGATTATCCTTCACATCCTTAGTTGCATCTGAAGTGGCCAGTATGCCAACAGTGCTTAACATATTGCTAATTGTTCAAGCTTGCAATTGCACTTGCCTAGAAAACTTGAGAATATGCAGCCTTTGGATTTACAAGGTTTTCAAGTTGTCTCAAAGACTTTCTTTAGGTTAAAGCTAGATCCCTTATATTTCAGGTGGCTAGTATGCACAATGGTACTTTAGTAGCATGATGAAAAAACTGATTTGAACATTATCCTTCACATCCTTAGTTGCATCTGAAGTGGCTAGTATGCCAAAAGTGCTTAACATATTGCTAATTGTTCAAGCTTGCAATTGCACTTGCCTTAGAAAACTTGAGAATATGTAGCCTTTGGATTTACAAGGTTTTCAAGCAATCTCAAAGACTTTCTTCAGGTTAAAGCTAGATCCCTTATATTTGAGGTGGCTAGTATGCACAACGGTACTTTAGTAGCATGATGAAAAAACTGATTCGAAGATTATCCTTCACATCCTTAGTTGCATCTGAAGTGGCCAGTATGCCAACAGTGCTTAACATATTGCTAATTGTTCAAGCTTGCAATTGCACATGCCTTAGAAAACTTGAGAATATGTAGCCTTTGGATTTACAAGGTTTTCAAGTTGTCTCAAAGACTTTCTTTAGGTTAAAGCTAGAGGTCTTGGAATGTTTTGTGAGGGGCATCTTTTAGCGATATGACATCATTGTTGAACTCTCATTACCTTATGTATATGGAAATACAAGGTTTTGTTTGTGCATTGCTTGTAGCCCGCTTGCTTTGGACCTAATTATACCTACCCTTTTGGATTTGGCTAGGTTTTGTAGCTGAAGTTGTTTTTGAATACAAAAACTTGAGGTGCAAGGTGTGCATTTGTGCAAATTTTCATATTGGAAATCTCTCTTCAATTTGCACATGTTAGTGAGAGGCAAACAATAAATGAAGCTTTCATTTCATGAATGTTAGTTTTGCAGGTATCAGCTTGTTTTGGACTTGTGCATTGGGGATTACAAGCTTTTCTAAACCTATGCTTCTACTCATGATGAGTATCTATGGTGTGTGTTTTTGTGTGTGATGGTGTGGCTGTGAGCTTTGCAAGGGTTGTGAGTTGACATACGGGCTTGTAAGTGGTGTACTTTGTTGTCTGATATATTTTCATCTAAAGTTGGTTTGCTTTTTGAGTAGAGCTTTGAGGTTTTCGATGCTTCTTGAAATTATTAGTGTTTAGAAATTTCAAGATCAAAGAAGTTAATTGGATGGTGGCTTGATGTGGCCTATGGGTCATATTGTGATATGGTTGTCATCAACTCCATTTCTCCTCTCTTATTGGCTTCTAGCCTTTGTAAATATCCCCCCTTCAATTGATCTCTATTGCTTAAGAATTATCAATAATCATCCTCCCTTAGGGAGACTCAAGCTATCATTTGTTGTGGTTTGAAGGTGGGATGATTAGTTGAGTATGAGATTTCCCATACAATTTAGTCACTCAAAGCTTTGTTAAACCATCAACATTTTCATTATGTTTGGCCTCTAGGTTAGAACTTGTATTTATTGCGATTTTAGTGCTATTATGACCAACCAATAATGGTTTAAGTTTGTTTTATAAGTTAGGCCAAAGTCGTGCACCGTTGTTGGGATTTGAAGCTAAGCCTAAAATAATAGAATCATGTTGTGCTATTGAGATATTCTTTAAGATGTTGCATATGTTATGTTACTTGTACTTGTCTTTAGGAATATTGATTTGGATGGGAGTTTAGGTGCACAAGCTAGTGATGAGCATTAAGAGTTGCACTTGTTGTTGAGCTAGTCATGGGCCAAATTGTAGGGTTTGGGACCATTAGCCCACAATAATAGGAGCTTTAGGGCATTGAGACGCATATTGGTTTTGAGACAATGAGCCCGCAATGTTAGGAGCTTTTTGGGTGCCAGTGAGATTTGTAAGAGTTTTGTAGTTGTAGTTATGCATACCACTTTGGAAACTGAAGTCATGGTGGTCGAAGACTATGGCAGAACTTGGTATCTACCTTTGAGTTTTTGTAGTAAATGCTAAGAGCTTTGTTGGACCATTGGCATCTTTGGAAAAATGTGGCTAATAGGCCAAATCTTAAGTATCTTTTGCATCTATTGGTGAGCAAACATCCTATGAGCAACCATTATTATTTGTTGGCTATAATAACAAGCTTGCTCAACAATTCTTACTTGGGACAACCTTGTGTAATCATGATTGGTGCTATGTTGCAGACACTTTTGTTTTCCCTTGTATGTTGAAAGTGAGTGCAAGCTCAATCCATGTGCAAATGTGGGATTGTTAGTTGATGTATGTACTCATGATAATGATGCCTATATACTCATGATGTCTTGATATTACAAGCTTGCTCAACAATTCTTACTTGGGACAACCTTCCGTAATCATGATTGATGCTATGTGCTGGATACTTTTGTTTTCCCTTGTATGTTGAAAGTGGGTGCAAGCTCTATCCACACACAAATGTGGGATTGCTAGTTGATGTATGTACTCATGATAATGATGCCTATGCCCTCATGATGCCTTGATATTAATTGTGTATGTTTCATTCTTGTGATTTGTGAGGTATAAGTGGTACACCAAAATTTCATGGTGCATATGTTAGAGTGAAGCAACGTGGAAGTGAAGTGTATGACCAAGACAAAGTGTGAACAGAGATAGAAGAGAGAGAGAGACAACGAAACGCAAGAAATTTGCAGTGAAGAATGTTGTATAAGGATACATATATGTACATGGGTGTAGAGAGTATGTTTGCGTATGTCTCCATCTCAAAGATCCCACACTTTGTGAACCTGGAGGGTAGTCTCCATGGTCAGTAGCCGAGAAACTTGAGAACACAAGTGAAAAAAGATGTGGAGACTAGGGCCAATAAATAGGCCATAAATAATACATGAAATAATGCAGGTTGACTGCATTAAATGTAGTTGATTGGATAGAAATTGTTCGACTTACTTAGTCTAACCTGTTGCAGACTGTCCAACATGACACGTGCCACTTGCCCTACTCACTGCCTGTTGACATCAGCTGCCTGCCACGTGGACTGCTTGATACACTTGCTGAAAATTGCTTAGAATTGAACCTACTTGTCTAGGGAATGCCAATCTGTAACACCCCCTCTCAGATCGTGGGCACGACAAAAGGCTAAGAGATTTGGAGTGTTGTTGAAGTAAAGCCCGAGGAAGCGTCCTTGTAAACAAGTTTGCAAGATTGTCCTCTGTCTTACAGTAGGCTAGAGCAATAGTCTCATCCAAAATCTTCTCTCGAATGAAATGGTACTGGATCTCGATATGCTTTGTTCAAGCATGAAACACAGGGTTCTTGGCCAAGGCAATGCAACTCTCATTGTCGCATTGAAGAACAATAGGATCTCTTTGTAGGCAGCCAAGCTCCTCTAAGAGCTTGCTAAGCCATAGTCTTACATGTAGTAGAAGATGCTGCCTGATACTCCATAGGGCAACTGTGGGTTGCTTCTTGCTGCTCCACGAAACAAGACCAACACTCAAGGTAAAGCAATAACTTGTTGTGGACCTCCGATGATCCACATTGCTGGCCCAATCTGAATCACTCCATCCTATAAGTACCAAGTCTATAGCACTTATACTTGTTGTATAATAGATCTCAAGATTAGGGGTCCCATGTAGAAATCGCAAAATGCTTTGAGTAGCCTACCAATGCACCATCTTGTGTTCACTCATGAACCTGGGCAACACACCTACGGCATAACATAAGTCAATACAAGAATAGAGAAGCTAGATCAAGGAGTCAACCAATTGTCTATATTGGGTAGCATCTGCCAAAGGAGAATCGGGTTGAGTTGTAGCCTTCCAATTCGGGTCCATAGGAGTCGTAAGAGACTTGCATCCTTCCATCTTGTTGAGCTAAAATATGCATTACTTGCTGATTAGCCTCTTAAACATCCCCAAAACACACTAAAAATGCTCTTTTAGAGTAAAACCCTAAAACGGGGAGTGGTTCGAGAGAGTTCAGTGGAAACCCTAAAACGGGGAGCGGTTCGAGAAAGTTTAATAGAAACCCTAATTTTCGGGGCGCCTTTCCACATCTATAAATAGACAGGCTGTCCCCATTCAGCAATCATCCTTGTTTGTAGGTTACACCAGCCCACACACCCTCTGCTGCTGTTGGTGCCCAGTTTCCAGCTTGCAGTCCGCCTCCATCTGCTGTCCAGCCATCACCGACTGCAGCCACATCATCTTCAGTCTGTCCATTGCTGTAGGCAACAGCTCTCAGTTGCTGGTGACTGCTCCAGACTATCCTAGACTGCTGTTTAGCCTGTTGTCCATCATCTCGAGGGTCAGTCAGCTTGCGTTTTCAGCATTGCAAGCCCTGACACTCTCAGACACTGTTTCAGCTTGCTGTTTACAGCAGACTGTGCATAGTTTCCAGCCCCCGATCGGTGGTACACTGTTGCGTTTAACAGTTTCCATCCTCCAGATTGCTGCGTTTTGGTGACCAGCTTGTTGCCATTCACTATTTAGCACTCCTACACTCCGACTGGTGGTCACAGACTTGGGATCCGTCTTCGGTGGACGTCACACTCTGACATTGCTCTGCTCTTGAGCACACTGTACACTCTTATATTCATTTACAACATTCATTCACTTAGGATCTGGATGGCTTTGTGTATGTGAACTTTAATAGGGAGGGCTCACAAAGCAGATGGAATTCAAGTACATCTACAATTTCTGTTTCATTTGAGCATATGACACACACTTCTCACTTTCCTCCCATCCCACCCTTTTCTATATCACACCTTGATCATCTCTCATCATCTTTCGAAAATCTTGGATTACACTTCATATCTGCTTTACACACCCTAGGGGTTGGATCTTCCATCTCCGCTCCTAGCACCTTTTCCTTCTCCACCCTATTCTTTGTAGACTCTTTGCACCATGGTACTTCGTTAGGGAAAATGCCATCCTTTAACACGATGTCTCTCATCTTTCAGCAAATGAGCACACCCATAACTCCTGGGTCGACTGTGATGGGCATCCCTCTCACTATCCCTAGCTTCACATTTCCCATGACCACTCATACGCAGGGGTTTCCATCCTCAGCTTATGGTGCGTCTTCACACTCTCCTTGGGTTATACTTATGCAGGGATTTCCATCTTCTGCTCCCCGTATTCCCATCCCATCTCCTTGGGTTACTCATGTGGCTACCATGCCTATGCCTACTCAGCCCATCCCTACCTATGGATCCACCTTGCACACTACCTGCATGCCTGGTGGGCACTCTGGGGCCCATTCCCAAGTGTACTCCACTCCCCCATCCTACCCCCATTACACTTTTTCACACTATCCATCTCCGAGCACTACCACTCTTGTTGCAACGGCCAAGAATGCCTTCACGGATAAGACATGTTTTAACGGGTCAAATTTCATTACTTGGTCGAATTTCATGCAACAAGTGCTTGAGTCTCAGGGTCTTTGGGATCTCGTCATTGGTCTAGAGTTTATGCCGGACCCTCGACTAGCTCACCCTGACTACATCCGTCAATGGAGAGTCCGCAATGCTACAACCAATGTTGAGCTGATGCAGGGATTGCTTTCTGAGTTTCACTCTCAGTTGCAGCACTTTCCGCTCGTATCAGAGCGTTGGAGCCATCTTCTCGACTGCTGTGCGGCTCATGATTGTACTCGGTGCATCAATCTCGACTTTGAGCTTCAAGAGTTCTCTCTTAAGGAAGGGGATGATCTAAAAGTCAAGCTAGCTGACTATAGGCGGTTACTTGTCGAGTTCGCCACTACTGGCTCTTCAAAGTCAGATGATGATCATGTTACATTCTTCTTGAATAAGTTGCCCGCAAAATACTTCGATTTCATTCAACACATCATCTCCCAACCTCGATTGCTAACCTTTTACGAGTTCGAGTGCCAGTTCTTGCGTTACGCAAGGCTGTATGATTAAGTCCACAAGAAATTCTCATCACAGCCTTATTCAGAGCAGAGGGGGTTGGTTGCCTCTTCTTCAGGAGGGAAAACCACTAGTGGCAAGAACTTGCTAGATGCGAAGGCAAGCCAATCAAAGGGTGACTCCTCTTCCTTTGATGGAACCAAAAAATCAAGACCTATCTTGCAGCAACTTCCTAAGAAAAACTAGTTTTGCACACATTGCCAGAGAGCAGGCCATGTGGACGAGGAGTGTCGCTCCAAGGCCCAAGGTCTTTCACCTAAAAAGCCTCAGCAGACCGCTGCGACTTCACAGTCCAGTGGGGCTACGCCTTCCGCTGTTGCCCCATCTGCTCCTCCAGCCCCCACAGCGACTATTGGACATGTGGCACCCGCACAGTCTCATCGGCTATCCTTCTCTACTCCTGAAGGATTGGTTGATTGGTCAGCAGGTTCCGATCCCGTTGCACTTCATGCATCTATCTCACCTTCCTCCCCACCTCATTAGGTGTTCCCTTGGCAGAGCCCTGCTACTGGACGTACGCGATGGTGACCATCTTCTTAGACTAGTATGTCTCTAGGTCCTTTCGGATACCCTAGGTCAGTCTAGCATTCATTTTTCGCACTCTTAGAGTCGGGCCCATATTTTTGTCTTTACATTTTAAGTCTTCCGCTGCATTTACTCACACATACATACACATTTGCATCTTTGTACTTGTTCCTTCAATTAGCTTTTCATTTTAGTTTAGTTTTGTTTTTGGAGCATCTCACTACTGACCTTTGTGATTGCAGACTTTGATCTCCTTTGCAAGTTTTGTTTTCATTGTAGGGCTAACATGTAGGTTTGCCTAGTCCTACATGGGCTGGAGTCTTGGGATGTGCGCCGTTCCTTCATGGTTTCATTATCCTTGGAGAGAGATGCTGTCATGGCGGTGACTTCTACCTAGCTCTTCCAGTTGGGATGCTTCCTCCTTCTCTTCATTCCTTATGGTTCTCGGCACCACACGAAGGTCGATATCAGGCTTCTTTTCCTTCTTCGGCATCTACATCCAGGTTGAGAGGGGGTTCCTACCCTTCTTGGTATTCTATGGGCTTCAGCACTTTGTCTTCGACATTGGCTTCTTTCCCCTGTTGTACCTTACCCTTTGTATTGCATGATTTCATCATCTTTGTACTAGGGCGTTTGGGCAAGTGAACAATTTTCCCATGAGGGACACTGTCCAAGTGGCACCTGCTGCATGAGCATTCTTCAGCATGTAGCATACTTTGCATCTCATTGTGCAGAGCACCACTTGAGCGGATCTTAAGCTGTTTCCACCGGCGGCCGTTGTTACCACACCACCATCCTTCTTCATCACATGGATACCTCATTACCTACTTTTCCTTGTCATTGACACTCTGAGTGGATGGGTTAGCTTGTATTGTATTGTGATGTGTTGGGTGTACCCTCCCTACTCTCGTCTTTTGGGTCACTATTTCTCAATCGGCCGCATCCAATAAAATTTACCACACTTAATTAAAAAAAAAAACACACAAAAGTTCCATGTAGTTCCATCCGCCTTTGTAGGTCTTGGTAGGCCATTGGGCAATCGACGTGCACCCTTTGTCCGATGCCCTGTCCTCTCTGGGGTGACTACTTGGATTCCCTTGGTAAGATAACCATCGCCTCTATAGTCTTGGTAGGCCACTGGGCAGCCGACGTGCACTCTTTGTCCGATGCCTTGGCTTCTTTGGAGTGGACGCCTTGGGGTACATCAACATCACAATGGCTGGCTTAACCTTTCGGCTCAGTTTTGGGCCTGAGAGGGGGTGTTGAGCTAAAATATGCATTACTTGCTGATTAGCCTTTTAAACAGCCCCAAAACACACTAAATATGCTCTTTTAGAGTAAAACCCTAAAACGAGGAGCGGTATGAGAGAGTTCAATGGAAACCCTAAAATGGGGAGCAGTTCGAGAAAGTTTAGTGGAAACCCTAATTTTTGGGGCGCCCTTCCACATCTATAAATAGATAGACTGTCCCCATTCAGCAATCATCCTTGTTTGCAGGTTACACCAGTCCACACACCCTCTGCTGCTGTTGGCGCCCAATTTTCAGCCTGCAGTCCGCCTCCATCTGCTGTCCAGCCATCATTGACTGCAGCCACATCATCTTCAGCCTGTCCATTGCTGTAGGCGACAGCTCTCAGCTGTTGGCGACTGCTCGAGACTGCCCCCCCAGACTGCTGTTCAGCCTGCTGTCCATCATCTCCAAGGTCAGCCAGCTTGCGTTTTCAGCATTGCAGGCCTTGACACTCTCAGACATTGTTTCAGCCTGCTGTTTACAGCAAACTGTGCACAGTTTCCAGCCCCCAATCGGTGGTACATTGTTGCGTTTATCAGTTTCCAGCCTCCAGACTGCTGCGTTTTGGTGACCAGCCTGCTGCCATTCACTATTCAGCACTCCTACACTCCGACTGGTGGTCACCGACTTGGGATCCGTCTTCGGTGGACGTCACACTCCGACATTGCTCTGCCCTTGAGCACACTGTACATTCATTTACAGCATTCATTCACTTCAGAGTTGTGTTCTCTCTCTCCCTTCTTCTGTTTGTGTTTGAGTTTTTGTGTTTGAGTTTTGAGTTTTGCGTTTAGGGTTTGAGCTTTGCGCTCTGTGTATGTGTCTGTGTCTTTGTGTTTCTGTCGTGGTCGTACACTTTGTGTGTTCTCAGTGCAAACCCTAGTACTCTTCTTAACACATCTCACATGTAGCCAAGAGCTCTTGTATATACCACTGTTGGGAAATAAAGATTTCCCTTAGAGTTTGATAGATCTTATGACCTAGAAAGAAATGAAGAAGCCCCATATTCGTCGTCTCAAACTTCTCATAAAGTGTTGCCTTCGTTTGCTTGACCATCTTAGTATGGTCACCTGTGGCCAAACTGAGCATGGCAAAGCTCAGACTGAGTTTGAGAGGTAAGAAGGAGAGAGGTCAAGGTAGAAAAAGACTGCAATTTATAGACTCCATTCTCCTCATAACGTGAAGTGAGGACCTATTGCGATCCATGATCGAGAATCTAAAAAGAATCCACATCAAACTTGACCAAGAGACCGAGGGCATAAATCTGGTGCATCAAAAGTAGATGGTGTCCCAAGGTTGGCACATAAAGCACCTACAATGAGAATTTGGCCTTGTGAAGGCCGCAAATGATCAACATCTGTTGAAGGAGTCGTGTGCCGTGAGGCACCATTGTCAACAATCCACTCTCGAGTGTATGGGGCCATCAATGCAGCATCAGAGGCCTTCAGGGTCGATGGCTCAACCATCTCCAAGTGGAGGAAAGCAACTGATGAGGGAGTAGCCATTGCTCCAGAATCATTTGAAGATTTCTCATTCTTCTTTTTGTCCTTCTTCTCTTGGTGGAGTCAATCCTTCTTCCAGTGATATGTCTTGCCATAGATGTGACAAGTAGACTTCTTTTTCTTGTTCTTCTTTGATTTGTCCTTCTTTTTCCTTTGGTCCTTCCCCTTTTTCTGAGAGGACTCACCAACCAAGGACTTAGATTTATAAGCATTGGCCCCTTTCAACTACTGCTCTTGGTCCAAGACCATAGAAATCTACTCCTTCCATCGAGAAGTCTTAGACCACCCTGAAGCAATTAAGGCGGAATAAAAGCCAGTGAAATGGGGCAGTTACTGTGAAAGAAGAGTTATCACCATGTTCCTTCCGTCGAAGAGTCTCAGACCACCCTTAAGCAATTAAGGTGGAATAAAAGCCACTAAAATGGGGCGGTAACTGTGAAAGAAGAGTTATCGCCATGTCTTCGGAAGTGATTGCCTCAGCTTGTTAATATGCTTCTGCATAGAAGATGACTTGTTGACGGTCATACGATTATATATTTGATCAAGCTCCAACTATATCGCTTGGGCCATCGTCAAATGCTCGATATGAGAGATAATAGCTGTAGTGCATGAGAGAAATAAAAATGAGCGAATGCGAGCATTGAGTTTGTCCTAATGTGCCCGAGCCTTTGCCAACTCCAACTTATCATTGGAAGAGAGTTTGGACTGGTCTCGCAAAGAAGGACAATGAATAGCTTTCATAACAAGCTTTGCCAAATCATAGGACTCCAAAATGGCAAGCATCATAACCTGTCAAATACGGTAGTTCTCGCCATCAAGGTTTTGATCTAATGGAAGAACCGGTAACACGGGTTCATGATTGCTTGAAACGTTGTCTCGACCTCACAAGACACCTTCACCTACGATGCCTGCACAAAACACAAAAAGTATTTCCCTTTAACTGTGTGAATGTAGCATGCTAGGGCTCTTCACTGCTCATCCCACTCTCGCTTCACCGGTTGGAGGTGATGAAAAGGTAAAATCCACACTTGAAGGCCCCAAACGTAGCCTTTTTCCTTCTCTAACAACAAAATAAAAAATAGCAGCAAATCCAACAAATTTGCTCCTTTTTCGCACGCCCACGCTTGCCTCAGCCTTGTTTTGATGCGCAGCCCTCCCGCCCGCCCTTGAACGCTAAAAACAGAGCCTTGTGTCGCATTGAAATCTCCTCTTCAGATAGGTCCAATCCTTCAATGCTCTGATATCTAGTCAAAGTGAAGCAGTATAGAAGCATATTACCAAGACAAAGAGTGAACAGAGAGAGAAGAGAGAGAGAGAGAGAAAGACAGTGAAATCTCCTCTTTGGATAGGTCCAATCCTTCAATGCTCTGATACCTAGTCAGAGTGAAGCAGTGCAGAAGCATATGACCAAGACAAAGAGTAAACAGAGAGAGAAAGACAGTGAAATGCAGAAAATCTGCAGCGAAGAATGCTGTACAAGGATGCAGATATGTATAGGGGTGGAGAGAGTATGGTTGCGTCTGTCTTCACCTTGAAGATCTCACATCCCATGAACCTCGAGGGTAGTCTCCACGATTAATTGCTTGGAAACGTGAAAATACAATTGAAAAAAGTGTGGAGATTGGGGCCAATAAATAGGCCACAAGTAATACAGAAATAATACAGGTCGGTTGCATCAAATGTAGCCGATTGGACAGAAACTATTCGACTTGCACTGTTGAGTTTTGAGTTTTGAGTTTTGCGTTTTGTGTTTTACGTTGTTTCCACTTCAATACACACAATCTAACAAGCATGACAAGCATGGTATATCTTTAATTCACAAAAATGTCACATGATTTGTTGAAGTAAGGAAAGTTTGAGTTTTGAGTTTTGCGTTTTTGTATTGCTTCTGTTTCAATACACACACAATCCAACAAGCATAACGAGTAGATGTTTTTTCAATCCACAAAATGTCACATAGTTTGTTTAAGCAAGAAGAGTTTTGAGTTTGGCGTTTTGTGTTTTGCATTTTTGTGTTTTTTTAAAAGTTTTGTTGTGTTCTTGAGTTTTTTTGTATTTTTTTTCTATCCTAACAATTCCTATTACTTCAATCTTAATCCATTGAATTGATTCCTTTTGATTTGGCCTTTCTAATCTAGCTAAATGGGTTTCGAAATGCTAGCCACAAACGTGGATGATTGGTACCCCATTGATTCCATCCACACCCATGCACAAGCCTCCAATTCCACCATAGGATAGAAGTATGAGAACCTTGGCGGTTATACCGTCCTAGGTACTGGCAAAAGAACCAAAATGTTGAGCCAAACACACAACTTGGGCGTATTTATTCAGGGGCTTCTCCTCATTCAATCATCATCATTCTTCAAGTGGTCTTCTTGTTGGAGAGGGGAGACGGTTCCATTGCCCACACAGGCAGTAATTCACTGTTGTACGTGTCCTCGTGTTTGGTATATGGATTCCATTTCTCGAGCACACCTCAGAGTTCACTTCCTTTGCAGTGTTAATCTATTTTCTTTCTCTTCTGTCTTGTGTTTAGTAGTTTATTTCAGCACTTGTCTATGCTTTCATTGCTGATCACTTCTAATATTATATCGGATTGAAAGTTCTAGGTTCTTATTGCTATTTTGACGGGTTTTTTTTTATTTTGTTGCAGTTGGCCTTCGTTTTTGATCAGATTTTTGGTTATATTGCATGTGAACTCTCATTTTGTGAAGTCTTTGCTACTGGTTTGGTTGTATTCTCTCTCCTCTCCATATACCCTCTTATATTCTCTTATGCTCTCCCAATGGCTCCTCCGGGTACTTCTATAGATGATAAGTTATGTGGACCCGATTATCTTATGTGGAGTGCTGTGATGAAAGCTTGGTTTGTGCAAAAGTGGATTTGATACATTATATGTTGAGCTATTCTTTGGCCTCAATATCCTTTTTCTTTTCTCGAAGATTTTGATGAGGACAATCATGAGGAAGTTGTGCTTCCATGGGATTCGAACGAGGCACGTGTGTATTTTGCATTGCTTCGGTGTATTTCTTAAGAAGTTCTACTGGTGGTTACCTTTAGCAGGACATCACTTGAAATATGGTTGAAGCTTTATATGTTGTACAAGGCACCTTTCCCATGGATGTTGTGATCCTTTATGGACAGCTTCAATAGATGAAGTTTGAGCTGAAGGACACCATTTAATCATTTTTGCTTTGTGTTACATAAGTATAGAACCAACTTCGACACATGCAATCTACCCTTCTTGAGACACATAAAACGAGCCTTTCTTCCATGCATGGGTGGTAGTCTCCTAATTACAACCTAGTTACAGCAGTAACATTTATTACAAAACTAAGAAATACAAATTAACTTATAATCTTGGACAATGGACACCTTGTTGGCCCCAAAACTGGCATCCCTTTTGGTATTTATTTAACTTAATTGAAGAAGAAGTTGATGTCCAATGGGATTTTCCCAATCCCTTTTGGTATTCCAACTCCCCTTGTTGTACAAAATGACCAGCAAGTTTTCAATCCGATTTGCCCTTGATTCGAGCAGTCAATTGGCTTTCACCCACTTTGATGGAGATGGAAAATGTCCCAAATTCATTGATTTGCTAGTTTTTCCACTTGAATTTGACTAAAAATAGCTTCAACCTTGTTGAATCCAAGTCTTGGAGCTTCCAAATTTTGGCACGCTTCTTGATATTGTTGCTAAACCCTAATTTTTATTGCAGATTAGGATTTACAGTAGAGAAATCTGAAATTTCTCAGCCTTTGGTGATCTTGATGCTGTAATCTTCAGAGCAAGGCAATAGAAAGGTTGGGAGATGAGAGAGAGCCGAGAGAGAAAATTCAGACTTTCCTCCTGAAGAATTGAAGAAAATTTGTTATTTATTGCCGTTGCCTTGTCTCAATAGCTTATTGATGCAAAGAACTGAAGAAAATCAGTCATTTACTGTTGTTGCCTTGTCTCAACAGGTTGTAGATGTTGTCACTTGTTGTTGACTGGTCTTTTCTTGCCCCTGTCTGCCTTAGAAGATTTTCCAATTGCTGCAAATCAGACTGGCACATCTCCTCCCTCTCTTTTGCAGGCTGAATATGCTAAAATGCCTCTCTCCAGCTTCTAAAGACGTTTTTCAGTCTTGCATGGGTATTTTTGATTAGTGGCAGTCTTCCCAAATGGTTTTTCCGGGAGTATTCATAATTAAATATTAATTTTCAATCTTTAAATACTGAAAATTAATCTAATAACTATTTTGGTGGCTTGAAAAATAATTTGATTGGCCAATAATTAAATTGGCTAGGCAACTTTCATTTTGGAGTGTCTTTGTGTCATCTTTGACTATCAGATTGACATTAGGTGCCATTAAATGCCACTTCTCTAGTGTCACCAACTGACACTTATGGTGAAATGAATGATTAGGCCAATAATTGACACTAGATATTACCAAGTACCTATTCGGCATAATTTATAACAACTTTTGCCTTTGCCATCTCATGATTTTCTTTGGTCTCGAGCTTGTAAATTTACTCTTAACTCCAATTACACCTCACATGTGCAACATTTACTTAATCCTGTGATTAAAAATTAATCCACATGTTAAGTGAGGTTTCAAAATACGTATTCTCATGACACATATCTAGTGGAAATATACTCTACAAGCTCCCCCAGAGTTTGATGGAGTGGCCAATGCTTTGTAGGCGCAGACATCCTCTATACTTGTGACTTTTGTATATATGTCCTTGATGCTGCTTGAGCACAAGGCATCTTTGTGTTTACATGGGATGCTTCCATCTCATTATGGAGGTTCCAGTGAGGCCTTTACATTTTCAAAGAGGGATGTCAAGAAGAAGAGGTTGAAGGCTGAGTGCTACCACTGTGGTAAAAAGAGACACTTGCGGAATGACTGCAAGAAGTTAGCAGTCTCACGGAAGAAGGAGAAGAAGAAGAGGACTTCTTTGTTGAATCATCCTTTTCCTCCAATTGCGATTGCGACTTCGATTCTTTGGCCAAAGGGAAGTCCAGGGCACAGCGAGGATCCACTTCTTCAAACCAAGGGAAGGGCTTGATTGTCCCTTTCTTTGCTGCTTTCTAGTCTAGGTGATGAGGTTCTCTCTCATGACTCTCTAGTACCAGAGAGGGAGTGTGAAGGGTGGTGAGATGGGGTAGCCGAGCTTCATCTATACCAATCTACAGGTGCACAAGTTCTAGAGAGAAACGTTCTTGACACATCGAGTGAAGATAGTAGGTTCAAATTGTGGAGTTGGGATTGACATCAAGGTTCATAATGGGCTGTTATTTGATAGAGAGTAAGATTGGCTCCTTGTCCAAGCTCACATGAGGGGACACTTTGGCGGTCTTGGTCAAAGGCGGGGAATCCATGGTCATATGGTGAGAGTCATTTTAGACAGGATGGTCTTGTATGCTATTGCGAGACATTGTTGACGAACACAAAGATTTGTTATGACTCTTCTCTATTTTCAAGAGCTAGTATGATCGATATTGACATCAGGTTCTCTCCGAGGCACCTTGGTGGTGGCTTGATCACCCATTGCTTGGGTACCCATTGTTCTACTCTGGTGGTTCTTTGTTATATGGACTATGACTAGTCTTTCTTATTGTATTGTATTAGATCACCCATGATTTGAGAGAGGGTGTTAGCAGAGTATTTGTTAGCTCATGTGAGTCTGTGCATGCTTGTTGGGCTGGGTACACTAGTCATTATTTAGGCATTATTTTAGTGATTTTTGTGTGGCATTAGTGGCATTTTACGCCAGTTGAACAACATTAAATGCTAATTGATCAGCTGCCATATTTGGCATATTTTGGGCCTATTTATTTAGGGGCTCCTCCTCATTTAATCATCATCATTCTTCAGGTGGTCTTCTTGTTGGAGAGAGGAGCCGGTGCAATTGCCCCACACATGCAACAACTCACTATTATACGTGTCATTTTTGTGTTTGGTATATGGATTCCATTTCCCGAGCACATCTCGGAGTTCTCTTCCTTTACAGTGTTATTCTGTTTTCTCTCTCTTCTTTCTTGTGTTTAGTAGTTTATCTCAGCACTTGTCCATGCTTCCATTGCCGCACCACTTTTGACACTGACTGCAAATGTTTTAGTCTTCCATACATTTGTCAACTTGATTTGACCCTCGTATGAAGTCACTACACTCATCTCACTTTGTGTTCCTCTCTCTTGCTTTATCTAGATCCGTCATTCTTACTTGAACGGTTGAACTTGTGATTGTGTGCTTATTAACCATAAGTGCCCCAGGTACTCTCTCAAAACCCTAACTACCTATCTTCTTTTCTTGATTTCGTCAATCAATGGCTTCTCCGTGCTGTAATTCCTCTATGACAAGTCGTAGACTATTTGGATTTTGGTTTTAGTCTACTTATACAATTTAGTCACTCATCCTTTGAGTGGCATAGATCTAGAATCAGCTTTGCAACATGCGATTATCTCGTCCCAAAGCTCACTTGACAAGGGTGATTCTCTACAAATTGTCTTCGGAGTATGATGGTGTGGCAAATACCTCACAAGCTAAGACAACTATGAATCCCATGAGTTCTCAATGCATGACTTCATTGCTATTAGGGAGCATGAGTTTGCCCTTAGGTTACAAGGCAAGTGGCCATCTGATTCTAGGTGCATCCATGAACAAGCTTTGTTTGCTTTAGAGGATGGTGACACGTAGAATAATAATAATAAGAACGAATAATGAGTTAAGCTTTGTTGGTGACATGTAGAATGATAATAAGAAGAAGGAATAATGTTATTGTTTGGCAAAGAAGGGGTACCTTGGCAAGAACTGCAAGAAGCTAGCAGCGTTGTGGAGGTAGGAGAGGGAAACCAAGGACACCCTTGACGCTTCATCATCCTTGGATTTATCATTTCGATATAGATTCTGGTCATAGGGCCAAGGTCATGATGATCATAGAATTGATCTTCTAGCTTTGGTGGTGCTTGCCATCCATCATGACTCTCTAGTGCTAGAGAGGGAGTGTGAGTGGATGGAGGTGGGGCATTTCGGTCTCATCCAAATTCTAGTGCAGTGGACCTTGAGTATGGCTTTCAATATGCATCAATGAAGTTTGACAGGTTGAAATCCTAGAGTAGGTTTCCTTTGAGGTTTATGATTGGAGGTGAAACAAAGAACAGACTTGGCTCGCAGTTGTTCCCACACAAGGGGATGCGAGATCTATGTTGAGCAGCCTCCTGGCTTTGGATCTTCAGATGGGAAAGTCTACAGGTTGAAGAAGGCCTTGTATGGCCTCAAGCAGGCTCCGCATGCATGGAACGAGAAGATTGATTCGTTCCTCCAGTCTCAGTTGGGATATCGGCGTTCCAAGGCCGATCCGCAGCTTTATGTTCACACTTCCGAGGATGGTTGTGTGCTTTTTGTCTTATATGTTGATGATTTGATTGTCACAGGTGATGATGCATAGCAGGTCCAAGAGACGAAGTCAGCTTTACATCGGACGTTCAAGATGACGGACTTGGGTCTACTCCCATTTCTTTTTGGGCCATGAGATTTATCAGTCTCAGAGGGGGATCTTCATCTCTCAACAGAGATATGTACAGGAGCTCTTGGTGTCTTTTGAGATGGAGGATTGTCGGGCCCTTTCTACTCCTATGGATTTGAACTGGAAGGCCACTTCCCATTTAGCTTCTCCTATGGCAGATGCTTCCCGCTATCGTCAGTTGATTGGGTCTTTGATTTGGCTTCTCAACACTAGGGTTGATCTTTGTTTTGCTGTTGGGCTCTTGGTAGGGTTCATGAGTGAACCTAAGACGGTGCATTGGCAGGCTGCTCAGAGGATACTTCGGTATTTAAGGGGGACGTCTGATTTAGGGATTCATTACCCCGCAGGGACAGATGGTTCAGATCTTGTCCTTGCAGGTTGGAGCGACTCGGATTGGCCGGTGATGTGGACCACAGGCGGTCTACTACAGGTTACTGTTTTACCTTGGGTGCAGGTGTTATCTCATGGAGTAGCAAGAAGCAGCCCACGGTAGCCCTTTCGTCTACTGAGGCGGAGTATCGGGCCGCGTCTTCCACCACATTTGAGGCTGTGTGGCTTCGGAGATTATTGGCGGAGCTTGGGTGCCCCCAGACTCGTCCTACTTTGCTGCAATGTGACAATGAGAGTTGCATTGCCTTGGCACGGAACCCTGTTTTTCATGCCCGGACGAAGCACATAGAGATCCAGTACCACTTCATCAGAGAGAAGCTTCTGGATGAGACCATCACTGTGGAGTACTGCAAGACGGAGGACAATCCTGCGGATTTGTTTACGAAGGCACTTCCCCAGGCTCTACTTCGGAGACATTCCAGATCCCTCAGGCTTCTACCTTGCCCCGGCTCTGAGAGGGGGTGTTAGAGATCACAGCCAGGCAGAGGCAGGTGTGCAGTCGGACAGGCAGTTGGACTGCACAGTCGGACTGCCATGTGGCAGTCCGACCCGTGCAGTCAGTCGGCTGCATTTAATGCAGCCGACAGGATATTTTTCTGCGCCCTGTTTTGTCCAGATTCTGGCTATAAATAGCCGACATCTCCAGCAGTCTCCTACACTTCTCTGCTCGCAGATTACAGACCGGTGACACGCGTAGATTTCGTCTTTGTTCGCAGATTTCAGACAGGAGACAGTTTAGACTGCAGCGGACTTCGAGGTGAACAGCAGGTTGCATCGTCGAGGTGGAGACACGCAGTCCAGCGCACTGCGCCCGTGTATATATCTGCATATCTTTGTATTCAGCACACTTTATACAGCAGATCTTCATCTTCCACTGTCTCTTTCTCTCTCTTCTCTCTCTGCGTTCTCTGTATCTCAGTCCTACGCTTCCGCACCGCTGCACTCTGACAGCTTTGGCCCTAGTCACGGTGAGCTTTGTGCAGAGGTGGTTCATGACAAGCATTGAGATATCTCAGCTACTTCTAATCTCTATGCAGTTTTGTTGAACAATGGACATTGGGTGGATTTTTTGGCTGCATTGGACAAACTTCCAGGAGTTTTCCACCAAAAATTGTATCTTTGCATCTCAATCATTTGAAAGCCTTTACCAAATCGCCTTTTACATGAAGAAAGCCCTTACTCAAATGCCATGAATTTGGAGTCTGACTTTAACTGATGCTTAGACAATAGAATGTACTCTCAAACTTCTGGAATCCTGAGGGCTAACTTAAAAGTGCAAACAATCTTTTGTACGGAAGAACTAAAAGCTTTAGGTTGAGTAAGATCTGCTGTTTTTGCTCTCCATGGTTGTTGATTTCAGTGTTTTTTCTTCCAGTTAGTTCAGTTTGCCCTGTCCTGCTTGCCTTTCTACCTCTGCTGTTGTGTTCTCCATGCTTGTTGACTTTAGTGTTTACATCAGGTTAGCTTCCCTTTTTGTGGGCTGCATAGACTATCTGACACAATGACATTCAAGTGCCTTTGAACAATTCATCAATCACAGCATCTTTAGTTTTACATCGTAGTATTCATCTGAAGAGCAAGCTACCAAATAAAAGGTCACCAAAACTTTTACAGGTGCAATTTCTTAGATTTGCTTGTTTCTGGACTCTAGACCTTGAAAGCAAAAGTACTATTGACCCCGGACGCATGCATACTTATTAAAATCTTTTTATTGAATAGCTAGATAATGATTTTGAGAAGCGTAGCATGTCTCCGTTCCAGATTCTCCATTTTGAACCAGGAGATTTTTTAAGGTGCTGTGAAGGCCACTACAAGCACTTTAGATTGAGATATTATAGCTGAAAATGACATACATATCTATGATAGGAAACCAGCTCCACACTTCCAATTTTTGCTATTCACGTGCATTAGACCAAAATTTCCCTCTTTTCAGTTTATCAGATGGCCCTATTGCTTTTTGTATTGATCATCCAACAGCTACAGAAAATGCCTTTATACTTTTGAGTTCTTTTGGCCAAGCAGCTATTTGTATAATAGGCGGCCTCACGAAGCATGTTGCCTTTCATGTGTGTGTAGGCTAATACACTACCTTTGCGTGGTGTTCGGAGGCGGTGCTTGGATTTTGAACTGCAAGAGGGACCAGAGAGAAGCGAAACCAGTGTGTTGTCACTTAAGTCCCATCATGCAAATGAAAACATCAGGTCTCAGAATAGTCCTCTCTGTTCTAAAAAGATTCCCGAGTCATTATTAAGAGAACGAGCCTCAGCAACCTCTGGTGCCACTAATAGTGAACCTAATTTGGGTATGGATATTTGCATACAACCATGTACAAGTATAGATGGAAAGCCTACTACCAAGGTGGTTCTCACTGGTTCATCTATGTTGAAACTCTCATCCTGTTTTTCCCTGAAGGACAGTCAGTGCAAAGCAACCAAAAGTGAGAACCAGCTTGTGTGTGCTAGGAGGGTGTCAGGAACATCTCCAGTGGGAAGGCCATCTGGTATTGGTTTGCATCTTAACAGTCTTACTGGTGGCACACCAATTTTGCAAAGCCTTAGGGAAACAGAGGGCGCATCTTCGAAATCTATATTGCCGGTTACATCAACATTGCAACAGGATTTGGAAGAGAATTGCAAAAATCACTTGCCTGTTGCCAGTTCTGATAATAACTCACCATATCAAACAGGGACCAAATCCAGAAAGGAGTTACTGGTTTCACTTGTCGAGAAAACAAGTACGGGTGAATGTGAGGTGCATTGGGAAGGTCCTGACAGGCTTGTAAGTGCTACGAAATCAGTGACCTGTTTTCGCACAGTCACTCTAGGGATAAAACAGGCGGACAACATTTTGCCCTCTTGTAGAGTTGAAAAGAAGCCGAGCCCTCTCGGCAGAAAGAGGGTGTTGTTACCAGATTTACCCCATCAACTTGATCCTGATGGGGTTGAAGATTCCAGCCAGAGCCCTCCTAGTCCAAAAAAGAGAAGGTTCATGCCTATGTGTAGTACACTTAATACTTGAAAAAACATATTCTGATATGCCATGACATCACACCTCACATACGTGGAATGAATTTGCAGGAAATCAAACTCCACTGTTGAGAAAGGTGAAGATGGCTGCAAGCGTTGTAATTGCAAGAAGTCAAAATGCTTGAAGCTGTACATTCCAACCCTTGATTGACCTTTAAGAACTGCTTTTGTTTAACCTAGAACTGTGAACTTGTGCGACATTCTTGTTTATTAGGTGAATGCTCATTTGATTTTGCTTTTGTGCATTTTGATTTTTTCAGATATTGTGACTGCTTTGCAGCTGGAGTCTACTGTGTAGATTCATGTACATGTCAGGGTTGCTTGAACAAGCCAGAGTTTGAAGAAACGGTCTTGGGGACAAGACAACAAATTGAGTCTCGTAATCCACTGGCCTTTGCCCCCAAGATTGTACGAGGAGCTGATCCTTCAACAAATGGGGTAATGGATGCTTGCCTTTCTCACATTAGCATGTGGTCGCATATTTCTTGGACAGATTGCAATCAAGTCCATCTTCTTGTGTCTATGATTATGCAAAGTATGGACCCAAGTTCTGGTTTCCTGGCAGTTTTCATAGTGAGTACGAAAGGCTTGACCTGTGACATTTGTGTACAGGATGATTGTGGTGAGACTCCTGCTTCTGCAAGGCACAAGAGAGGTTGTAACTGCAAGAGGTCTCAGTGTCTGAAGAAGTATTGTGAATGCTATCAGGTAAGATTTGCGGTGAACATGCTCTTTTAATGTTATGCTCTACATTCAAACTAGAATCCACTATCCTGCTTATTCTTCAGGCAGGTGTTGGCTGCTCAGACGGTTGTCGCTGTGAAGGGTGCAAGAATTTGTATGGAAGGAAAGAAGGTATCTACTACAAGATTTAGCTCTCTTCCTTTTATTTTTCTGGAAAATTTATTGACTTTATTTCTATTGTGCAGCTTTGGAAGAATCTGAAGATAGAGATTCTCAAGTTGAGAGAGTAGATGAACAGTTAGTAGTGGATGAGATGGACATGAGAGATTTTGGGACTGAAGAGCAGCGAGATGATTTGACTCCGATCACTCCTTTCCAAAACTCGGGGTAAGTTTTCTTGAGTCTGCATGTGACATTTAATTTCTGCACACATAGGCTAAGTAAACTGATGGTAGGATGTATTTTCATCCATCTTCATATGATGCATGCCATGTGTTGTCTGCTTTTGTGTGGTCTACATGCTAATGATGATAAAAGCTGTCTACAATGACCACTCATGCTTTTACGGCAATATTCTTAAAGATGACTAAGCTTACCATTTTCTGCCCAGTGAAGTGGACTGTGGTGTCCCTCATTAGAGTTGTAGGTTGCACAGATTTAAAAGTGCTATTGACTGGAGTGTGAAATGTTACTATCAGCTGTCTATGTGGTTGGTCAAGGACATTTTTACAAGGGTTCCTCTTTTTCAAAAGAGGTGTGCAAGCTTGGGATTGCGGACTGTGTGTTAAGAGCATCTTGGCTAGTGTTTGAGATGGTACATGTCCCTGGTTGTCTGAAAGCCTGTCAGAAAGTTGTCTGCACTCTTTGGTGTGCCAGGGCCATGCTTGATGGCTTCTTGACCATTACACTCTACGGCTTCAAATTTGCAGGAACTTTGCTTGATTGCAAAGTCAAATTGCATAAAGAAGTTCCCTGGTAAGCTGGCTTCACCCTTTCTAATACATCATGCACATCATCTCACAATTCTTTACAAGTCTGGGATTGCTGACCATGTGTTAAGAGCATCTTGGCTAGTGTCTCAGATGGTACATAATTCTGGTTGTCTGAAAGCCTGTTAGACAGTTGTCTGCACTCTTTGGTGTGCCAGGGCTCTGCTTGATGGCTTCTTGACCATTATACTCTATTGAGGGCCAATGGCTTCAAATTTGCAAGAAGTTTGCTTGATTGCAAAGTTGAATTGCATAAAGAAGTTCCCTGCTAACCTGGCTTCACTTTTTCTAATACATTGGGTGCTTCTCTATCTAATATTTTCTGCTTGTATATGTCATCTCCTGTTTATTGCACCGATCTGCTGAGGGTTTTTTTTCCTTGTGATTTGTTATGCACCAACCTGTTGAAACTCAATTGGTGCAAGGTGAAGAAAATCTTTTTCCTTCACTAAAAAGGAATGCTGTAGGTAGAGACTTGCCAGTCTTTTGAACGAATGCCTTTCTTATCTATGTAGCAGGCACGGTTTGTTAATGAGATGGTGCAGGCCAACTTTCTTTTCTTGTTTTGCAGCCATACTATCTCAACTTTTGCTTGAGTTTACAGAAGGTACAAACAACCATGAAATGTTTAAGTCATGAATAATCCTGTCATGAGAATGAAAGAATAAAGATGAATGAATGATTAATGTAGCTAGCTGATTTCAAGGCCTATGGACCACTACGAATGGAAAATATGAAATCTGTTGCAATTTATGGCACATTTCATGCCTGAAATTGGGTGCAAATGATTGAAAAAAAATTAGACCATACTGCAAGGTGTTAGCAGATATGTCAGATTATGTGTGAGTTTGTGCATGTAGAGGTTGGGCACATTATTTAGGATATTTAGGCATTTTTGATGGTCTTCATTTTGGTCATATTTAGCATTTATTGTTGGCTGACCAGCATTAAATGCTGGCCGACCTGATCATATTGAGGACATATTTTTCTCCTATATAATCAGGCTCCTCCTCCTCACTCAGTCACTCATTTGCCATCACACGTGTGGATCTCCCATGGAGAGAGGAGCCAGTGCTGGTGCCCATGCAGCCAGTCAGTCGCTGTTATATGTGACTGTCTTGTGTTGGATATATGGATTCCATTTCCCGAGCATACATCTGAGTTCTCATTTGTATTGTGTTCTTTAGTGTTCTTTCTTTCCCTTTCTCTATTGTCTTGTGTTTCAGCAGTTTATTACAGCATATGTTTACGCTTCCATTGCTGCTCCACTTCTGACATGGTATCAGATTTTAGGTTCTGTTCTCCTGCTATGCTTTCTTTGCTGATTTCAGGACTGTTTTAACCATTGCTGATCAGACGACTGTTCCTCCAACGAGGCGCCATGCTTTTCTTGCATTTTTGTTGACGTCAGCATCTGTACAGCTTGCATCAGCTCCTCTACTGCTTGCATGTCGGTTCTAGCCTACGTTTTAGTGTCTCTGCATCTTCTCTTGGCTGGGTGACTGCATTCTCATGTAGTTTTTGACTGATTTTTTGACTTTTTGCAATAGATTTCTTCTTGTTTTGGTCAAATTTTAGTGAATATTATATGTGAACTCTCATTTTTTGAAGTCTGTGCTTGAGGTTTGGCCGTGTTGCCTCTCCAAATACCTTCTTTTCTCTACTTCTTTTCTAAATCCTCTCTAGATGGCTCCTCTGTGCACATCCACTGATGGTAAGTTACATGGATCCGATTATCTTACATGGAGTGCTTTGATGAAGGCTGGTTTATACAGAAGCAGTTATGGTATGTGGTTTACAGAGCAATTGAATGTGCTTAGTGGGCGTTTCTTGTTCCAACTGATTTTGATGAAGTTAACCATGAGAAAGTAGTGCTTAGATGAGATTTGGATGATGCCTGTGCTTACTCGGTCTTACTTCGGTGTATTTCCAAAGAAGTTTTACCAATGGTTATCTCTTGTAGGACATCTTTTGAGGTATGGACGAAGTTGTAGCTGTTGTACGCCGCAACTTTCACCATGAGGGCAGTTACTTTTTATGGACAACTCCAACAAATTCCATTGGAGGTCAAAGATACTATCTAGTCTTTTCTACTTCATGTGACCCAAATCCAAGACCAGCTTTGGCAAATGCAGTTTGCCTTTCCAGAGGCTCATCTTATTAGACTCATACTCTCCAAACTCCCTCCGATGTTTGATGAAGTGGCGAATGTTTTGAGGGTGTAGACATCATCAACTCTTGTCAGTTTTACACACACGATCTCGATGCTACTTGAGCATGAGGTATAATTGCAGTTACAAGGGAGACTTTCGTTCGGTTCTAGTGAGGCTCTTGCAGTTTCAGAGAAGGTTTCGAAGAAGAAGTCGAAGACCCAGTGTTACCACTGTGGGAACTGAAGTCATTTACGAAAGGACTGCAAAGAGTTAGCGGCTTCTAGGAAGAAGACGAAGCAAGATGTGGACTTCTTCAATGAGTCATCATCTGCCTCCAACTCCGATTTCGATTCTCCGGCCAAGGAGAAGTCCAAGGTGCGGAAAGGATCAACTTCTTCGGATCGCGAGAAGGGATAGATGGCCTCTTCCTTAGTTGCTTTCTGATGGTGGTTATGACGATATTTCTCATGACTCTCTAGTGCCAGAGAGAGAGTGAAAGGGTGGTGAGATGGGAAGGCGGCGCCTCATCTATGCATCTATACAGATGCATATGATCTAGAGAGGGATTTTTTTAATGCATTGATTTAAGTTTGGCAGGTTCAAATCTTGGAGCTAGGATTAACATTTAGGTTCATGATGGGTTGTTTATTTGATAGAGCAGGGGCTTGGCTCCTAGTCTTGAGCTCACATGAGAGGACATTTCGACAATCTAGTCAAAGTTGAGGAATCCATGGTCACGTATGTTTCAGAGGCATTTTTTGACAAGATGGTCATGTATGCTGCTGAGAGACATTGGGACAAACATAGAGATATGCTATGATCTTCTCTATTTTTAGGAGCCAGTATGATTGACCTCAGCATCAAGTTCTCTTCGAGGCGCCTTGGTGGTGGCTTGATCACCCACTGCTTGAGTATCCATGGTTCTACTTGGTGGTTCTATGTTGTATGGTTTATGATTCATTCTCCTTGTACCATTGTATTGTAGGAGATCACCCATGATTTGAGAGAGGGTGTTAGGAGATATGTCAGCTCATGTGTGAGTCTGTGCATGCAGAGGTTGGGCACATTATTTAGGATATTTTAGGTATTTTTTATGGTTTTCATTTTGGTCATATTTAGCATTTATTGCTAGTTGACCAGCATTAAATGTTGGCCGACCTGATCATATTGAGGACATATTTTTGTTTTGTATATTCAGGCTCCTCCTCCTCACTCAGTCACTCATGTGCCATCACACATATGAAGACCCCGTGGAGAGAGGAGCCAGTGCGAGTGCCCACGTAGCCGGTGACTCATTGTTGTATGCAACTGTCTCGTATCGGATATATGGATTCCATTTCTCGAGTATACATCTGAGTTCTCATTTGTATTGTATTTTTTTCTTTCCCTTTCTCTTTTGTCTTGTGTTTTAGTAGTTTATTATAGTATATGTTTACACTTCCATTGCTACTTCACTTTTGACACAAGGGGCATGCTCTTCATATAGTAAATCCTACAAAATAATAAAGAGGGAAGTCACAATACACCATGTAAACATATCTAAGTTTCTTAGTCTTGCTTTCACATAAGGTTTTTGTCCTTGGATCGAAAATAACAAAAGCAAAGATGTATATGTCCATCTTCTTTCTAGCTAGTGCTGTTAGTTTGGTATTTTGTCAATCTGTCACCTCTTGGTTGTGAGCTCGGTCAGAGTCTGACGGAGACATGGGAGCTCTAATTGTTCTAACCCATTTAGTTTGTGTGCATTTCTTTTTCAACGAGTGTTGGGTGTGTTCACATTGTGTATGCAGCCAGTTATCCACCTTTATCTCTCTTCTCTTTCCTCTCTATGTTCATGTTTCTCTTCTGGTGTGGACTCTCAAATGGTATTATTGCATAAGCGAGAACATGGAGATTTCCATAAGAGAAAACCACATCTGTTTGGAACAAATTTATCACGAAGAACATGATCTTATTGCTGTTTTCGGGTCTTCTACCAAGCATATGTGACATCTACAATCTTCTTGCTTAGGGTGTAGCTGTTTTTCCATTTGTTATGGTATCTTGATACTTAAACACAAGTTTTCTAGTGTGATTGCAAGTCTTTAACATAGAGTACCACCGGTTCAATGCATTTGATGACTTCGATGAGGAAACCATATTTTCTTTTGAAGATAGGCATTCTCATTGCTCCTCTTCGTGATGCAACGAGAAAAAATCAAAACCTCGTTCCAAAAAGAAACATCATTTTGACAGGTCTCAAATATCGAAGTAGCTTTCTTCTCCTCCTGCTTCTTTATGTGTCTCTCAAAGGGCTTGTACTTTTGGCCCTTCTATTGCCATGATGGCAACTTTTGTACATCTGTTGGTTTTTCCTTGCCTTACCCAAAGAAGATTGACTTGATGTATCAAACTACTCCCTTTGGTCATGCAAAGTGGAGTGTATTCTAGACACCTTTGATCTATGGGATCTCATGAGTACTCCTATTCCTCTTGACGTGGAGGATCGTGCTATTGGTTCTATTGTGGACAACAAAGCTCTATGGGATTGGCTCAAATCTTGAGCTCGGTCCTTTCTTTTTATGAGTATAGAATGCTATCCTTTTTCATGTATGTAGGTTGTGGACAATAGCGGAGGTGTGGATGAAGCTCTCTTCTCTCTATCATTAGAAGACTTTTGTCCATTGTATTACTCTTAAGAAGAGACTCAGAGTGCTTTGTGTTGATGTCTCTCCTTTTACGATGGGTCACATAAAAAAGATGGAGAATGTACTGGATGAGCTTGCATCCTTAGATGACAACTCTTTGATACTTGCTCATGGAGTGGGGATTATTCTCCTTTCGCTAGATAGACAGGCTTTATCTGCTAAAGTTCTTTATGTACTAGATTTAGGTTTTAACCTTCTTTCTATCTATGGTTTGACACAACTAGGTACATGCATCATCTTCACCCAAAATATTGTGATTGATGAGGACTCTCCTATAGGTTCTATCTATTCTTTGGATAGGCACTTGGGAGGGTAGACTTTATAAGCTCACGACCCTTGCTGCCTTGACTTTCCACAAGCTTGGGGTGCTTTGGCATGCTTGTTATCGTCACTTTAATTGTGACTCCATCAAACAGGATTTTTTCGAAGAAGTTAGTGGAGGGACTTCTAGATTCTTCCCTTGTTTATACTTTATACTTGAATTTACAAGAGACTTATTTCTAGGGGATCATGTATGAAGTATTTCTACGGGATCATGTATGGAGAGGGGGCCACTCTTGTTGAATGGAGTGACTCAGATTGGGTAGGTCATGTGGAGTTTGGATGCTCTACTACAGATTTTGCTTTCTCCCTTGGATTGGGAGCTATCTCATGGAGTAGTAAGAAGCAGCCTATTGTGGCCTTATCTTCTATGGAGGTTGAGTAACTGAGCACTTTGTTCTACTGCTTAGGAGGCATTTTGGCTTTGTCGATTGTTGGTGGAGATTGGCTTTCCATAGATAGGACCCATACAATTGTGTGTGGATAACTAGAGTGCTTTAGCTTTGGCAAAGAGCCTTGTGTTTCATGCTCGCATGAAGCTCATAGAGGTTTAGTATCACTTTGTTTGAGAGCGGATTGTGGATTCTGAGTTAGCGATGGCCTAGTGTCCCATAGAGGACAATGTAGTAGACCTCTTCACGAAGTTTTTACCACAGGCTTCTGTGTTGCATCACATGAGGTCATTAGGTGTTCAGGCCTGAGAGGGCGTGTTAGTCTGCCATTTTGTTAGTTTGTCTTCTCTTGGTTGTGAGCTTCATTAGAGCCTGATGGAGACATTTGAGCTTTGCCTATTCTAGCCCATTTGATTTGTGTGCATTTCTTTTTCAGTGAGTGTCGTGTGTGTTCACACTGTGCATGCTGCTAGTTATCCAGCATGGACATTGGCTAGACAGTCTGCATATTTGTGGTTCTGAGCAGGTCAACTTGTCATGATACTTGCCTCAGCATATTCGCCTCTAGGACAAGCAGTTTGGCCAGTTTTTGATTGGCCAACTGCACTATTTTGGCCTACTTTTGCAGATCGGCCAGTTTTGGTAGGGTGTGGCTATTTATAGCTAGTTAACCTGCCATTTTGTTAGCATCATTTCTTGGTTGTGAGCTCGGTCAGAGAGTGACGGAGACATTGGAGCTCTAATTGTTCTAGCCCATTCAGTTCATGTGCATTTCTTTTTCAATGAGTGTTGGGTGTGTTCGCATTGTGCATGCAGCCAGTTATCCAGCTTTGTTAGTGGCTAGACAGTTTGCATATTTGCGATCCTGATCAGTTTGTTCTCTCATGATGCCTGCATCAGGATTTTCGCCTCTTGAAACAAGCTGGTCGGCTAGTTTTTGACTGGTTGACTTCACTATTTTGGTCCATTCTGCAGCTTGGCCAGTTTTGGTGCAATTTGGCTATGTGTAGCCAGCTCACTGTTAGGTTAGATTATTCTCTTTCTATCTTGTAGGTTGCATACTCCGATTTCAGCCTTCTTCTCCATCTCCGGTCTTGCTATCGTCATCAGCTTGATCCGTGTCCTCACTAACGGTTTGGATTGTGTACAGGGACTGATCAGTTTGCCATTGTATTCAGCATTCATTTCAGATTCAGTGCAGATTATCACTTCATTCTCTTCTCTTCCTGCTGTCTCGTCTTCTCTTTCCTCTCGGTGTTCATGCGTCTCTTTTGTTGTGCATTGTCACAGGTGCTCCGTTGTCGTGTTAGGTCTTTCTTCTTTCTTAGTCACTCATGGCTACAACCTTTTTCTATCAAGGTAAAATATGAGCTTTGTTTGCTCTATATGGAACCTATTACAATCCAACTGGTTTTTCTGGATGCTATGTTGGAGAGAGATTATGAGGCTCTTACATCTTGCTTAATTAGGAGAGGAAGGTCAAAGCCTGCTACTTTACATAATAACTTTCAAGGTTTTCAAAGGGACCTCGTCTATACATGCCTTTTCTTTACAATGATTTTCAAGAGCCTAGTACTCGCGAGCTTCGTCTATATCCCTTTAGTCCTGCTAGAGGAGGTTTGAAACTTTGAGTGGAAATGGACCTTGGCCTTTTATCATGCATCCATTTTCACAATTGGCCGAAGAGGATTTGACTAGATGTAAAAAATTTTACCAATTCAAGCACTAAGATTAACCAGACAAAAACTTATCATGCTAAGAGATAATGAATTAATTGGCTCACAGGCTTTCAGATGTTGACATCCAAGTCAAAGCACTTGAGATTGAAAAGTTTGAAAGAGATTGCCGACATTCTAACAAACACTCAATCACGAATGCATAGAAGAGGGAAGGAGACTGGTGAATGAGGTTCTTATTTCAGGCTTTAATTGGCTGACCCGTACTGTACAATGGAATCCTTCAGATTCTTAGATGTCAGTAGATTAGGTTCACCTGACGTAAAGGCCAACTAAACACAAAGACTGCTGTTTCAGCTGGCTAAGTCAAGTGCATATTGAGCCATATATATCCCAGAAAAAAGAAAAAGACCACAGTCCAGCACAGCACACCAGCCAGGCAAATGCACTTGTTCTATGGCAAGTTAGACTTGAGTAGACATTGATTCACGAGATGATTCATAGAGATGTATGTAGACAATAATTCAATTCTGAGCCTAGGTGTATGGTGGACAAATATTCTTTATGGTTTGAACATGGTTTTTTCCTGTGTGAGTTTTGATCACTTCTTGTTAAAGGTGGGTCGTGGACCACAGATATATGCTACATAGATCAGACAGGCAATTTTTTTTTGTGATTTTGTATGTCTTCTTCCTTTGTGAGATTCACTTTTTGAAAGATCAATTCATTATTGTCTATCATTCTAGGTCTTCATTCACTCTATCTAATTCCTATGTCTTGTCATGTCTATCAAAGCCAGGGGTCCATGAAATCTTCAAATGCATTGCTTAGGGGAGATCTTAGTGGAGCAAGGTTCTGACTCCTAAGTTTGCTAACATAAAGTTTGAGTGCAATAAAAAGTGTCTGCAGTGCCCATGGGGGAATTGCAAGGCAGCGTACTAAACTAGCCATTGCAAGCTATAAATTAAATGTTTATACCAACAACAGCCCAAGTTGTCTAGTCCGATTGTCAATCAATATGTTAGTCCGCTTAGTCTGTCAGCGTAGCTGATTAGGTTGGCTAGGCTGAAAGTGTTAGCCTTTTGTTTTTCTATGGCCCGAATTAATTGACCCTCACGTGTAACAAATCTTAAAAACTTAGCCAAACATTATTCTTCAGTAGAGTGACCTCCTTAACACGAAGTATTGAACTCTTGTACTCACTAATTCCTCTTTCTCTCTGTCTAGCTAATCTTGTGCACCATATGTGAAGTCTCTATGCAGGCTTGTGTGTTTCTTACAGTGGGCCCAGGGATGGAATTTTACCAGGAATAACCATTGAGGGAATGTAGTGGCTGGGCTTGATAGAAGCTAGTTTACTTAACAGCACAATGAAATAGTTGGCCTAGCTGATTAGCACAAGATCACGGGGGTGTATACCTACTGCTTTAACAGCCAATCATTGTATTTAATAGCAAACTCTCCACTCATAAGTGATGTTCCTATCTGCATAGGTTGGTATTGGATGCTTAAATGTGGTTGTACCTTTCTATCCCAGAAGATGGTTTCTGTTTTGTATATTGTGCTAGGTTTATTATTTGATCTCATTGTGGGCCGAGCCTTTAAAATCCATCCAAATGGAGTCATATAAAATCTAGAATTTAGGGTATTTTCTGATAATTGTGGCCGAGATTCAGGTTTACCCTAGAATATACACTGGTTTTGTAATTTCTCATGACTTTGAAGTATAGTTTCAATTGACTTTAGCCATTTTCATGAATAGCACATGGTATTTGAGAAATAAGGGACCTTTAGGAACTTTGCACATATTCAGGAAGTTCTGCCGGTATTATGGGGTCAGCTTACAGGTTGAAAATTTGTTGTTGCAGTCTACTTCGACAAAACATTGAGATACAATCTGTTTTAAAAGTTCACATGTTTCTTTTACTTCAATAAATGTGGTGCTCTCTTTGGAAGATTGTAGCACCAAATATGCTACAGTGTAAGCTCTCACATCGTTCACATAATATTGTAGTTGGTTTCGGGCATCCCAAAGTGGAAACAGAGTTTCTGAAGTGTTACAGAAACTTGAAAACGTGTTTTGGTAGTGGCCTCTTTGCTTTTGGGTGAATTTTGTGCTTTCAGTTTCTAGCTTTTTGTTTAGGGGGAGGGGAGATGGGATGGACCCCAAATCTTATCCAACTATATTTCCATTTCTGGCTCTCAGCTATGTGCTTTAATTTGTCAGCTTTCACTTCTAGCCTTCAATTTGTAGTTTTATTGCCTATTTTTGCAGCCTGTTTCATTTATTACAACCAGCCATAATGAGAGAGAATGCATGGAGTTACACAGAATTGTGTATGGAGGTGACAGTAAGATTTCGACTCTTGCTGGCAGCTATTAGCTACAAAATAGCAAGTGTAATACTTTAGGTTAGAAATTCAAGCATCTATGTATCTAAAGGCTGGAGTAGCAAGTTGTACTACAAATATAGAACATTCAGTGTTGCTATGGCTTAAGCATTCAAAGACCTAAAAACTATGCATAATATAGAACATTCAGTGTTGCTATGGCTTAAGCATTCAAAGACTTAAATGGCTCTAGAGAAGGCAAACAGTTCCATTTCCTGCTATTAGGACATTTCAGAGGAGCATCTTTAAAGTGTCCCAAACGTGCAGCTACATTCTTCTAAGCTGTAACATACTCTTAAGCATACAGGTCAGGTTGGAACTGGCATTTTTTTGGGCATACTATTCTATGTCTTAACCAACATGTAAACACTTCACAGTGAATTGTTTATGTCATTAGGGGTTATCTTTAGAGGATAGGAGGTGTAAAAAGATATGCTGTTAAGAAGGTTCGGTTGAGTTGAGTTTGTGATTTGACAGTCAAATGTTTATAACTGTGTCTTAAATGTTTATATCACACTGCCTCTTCGTCAGGATGACACTGTTTCTTTTGCTATACTGCACTCTGAGTCAAAATGTGATCTAATTCACACAAGGGTTGTTTAAAATAAATTCTTACTGAATCTTTGATTGGTAATCATAACTTGCAGACCAAGCAGATCTACTCTGAAGTCTAGAACTGCTACTAGAAGGCGATTTTCATCTGAAGTGCTGCCCTCTTCTGGGAAGCCTTCTGGGTCACCTTCCCGACTTCTTAGATCATCAAAGGGTATGCAAAGCAGCAACCCTGTTGTTTCTATGCCGACACAATTACCAAACTCAGCAGCTTCCCCAGTGTCTACGCCTAAAATGCTGAAGATTGGGGAGTTTTCACCTCGTTGGGATGGACTTGGTAACATCTGCACACTTACTCCTCTTCCTCAACCTCCTCTGAGGCCAACACCAGCCTCTGTATCTGCTTTTGATGGAATAGATTGTTCCCCACCATCTTTCAGTCAACAAAAGGGTGATCAAGCAAGATCTAGCACTGGTTCTGCAAGGCATAGTTCTAAGCTCTCTCAATGTCCATCACTTCAGGCATCTGTGCGTTTGATGAACAATCATCAGGTTCAGACTTCAGCCAATGTGCAGAACACACCCTCAACTCCTGGTTTCACTTCATTTTCTGATAGTAACCCCCATAATGAAGATTCCGGGGACATTTTACCTGAGTTTGTGGGGTCTGCAGAGGATGATTCTACACCTGAGTTCTTGAAGGATCCAGTCTCTGGCTCATCTCCAATACGTCTCTTGAAAACAAGCTCACCAAAGCGGAAGAGAGTGTCTCCCCCTCATCACCAGATTGCAAGGGAACCTTCACGTAGAGGCCTGCCATCTCCTGGATTAAGAAGTGGTCGAAAGATCATCTTACAGGCAGTTCCTTCGGTACCACACACTCCTTTCTCAACCTGTCATGAGCAGATGACTCGGAGATGAGGCACATACAAGGTCTGATTAGCATATTAATAGCCACAAAAGAATTGTTTTACACTGCAAGGAATGGGCATGCAACATCATTAGCAAACTCATTGCTCCATAGACTTGTTTGCACAGCAAGCAAGGCAGTTTGGGTACGTGGAGCAGTTGAACAGCTCACCGTGGCAGCTGTTTTTGTTCTTAGTAGTGTGGTTTCTAGCATCAGCTGCAACGGGAAAAAGGGCAGTGGATGCTTAAAGGCCTCACAAGATTGAGGTTGACTGGATTCCATTTTTTACTCAGCTTGTCATCTCCATGGCATGTATGCCCTTGAGAGACAGTAAACTGATGATTTGCCATCATGCTTCACAAGAACTATTCAAATAATAAGCATTACTCAACTCATATTACTCTAGGTCTGATGTTTTGAGCATGTAGTAATAAGTCAATCTTATGATTGGCCACTTCCAGGTGGGAAATACTGCTATATTATACCATAAATGGCATTCGAAAGTTTGTGCAACTGAGCTTAAGCAACATCAAATCTGATTGTGGTGCTTGAAAGTGAAGACTCCGACTGCGTGAAGTGGTTCGTTCCTTGGTTCAATAGTTGGCGTATGTGTATTATCTGCACGGTTTGTCTCATTGTGTCCGAGGTTGATCAGCCTCCCTTAACCTCACTTTGTTACAAGCAGGACGCATGAACTCGCCTGTAATGTGGGCACCTCACTGTCTTCATTTCAGACCCGGCATTAAGTTTCGTTGCAAATATACATACGTCCAAGTAGCCAAGCGTACTTGCTGTAAACAGTGTAGCCTTAAGAGTGGGTATATGCTACATGGACGGTGCAGCCTTAAAAGCGGAAATATGCTACGTGATTCTTTGCAGGGGGCATCAGAATTAGAAGGGTTACTAGAACAACGTACGAATCGAAGGACTGGCTTGCCACAGCGGCATTGTGTAATGATTGTCGATCGTTTCCTAAGGCGACATAAGAGTCTGGGAAAGAGAACACTTAAGGGGCCTTTTCCTTGGGCTGAATCTAGCTTTGCTTCCGGTGCTCTCTGAAAAGGTTGTTGATGTTTATTGGAAGGCGCTCAATCCTGTTTAATCACACGAAGGCCTGCCTAATTTGGAATAACAAGATCTAACTAGGCTTTACGGTTCGTACACATAGACAACATAAAAGAGATCTAAAAAGAGAAGCATGACACCAATTGGGTGTAATATCTCCCTTTGCATTAAGAGGGATTTCTTCAACACGTATTGATTGATTTTGTGACCATTATAGAATGTTACATCTATACCATGCTCTTTTTATGAACTGGTTGGATAGAGGAAGAGTGTTTGTAGTCAAGTGAGATATAGCATAGCCAACATGGCTAAAGCTCTTGAAACAGTAATAGTTTTGGAAAAGTCTTGCCATTTGTGAGAAAAGCCTAACCATGATGAATGGAGGATGAGAAGTGAGGGGAAAAAGAAAGAGAGTGGGTTGTATACAAGGGAAAGGATAAGCAATTGAGAGAGAAGGGAAACTGAGAAGATAGTATAGTGGTAAGTGAGGTAAATGGTAAGTTGGTGGAAATGAAACTTGAAAGCAGTAAAACTAGTTTGAAAGTGTGTTCTCTTATCATTGAGTAGTTTGGGAGACTTTCTATGTCAAAATAATATAAAAGCAAAACAAAATATTTGAAAGATACAAGTTTATTAATGTGGCACATGGATTATTGTTAAGTAATGCTTTTGAAGCTTGTTTGGGTTAAGATTTATTTTTTTTCCTTTTTTAGGTCTACTTTTTTTTTTCTTTTCCTCTTTTAGATAAAATGAAAGGGAGCAAGAGTGGGAGCATAAGTGGAGCCAAGGGAGAAGTAAGAGCCATGGAGATTCAAGCAAGCAAGAGTAAGATGGTGAGTGGGAACAATAGTCAATGTGTGACATGCCTTTCCTTATTTTGATATAAAGAATAAAGAACAAAGTAATAGTGATGGGTGGTCGCCACTTGTAGTGTGCAGGTGTGCAGGCAATAATGATAAGTAAATGTAGGTGACTAGGCACAAGCGGCCTTTAACGTCAACCACCTCCTATTTAAAGGTGAATGTGTTGGAGTGTGGAGAAAACATGAAAAAGGTGACAACGTACAATGTGTACATGTAAGTACAATAGAACGAGGAATATGTACCATCTTATCCTATGTCCATCATCTTTCTAAGGAAGGAATAACATTCAACCGGGAGACTTTTTGTAAGTAGATCTATAGGATTTTCGTTAGTCGAGAGATCTTGACAAACTTTATCTGCTTGTTCTCAACCACCTCTCTAATGAAGTAAGAATTAACCTCAATGTGCTTGGTCTCTGTATGGAAGATTGGATTACATGTCTACTAAATAGTACTTATAGAGTTTGAATGTAATGTAGGACTCGTAGCCATATCAAGCTCTACCATAAGACGGCCTAACCATAGGGCCTCCTTGCAAGCCTCAATGGTTGCAATGTATAGAGCCTTACTAGTAGACAAGTTCGTGCATTTTTGCACCCTGGATATCTTAGAAACAATGCCTCTAACAAAAGTAAAGACAGAGCTAGAAATGGATTTTCTACTATCTACATGTCTTGTATAATTAGAGTTCGTGTAACCCATGACTCCAGTATCCAGGCCACCATAACAAATGTACATATCTATAGTGTCCTTATTGTATCTCATGATACCCTTCATGTTCATCCCAATGGTGTAGACCACATATTACCATATAACGATCCACAACTCCTATTGCAAATGTTATGTCAGGTCTAGTGGCTATCATGGCATATATCAAGGTGTCCCACTACGAATTCATATAGGATCTTGGCCATCTCGATCCTCATGTCTAGTGGCGATCATGGCATATATCAAGCCATCCGCTACAAATGCATATATGATCTTGGTCATCTTGACCCTCTTGTAATGTGACTAGGCACAATTTGTCTATCTGACCTTTATATGAGAAGGTAATGAACAACCAATAGATTACCACCTTGCATATGGAACTGCTCAAGGACTTTATGAATGCACTTCTTTGTCACAAGCAGAGTCCCTTAGAGTGATTGCACATACCAAGGATGCGAGATGCATGTCCCATGTGCTTCATCTCAAAGCTCTTCTTGAGCCGAGTTTTCAAAGTATTCATCTCATCATGAGCACTCTCGGTAATCAACATGTTATTAACATATAGTATCAAAATGATAAGGCTATCATCACGGGCCTTCTTTGTATAAAGACACGGATCCATATCACTGCAAGAGTAGCCCTGTAAGTGTGTCAACAATATCCAATGGAATGTCATCTCCTAGTTAAATTGAACTTGTAATAATACAATAGGTGTAAAACCAATGACGATGTAGGGTACCATGAAATGAAGCCCCCAAATTAAGAAGTCAACGTTGAGATAAGAAGATAGGGCATTGGCAAAGTGAGTAGCATCAAGTGATAAAGTAGCAAGTATATAATCATCTGAGCTATACTCCAAGGCATTTATCTCTCCTATCTTAACACCGAACTTAGGAACAATGCCGTGATCATAAGAAGATTCGGTATTATCCTAGGCTTTTTGTTTGTCTTTTTTGTGCCTATCATTGTGTATCTTATGGCATTGTGGCCTTATGTGACCCTAACACCCATAATAATGCCAAGTAAGACATGACTTAGGACCACATGATTTATTATGCCATCCATGAGACTTAGACTTGCCCCTCTTGGGTTGTGAGTCTCTACCACGATCATTATTCCCATTACCACTATTTCTGCCTCTCATTGTAAGTGCACGAGAAGTATGGGATGTATCAATATTCTTCTTGTTTGCTTCTTTTGTGAGAAAAGCATCCTCTACATCCTTGAGTTGAAAGCCAACTTTAGGAGGGTTTGCATTCATAATAGAGTGCAAAATGTATCCCAAGACACAAGCAATGTGACAAGTAAGAAAAGAGACTTAACATTTTCCTCAAACTTAAGACCTTGCAATGTAAGTGGACTGAAAATGGAATGAAACTCATTTAAGTATGAAAAGAGACATCATGTCGTTCATATGAAGCTCCATGAGTTTCTTAAGCCAACACACCTATGTTGCAAGGCTTTGCTTATCATAGTAGAGATTGCAAATCTTTTTTCATAATGCATAAGTATCACTCTCGATCTCAATGACATTGAAGTAGACATTTTTTATGATCGACTTACATAGCTCATCACACTCTTGCTAATCCTTTGCATCATAAAGTTCTAGTTTTATGCTCTCTAATTTCAATGGCTTGACTTGCTTTTTTAGCACCAACATTTACCAAATCTAAGTCTTCCAATATTAGAAGTTATTGCCATCCAACTTCTCTATGTTGAAGTTCATTGCACTGTCATTGGAAATATTACAAGCACTTGCAATTATGTCTACCAAGCAAAGAGAGTACATGTTGCATTAATAATATAAAATCATCCCCAAAACCAAGCCAAACAACATGCAAAAAGAGGAAGACTATAAGCCAATACATTGTTACCCAAAAGGAAAAAGAATGAGAGTGCTAAATACAAGTGTCTACTCTCAAAGAAATCACTCAAAACTTATTTTCATCAAGGCTATTCATAAAATTGTAGTAAATCAACATGTAACTATAGCAAAATATGCAAAAGAGTAATCTCCCATTGCCAAGAAGATATGGGTAGCAAGTGGGATATACAATGCAACTAGTGGTGTAACATAAATCACTGAGTATTAAAGAGTGTCAAAACATCCAAGGTGTTAAGTACATAGATACATACCACAATGCATGCCAAGCACCATTGGTAACCCACTGATAATAAGTGATACAAGGTGTCCAAATCAAAGGTAAATTAGCTCATAGTTATAAACCTCTACAGTGATAGTATATGCATAAACCAAGAGAGCATAAAAGAGTTTCCCACAGACTCAGATGAACCAAGATCTTCCACAAGAAATACAAAGTACTCCCATTGGAGAAAATCCGGAGTATCCAAAGTAGCAAAGAAAACTCAATGCATAGAGTTCATAGCTTCTAAAGCCTACAAGTGAAAATCCGGAGTATACATCTAGGAGCATATACTTTCAATATGTCTTCAAGCCTACAAGTGAAAGTCACTGAAGCTAATAGCCATTGCCCAAATGCAATTGACCAAGCTCAAATCCAAGATGTAGAGTTTAACATAAGCATATTTGGGCATAAACAACATCAGCAAACATAAACATAACCATATAGAATACCCAAATAGCATGTAAGTATTCAATGCATAGACATTCATTGTGTGATTATTCTAAGAAGGTCACCCAAGCATCAAATCAACATCCAAGATTTACAAACTTACCCCATAAGTAGTACATAAACCATATGCATTTGAATATACACTACCCATTTGGCTCGTTTCCATAGGCGGTGCCTAAGCATATGCACTTGAAATGGTGCTCAAAACCAAGTTTTCAATGTTGGGAGAAATGCCCAATAGTCAGAGTGACAAATATGAGCCAAAGCATGAGCTAGAGAAGAGAATTGATGTCAAAAATAGGGGCAACCAACATGCACAATTCACACAAGATGCTCCTAAGGGTTTTATTGTTGTTGTGAGCTTAAAACTTACTAAAGAAAGCTTAAAGCAACGCCTTGGAGATCCTTAGTAAGCTTGGAAGGTGTGGAGCTACCATGAAAGCTTCAAGTCAAGCTCTCTTCCCAAACTAAATGCAATGTTGAAGAAGCTTTTTGAATGCCTACTCTGATACTAGTTGAAAGGTGGAGCCAGTCTGGAAGCACAAGTGGAAGTAATAGACAAGCAAAATGGACGTTCAAGCAAGAGAGAGTAAGATAGTGTATGGAAACTCCAGCAGTCACAAGGTGTGACCTACCTTTTGTTATTCTATTGTCATGTAAAGAATAAAGAATAAAGTGATAGTGATGGGTGGCCACCACATATGCAGTATACAAGTGTGCAAGTAGTAAGTACAAGTAAATGTAGGTGGCTAGGCACATAAAGCCTTTAACTCCCAATAATAAAGAGAAGATCCCTCCACTTTCTAGATATAAGTTCAACCAAACTCAACTTTTCCATTTAATGTAGATAGAAGGGGCCCACTTTCTTTATCACCTAAACTTCATTAATACTAATCAAAAATTTTCCTCATGCAATCCATTTTTAAGTTTATTTTTTTCCAATTGAGTTGCATGCAAGTAAGTTTGCTAGCTCAAATGTCTAAGGTTCACACTAGGGATGGATGTTCAATTTTTACTTACAACAGTGATCTCTTTGTTTGTCCAATTGTCAGAAAAATTCACAAGCCGATTGTTTAATCGATGAGTTATGGGCTTATATGTTGGGTCACATACCAAGATGTATCCACCAACATTGATGTTAACCCTTTTTCATGGGCTTCTCTCTTGTAATACAACAAATGTTGCTAATCTATGTTGGGGTAGTGATTTTGATCACATGTTGATATTGACAGTGATATCAAACTACTGGTTTTGGAGAGGTGGTGAAGGTCATAAAGGGCACCCCCATGTAACGACTATAGCTTCCAATTAGTCTCCATCAGTGTGTCTCTTCCACTCATTTTCTATGGTGGTACATATTTATTGGTTGCTCATCTAAACATGCGACTGTATATGTATCTCCTACTTCTTTGCACATAGTTATGGACCCAACTTCATGGCATTCATATAGACCACCCAACATATATGATAATGATGGTCACACTAGTGCAATCTGATCACTTTCATTTGTTTTTTAGGAGCACTACCCTACTTATAAAATTTTGCACGATGCCCAATAGATGGGCCTAATGAGTGCAAAGATTTTCTTGTTTTCATGTGTATTTCATTGATTCTTATAGGTTTATCCATTTGACGGGGTGTGTGTGTGTGCATGCACGCGTGTGTGCGTGAGGTTCTCTTTGAACATATGAAAAATATTTTAAAGCATCCCAAATATAGATGAAAAATACAACTATATTTGTGTCATAACTATAGACATATGGACATTTTGTTGAGTTTATAAAATTCTTACCTAAGCCTTTCTATCCTTTACCACAAACCATTCATATTTCCAAAAAATAATATAAGCTCAATGTGCATGTAGTGTGACATGAGTATGTATTTAGTGGTAAAATATAAATTATCAACTATTGTAGCAATAAATCATATTGGGCTATTGTTGGAGGATTGTAAGGAAAATGCTTAATTGCTTGGGATGTTGACTTAGGTCCCACTTGCATATGCATGTAAAAGATCTCTAATTTCAATTGTACTAAATAACTAGCCTATTGACGTTACTCTTACCCTTTATGTGTGTTGGAACATAATGTATGTGCAATGTACTCAAATGAGTATCTCAGATGTTTCATATGAGCTTTTTTTTAGTAGTATACCCACCACATTCATTACATCTAGTATATATATCCACTTTGTATTATGCAACACACATAGAAAAATATACAACATCATTATTTGTTCTCTCTCTCTCGTAGTCTCTATTACTACTTTCACAACATGGTATTGAAGCATTGGCTCTAAGCTCTCAAAGGCTATTGTCATCATGCCATTAGCTTCTTCTATATCCTCTCATTCTTGTTTATCCAAGTTCTCTTGTACCAATGCACTAGCAGCTCTTAGTTTTCTATAAGCTTAGTGTATAGAGCCCACTTAGATTATTCCTTGCATCCTAGAATAATTAGAGATTTAGTTTTCCTAGACCACTTCTAGGCTAGTCTTACTACTCAAAAGAGCAAATTCCTTGCCCAATCACTTAGTCTAGTAAGGCTACGATTGAGGTTGTAAGGCGTTACTACATATAATGATATATTCAAGAAAAATATTACCATATAGACTACCTCAAGTGCTTCATTAAATAAATTGAGAGGACATTAAGCTCAAAGAGTCTCAACAAAGCAACAATGATTCTCAAGTCTATAGAGAAGATCAACATGAAGAGCCCAATGTAACGATTGCGTCAAAGAGGTTTACATCAATAAGGTTTTTAATTAACAACTTGGGCACAAGTAGTAATACTGTAGCCTTTATCTCACTTCCATCCACAACCCTTATTCCAAAGGAAGAGTGATAGAAGAAAATGAGATCTTTTGCCTTTGAGGAAAGAAGCACATGAAAGCTAGTTTTGCAAGTGCAAGTATACCTCAAGAAAGTGCTTTTAATTCTCATTACTTTGAGTCATCACAAAGGACACTACACACTTGTTCACTTGCGGTTGTTTGGAAGGTTATAGAGTGCACATGGGTCTTTGACCCACTTCAAAGGACTCCATTGGCCGTCCATCCACTGCCAAACAAAAGAAAAAGAGTGCAAAGAAGAATATATCCTCATCATGGAGTTTTTGCTAGGTCTTAACATCTCTATCATTGGCAGCTACTCTATTCCTAGTATCGTCATTCCTTCACCATGGGCACTCCATCGTCACGCCCACTGCGAGTCCATCTCCAGTATCTTGTGGAGAGTCACCCACAATCAGCCCTCTTTTTCATTGTGCTATTCCATTAGCATCCACTAGGTCCTATGGGCATTGTGCACTCTTGCACTCTACTACTCATTCTCCCCCACATCACCAACAGCCTCACTCTTGCCAAGTCATGCTTATGTGGTGTCAACAACGTCACTAGCCGCATATTTCTTCTAGCACGGCTCCTTGAGTCCCCGAACCTTCCATGGCCTCTTGTCGTCTCCAACGTGCAAGGACCACCTTCTGATGCTTCGCCTCCCTCTCGTCCCTCCGCCATGCCCCCATCGTTTCCTCTCCCTCCATCGGTCGCTCTATCAACTTATCTCATCCCTTTCACCGTGACATTAAGCCTTTTCACACACACCGCATCCCCACATCGAGTCTATGGCATCTAGCTATCTCACCTCGTGGCTCTTCTCTCTTCTTACCTTCCCCTTCATTGAGCCCCTTTTCTTTCTCCTTTTGCTCCACCACACTTTCCATTCTCTTATTGCTTTTCACCTCCTCATTTTCCACTCATGTTTTCAATTTGCTTAATTTACCACATGCATCTCCTCATACCCATCTCTGGTTTACACTCTTTACATTGTCAAAGTCATCTTCAAACTCTTTAATTGTTGCATCTAACCCCTCACATTGCCTTTTTGTACCCTTTACCCCTTCATTTACTTCCTTGCAAACCTACCCTTCCTCATTGATCTCCTCACATTCCAAGAATCCTTCTACTTCGCCTTGATCACTTTCTTCTTTTGCTGTATTCTCTAGAGATTCCACTTTCTACTTGAGACAGTCACTCCTTACGCTCCCAAACAAATGTTCATTCTCAATAAATTCTTTGGACAATTCGATGGCATGGGTCTTAAATGGTTATGCTTATGACCTATCTACACCACCTTATACTTTGCTTCTGGAAGCAAACATGACAAACGGCAATGGCCTAGTCAATGAAGGGGATGATTCTATAATTGACAACTTCATCATCACCTTGCTCATGTACATATATAAAGACTCCTCCACTCATGCTCTAGCTCTTCTTCTAAACTACCTCTTCTCTAGATCTCTCTTGGCCTTGATACTCTCCTACTAGCCAGCCCTAATTTTTATTCTCTCTTTCTTCCATGAATATACTCTCTCAATGCTTCATTAACTTATAAGCCCATGTCTTGGAACTTCCTCTACTTGCTCGAGTCTATCTAATTTTGTTCCCTCTCTCACAACACACTTACTTCAAACTTCTAATTTTGCTCTCTCTCTCTCTCTCTCTCTCTCTCTCTCTCAACACACATACTTCAATATCTCTAAATTTGTCTCCAAATCTTGTCTCTATACATTGCCAATCCTACATCTTAAATGTATTCTTGATCCATTGCTCTCATATCACATCTCATCTCTCTCATCTAAATCTTCTCTTACTTACTAAAACTCTTGAGCTCATCATATCTACTCCTCAAACGCATCTCTTTTGGCAATCCCTATTGTTGACATTTCTCTCATCCTTGAAAGAAAATAGCTTGGATCCTCTACTTATTTCCTCACTCTATTCTAGTTTCAAATTAAAATAGCTCTACCAAAGACAGAGAATGATTCTTTGAATGAATACATTAGTAATCTTGTTAGTGCTCACCATAGGTCAACACATCTCTAGCACCTCACATTCAAATCTACACCTTGTATACCCAAAGCTTATTTGTCACGATCTAGCTACCTACCTTGAGATATTCCCTTTCCCTTATTCCATAGTTTCATGGTCAAATGAGCTTACTTTTATCATGCTTGTTAATTTGCCTCCACTAATAAACCGTACCACCCTCCTTCACATCATTTATGACTATGGCACTATGCATTCTACCTATCTCTCATGCAATCCTTGATCTGCACATCTCTTACCCTCATCCCTATGAAAACCTATATGAGCATCATTTACCTCATGGTGCAAATCATATCCTGATCAATTTTATACTTTCCACCAAGTAGAACCCTATCTTTTTCATCAATCAAGATTCACAAGTCTATAAGAAGAAAAGAACCAAGAGCTTCTTCTATGACAACTATAATCACAGTAAATCATTCTCATGCATCAAGATAATTGTATCCATACTTTACTCATTGAAATAAATGATTGGAAGAAAAGCTTTGTATAGTAAAAGAAAATTGGCATTTTATTTATAGGAGAGGGAGAATGAGATGTATGATGTATCAACAATAACCCACTCTGCTTTATAGGGGGAATTTTAGGAATAAAATGTATGTAGGATAACACATACTCCACATGTTGTTATGCCTAGGTAGTACATAGATATTTGTGTATGTTAGAGATATTTTTATGAGCTTTTGGTCACCTTATAGTAGGTGTACTCATCACATTCCTTACAAGTTTTATATCTCTACCTCATACTATGCAATACAAAATAGAGGAATATAGAACATAATTTCTATTGACCCCACTCATTGTCTCTGTTATTTCTTTCACCAATAAGGTGCATTTTCATCATAATGGATCTTTAATTTCAATTTTATTGCATATCCTATTGATGGCACTCTTATGTTAAGTTGCATTCACATTGTGAGTACCTTTAAGCTACACTTGCATTGTAATGAATCTCTAATTTTAGTTGTACAATTTAGCCTTTAGATGTTACTCGTACTCAAAAGGCGTGTTTGCATTGTAAGGAATCTATAATTTCAAGCGTATTGCATATCCTACTACCAATGTTATTCTTATCCTGAAGGTGTGATTTCCTTGTAATTATCTGTAAGGTTCATTTCCATCGTGGTGAATCTTAGATTTCAATTGTACTACATTGATTATTATGGTTAGTCTTACTCTTAAGGTGCATTTGCATTACGATGAATCTCTAATTTCAATTGTACTATAGAGCCTATCCATATTTCTCTTACTCAAATGGTGCATTAGTTTTACTTTTAAGATGCATTTGGATTACGATGAATTCCCTCCCCTCACTTTGTAAACTAGAACAAATATTAGAGCAAATTCATACTAGGATTCTCAATGTTTAATCAAATATCTACATTGACACTTTTAGGAATGATTGATTTGTGTGTTGGGCAATAATTTCATGAAAAATAAGTAAAGAAGAATTGAGTGCGGTTCTATTGGAAGGACTAGCATACATGGAAGGAATATCTAAGAAAGGAATAGTTCAATTCCATCCTTAAGGCCTCAATAGGTTTTTTCCTCCCATGTAAAAAAGAGAGAAAACATGGAGAGAGGAAGAAGCATCACTTAGTTGTTAATAGATATGGTTTCTCTCCTCCCCATTTTTTGCTCACTGATATACCTTTCAAGTATGTTGACCTCATAAGCCCAAACACTACAACCATAAAGAGTCTTTTAATTTCTAAAACAACAAATGGACCGGTAACATGTTCTTAATAGGATGCCAAATGTAACCATTTTACCAATCAGATAGAACATGAAGTATCCATACACATATTGAAAGTAGACATGCCACGAAAATATAATGTAATGGGCCCATACACATCATGAGATATCATCTACAACCTCTTGCTCATTTGTAACACTTCCAAAGCATCTATGGCCTCAAGCACAACTTCGAGGTGAAGATCTATGTCAACCTCTAAGTGTTCATGTCTATTAACATCCTCATCCAATATAGGTCCCTTTGCCTAGCCCGTATTTTCATCTTCCTCCTCATCCTCATGCAATTTAGGTCCCTTTGCCTAGCTTGTATTGTCATCCTCCAAATCATCCTCATCAGATGTAGTATAGCTAGAAGATGTTATGGCTGCTTGTATATAGGGGTTAGTGTGGACCTATAAATCTCAATCTCTAGCATCTTCTCCTTGATCGTTGGACTCTACATCAAGTTGGTAGATTGGGGTGCAATCAATATGACATATGACCATTTTTTATTGGAATGTGCTTAGGATGAAAACCTAGCTAATAATGTAATGTATTTGAACATAACTTTAAAATTAGAATGTGATAGAACATTAATGAAAGTCAAACTAGCTTGTAAATTATATGCAATTGTTCACAAGGATGAGGAAAGACTAGAGTGTTGCATTAGTTTGTCCAAAACCCATTTGAGTCAATCACAAATAGCACATGTTTACAATTTCTTACGTGCTATGTGACCTACAATGTACCACTTTGAACCATATATTCAATAAGTAAACTTCAAATGACATGTACTTGATTATATATATGAATTGCCATATATCTATTGCTCACATCTTACCATTACATTAAACATAGATTGACAACCATCCACACATTGAATGCAAAATTAATGACCACAAACCACATAGTAGTGTTGTAGAAATGTACAAAAACACCATAAATGATTATAACCTAGTATCAAACATTGCATTCACGAAAAAAATCAAGGAAAAATACATGACAATTGGATCCCTATGTCTAGTCCCATTCTTCCACTAGCACAAACTCTCCACTTACCTCTGCTTTGTGAAGTGCACCTTGAAGCTAGTCACATAAAATGGTGGGTGATATATATGTGAGAGCAATATGGGGAATGACTTACTCCTATTTGTAGATCTCCAAAGAGCTCTACACCAATACATTCCACCTTCTCCTCCTAGTAACAAGCACACCATTACTGCATCACATCACAATTCAATATGATACAACTTCTTTACCCTCTCTCTCATGGCCTCGTCCATGCACATTTGAATACCCTCAACTTACACTACATTGCCCACCAATCTATCATCATCTTTCATGCTCCATGCTAGTAGAGGAATGTTAGGATCCACATGATCCATAAACTCTATGGTATAGACATTTACCTTCTTTAACAAGCCACCCCTCTACCAATGCTCCCCTTAGGATGAGCTCTTTGTCTCAAAATCAAAGTCTTCATGAACCACTCCAAGAAGAACATCCATCAATCATGGACCATCCTTGCAAGGATCACCTCATCCATTACATGCATTAGTAGATGCACTTGTATTTGTATAAACATGTTGAGTTTGGAAACTAATATCACATTCAAAGTGAATTGCTATGAACCAAAAAGTCATTCAAAGATTTTCTCTATCATTTTTTCTTATCTAGTAAGTAGCTTATCTACAAGAACTTGTGGCAATCATGTTCAACTTTGGAAAATCATCATAATTTGTGAAGGTTTTCTAGGTTACACTTAACAATGAGATATTGAAAGGAGCACTTATTCTTTCAAGTGTTCAATCCTTCCTATGGATCAAGGTACCTCTCACATCATCGGCTCATACTCTAGCTTCCTCTATGCTCTCTTTCTACTCAATCTATGAATGAAAGAAAGCAAGATGATCCAGAAGGTGTAGTGGACTCACCTAACTAAACTCTCTATTATTGGAAGTCTAGATGGAGGAAAAGGTGTAGAGAAGGGAATAGAGAAAAGATCTCTCACTTTCTCTCTCCCTCTATTCCTCTCTCTCACTCAACCTCTTACCCTCCCAGGCTATAGAAGCAAGAGGGAAAGAAGAGATGGAAGTAAGAACTAAAGATAGTACTTCACCCTCACTTGTGCCTCACTCTTGTTGCACTCATTTTCACAGATTATATAGATATTGTTTCCTTTTAGGCTTTCCATCCTCTACCCTTTTCCACTTATGACTAATTCTCCTCTCTTTTACACTACCACTTTAGGCTCACAGTCTTTCTATGGTAACTTCTAGAAACATTCCATGTAACATTGAATAAGCTTTGCCACAACCTTTACATTTGTTGTGCAACATTTTAATTCTAAGAGAGATTATAATTTTCATGGGAGTGAGCCCAACTCTCACCTTTATGGCGTTGGCCGATCAAGCTACTAAGTGTGTCTAACTTGAGGATCCATGATTGGAGTGATGTGGGTGCATCTATTTTCAAGTTGGAGATCTTTTTCTCTTTTTTTTTTTCATTTTTCTAATAGAAATATTTAGGGAAAGAACATAGTCCTTGTGATAAGAAACTACCATTTGGGATGTATTCCTAAGTGATTCCTATAAAGCTATGGAAGACTCTGAGAAGAAGGGATGGAATAACAAGAAAACTTGATATCCATCACATTTTCTAGTAGCTCCAAACAAGACAAGAGGAACAATACACAAAGATGGATCCATGCCATGGCAATGAGGTCTATTGCAACATTAACATCAAAGAATAGTTCAAGAAGCCTCTCTCCATACAATGTTTGCTTTTGTTTGGCAGCTTGATGAATAGTTGCATGTAATTGTATACAATGATGAAGGTGGGATCTGGGTAGTTTTTGAATTTCCTAATGAAGATAGCAAATGAATCCTTCATATCTCCCAATGAAATAGATGAATCTTTGGGAAGTTGAATCTTCCACGCCCTTGTGCCTTGTACCTTTGTTAAGACTAGCCTTCTGGTCCCTGTGACTCTTGCAAGCTTTATCAAAGCCTTTTTATCTTGTTGATTTACCCATTTCTTCCCTATGTGAGTAGTTATCTTGATGAGGGTGTTAATGATGCTAATGGGTAGATCCTTATAAGGCCTAGCTTTCATGAGATGTTGTACCAACATTATCTAACTTGTACCTATTCTAGAATTGTTACATGGATTCTTCAAAGTCCTCTTTTGTTCCTCTATTATAGGCAATTCAATTGACATCGAGGCCTTGGCACCTTCTATGTTGAAGCACTTAAGATCTCAACCATCTTGTCATAGTGCTTTTGGGCATATGCAAATGTCTCCAATTCCTCCTATATAGTTTAGGAATCCTCTTTGGTGTGTGGGTGCAAAGTAATCATCAAGTCCTTCTATAGGTGATTGTGGTGGCTCTAAGGGATCTTGGAGAACCTTTTCATGGTGTGCATGTAGATAAATGTACATGGAGGGTTCTATTGAAGATGTAGACATCCAAACCCTTGTTGCCTTTAGTTATTGATTGCCATAACTAGAGAACTTAAGATGCTCCCCATTAGTCCTTCTCTAACCTAGCTTGCATGTTTTGATTTCTTCACCAAAGCCATAAGAGTCAATGTAGCTGAGGATACCTTGGATTTCAAGTCCTCCATATCATCTATTGATGGATTTGTGGTAATAAAGAAGGACTTAAGTATAGATCTTATCGCATGGCCACAATGTGCTTGTTGACCATAGCTTGCTCACTAAGCCTCTTTTCAACAATGGTCTTGCTAGATCTGAAGTAATCATATGGATTGTCCATCCTTGCCCTATTGTATCTTTTGTGCTCCTCTTCTACATTCTTTGTTGCATATACTAATGAGCTCCCAAGATTAGATTATAGCCTTGTGAATGCCCTTTTTAATTATTCATGGGATTGGTGGACATCCTCTAATTCTTTGCTCACCATGTTGGACATAGCCCTTTCTTTCTCTAGATATGGAGCATTGACTAGGGCTACTTTGCATTTGGTTTCTTCATAGTTGATGTGTGCCTCCCTCATATTTTCCATTTTGGCCTAATACTTCATTCTAAGCTACCAAGAGTTGATGGGTGGCAACCTAGAAATATTTCTAGTGGGGAGTCTTTATTTCATCTTACTCCTTGATTGCATTGGCAACTACTGTCACTCCTTGATTGCGTTGGCCTTGACTTACTCTAGTTCTTCATGAAGGTTCTCAAGAGTGATGACACTTCTAAGCATATGACTCACTTTGGTAAGATAGTCTTGTGAGTTAGTAAGCTATTTGAAAGGGACGTTGCGGTGGTGTGCTCTATTACCTTCCTCCTTGGTTGTATCATCTCCTCCTTTAGCTCGTGCATTATTTCCACTTGAAAGGGATGTAGCTATGGTATCCTCCATTGCCCTCAGTTGTATTATCTCCTCCTCTAGCTCTTGCACTGTTGCCACTAGTTGCATGTTGTTCCTTGTGCAACCAATGTAGAAACTAGTGTCTTCCACTACTTTTTCCTTGCCCTTGCTAGAGCTTTCTATTTGGTGAGCTCCAGACAATCTCTCTTGAATTTGTTGCTCTAAAGTTTCTCACTACCTCCTCATGTCCTCCTAATATCGTAACCTTAAGGTTGTTATCCTCATGCTCCTTGGCTTCAATTGTTTCTCTTGCTTTGAAGCCTTATGATTGCTCAATAGCATCTCAATATTCTACTTCTTCCCATGAATCACTCTTATATAGTGTTATTTAGACCTTTTAGCATACTTACACTTTTTCACTTGTTTCTTCTTAATTACTATTTTCTCTTCCTCAAACCTCAAATATCTTAATGCCCTCCTTGGTCAGTCTCCTCTTCTCTTTTTTCGTTTCTTGGTTTCTTTCTTCTTTGACTTTCCTCTTCTGACAATGACCCTTGATCCTCTCAACTTTTGGGTTTTCCTTTGTCCTTCTCATCAAAGGTGGTAGGCCTTCTTCTAACGGAGGTGGAGCCTTCTATTGATGTGAGTGCTACTTTGATGGACTTGAGCTTTTCAATGTTTTTCTTGGGCTCTTGTGGATGGATGGGTCTTCTTGGATTGTCTAGATTTGTGAGAGAGCATTAGAACTATCCAAAACTATGTTGATGACCTTGGACATGTACTTACCAAAGAGAAAAACAAAGTTGAATGTCTAATCTTACCTATCAATTGACTTAGAAGACTCCACACTCCCCAAAAAGAAGGTGAAAAAAGTAAGGTATGTTAACTTGGATTCCACCTACTATTTGTCTTTATAGGACACTCCCTTCACTTAGTTTTTAGGACACTCCCTTCACTTAGTTTTGCAACATGGATACAATCCTTTATTTTGCTATGCATGGTTAGATAATGTTTGGTAAATTCATCCCTTCACTTAGTTTTGCCACATGGATAGAATCCTTTCTTTTGCTATGAATGGTTAGATAATGTTTGGTAAATTCATTCAATGTATTTGGTCATCTCCAATATGTGGTCTCTTCATTATAAGTTTTGAAACACCAATGCAAAGCAATTTGCATTAAGAAGTGATGATTGTAAAACACAAACTATTTTGTTTCATTTATTTGCATATAATTGATCAAAACTTGTGGCCAATAATCTATGTATGACTTGTCAAGTTCCATTTATCATGTATGAAGGCAAAAGATCAAGTTGTGCACTTCATCTTAGAACACCTTGTCAATAGTTTCTAGCATGCAACTAGGAATGTAATAAATGCTTCAAATTATATCAATAGTCCATAATATTTTTTGGGGGGACGTGTGGCCTTCGAATCAATACTTGAAGCATGCTCAAAATCAATGATGTTCATTATTAAACAATTGCATTTGGATTGTGAATCTACTTTTAACGCTACCCCCACCTTTGGTCCCTCTTCCTTTTTGCTTTCACTTCTCATTGCTTGGACCCATTGGCCATGGCTAGTTGCTTGAATTATAATATTCAAAAAGCTATAAGACTAAAAAAAACCATGTCAATTAAATTATATATATTAATTCATGGAAAGAATACTAACTATTTATATATGTAACAACATTTCGATATAAATGCCTAGTGAATGTCTTTTGACCTTGAGAAAAGTAAAGTTCCAACCTCCACAATCATAAATTAAAATTACTACAAAAACCACTTTAAAATACCAAAGTGAAGTTCATATATTAAAATTAATGTGGAAACTGCTTGCACGTATCAAAATGAAGTTCACAGTTTGTCAATAGGTTTCTCTCATTGCTCAACTCTTTATCAAGGTGGTTACTTTGGCTATTTCTTGCATTGTTGTTACTTAGCAACACATTTATATTTGCAACAACCTCAAATTATGTCAATGTTTTTAATTGCAAAGTCAACTAGTAGCCACGAGCCATGCACTATATTGATCAACCTCATTCTCTTTCAATCTTCATGGACAATATGCCTCAATGTGCAAAATTCAAATCCTTCTCAATTGCCACATGTTTTAATGTCTAAAAACTAAACTCTCAAAAAATCAATTTAACTACCTTGAACCCTACAGAATTGCCATTGTCAACTATTTATTGCTAATCTAGAATGTTGTAGCTCATTTCTAGCCATTTAATATCATGAATCGCTACCTTTAGCAAGTAAAAAGTTATATCCCAAATTTTTTCAGGCCAATAGATAATCCCCATTTGGGTTGACTAATGCACTTGTAACTTTTCAAAGGCTCATGTGCACTATTCTTAAGAACATGCTTACGAAGTGGCTTGATGTGTTCATAGATGACCTATATGTCCATTCTAGTTGGGAGAAGCACCTTGAGAAAGTCCAACTAGTTTGGAGTTTAGTTTTACAAAGTGGCTTGACGTGTTCATAGATGACCTGTATGTCCATTCTAGTTGGAGAGAAGCACCTTGAGAAACTCCAACTAGTCTTGGAGAGATGTTGACAATATCGCTTGTCCTTGAATCCTCTAAAATGTCAATTTTGGGTATAACATGATATCATTTTGGGTCATGTTATATCCAAAATAAGCATTGCCACGACACAACTAAGATCAAGATTATTATGAATATCTCTTCACCCACCACTTGAACAACCTTCACGTTAAGATGGACTGCTTTCATCACACACAATTCTTACGACTTAGTCTTCTTCCTTGATGTCATTCCTAGAAATAGGCTGTCCCAAATTTCACTCACCCTCATCAATACTTTCAAACTTCTCAGCACGGTTACCAGCTTGGTCCATTAGTGTGTGAACATTCATCATTTGCATTAAAGATGGATGGCCATCCTTATTTGACCTGTTCAAATGTTAATCAAAGCTATCAATTGCAGACCGTGTGGATATACTCCACAGACATCCTCTGAGAACCTTTTGAGTGTATATGTTTGAAAGGACTTGTAGCAAATCTAACATAAATTACACACTTCAAACTATCAAGACCAGAACCTGAGAGATATGCTTCCCAGAACAGTTTGACAAGAAGTACCAGGAAACAACATCATGGCTCATATAGCTTCACAATGTCCATTGACATAACATCTAGGCCACACGTTAGGGCACATAGCTACAGCCCTGTAAAAAGAATGTACTCCTGAATAGCATTACAAAGAAAACTATACAACAGACATTCACCTCACAGGCTACCAGCATTACTAGTAACACCAGTCTCGAATCTGAACAGACCCCTGCCAAATGTCAGAAGACCTGGAATTGTGTCAGTCAGTCAAAGCTGTACATTCCCACAAGAGGGTTGGTGCTAGTTTCAGTCATGCAAAATACAATCTGAAAATAGCGAAGAGGTTTGTTGTGCAATGAACATGGCTGCATTCCTCAGGTTTGAAAATGAGGATCAGAGAGATCAGGATGGCTAAAGTCAAGAAAGAGATTGATCTCACTAAGGAGCCCATCAATTCATTTTGTAAGCCCAACCATGGTCTGCAAGATATGACCGCACCGCTTCTTTCAATGCAAGATTGGGTACCAACTGGTCTGATTGAAGAGGAGCACGTGTTAAGGGATCAAACTCTCCAACCTAAAAAATAAACCACCAAGACGAGGGTTTATGAGCACATCAAAAGAATACTCTGAAAAATGGTATTTTATGTCATGTAAGGTAACCTTCTGCAAATGATCTAGAAGCACAGCTCGTTCATATGTTACACCACTAGGAGTAATCACAGGATCCCTGAAAAGATCCATTGTTATCTTGCAACACAGATATTCTGGTATCTGTAACCAACCAACAACCTGAATTATAAATGTACTAAAATAATAACTGAATATTTAGTATAAGATGCATGTTTTCTAAAAATCTGTGCTGTCTAACAGCTCAGATAATGAATTTGAAAGGAAGCACAACAGCTATGTGTGCACTGCCAAACACCACAAAATTGAATAATAGCCCACCTCTGATGGCTTGTCAAATTCAGCAGCCTTATCAAAGATTTCAGCTAGGTTTTGCTTTTGTTCAATAAATTTGTTTCTTAGTTTGGCCAACTCGGAGGCTACTGGGTCAGGTTCCTTCTCTTGAATTTCAATTGGGGACCAGCTTCTTCCACTTGAAATACGAACTTCACTTGCATCATCTGAATTCATGCTGCTTGGGCCTCTTACTTCCATCACAGCCTTATTGAATGCCTTATGAAGAGCTTTTTCGCAGAAAGTCCTAACATGGTGAATGACTGTCATCCAGTATGTATTTCAAAGGCCCAACCACAACATGGAATAATCGGGAAGATGGTTTTCAGCTAACCTTAGCTCCACCTGCTTTTGTTGACGAAGTATAGCAGCTTGTTCCCATTCTGTATACCTAGCTTTGGCAACTTCCAGCCATATCACTTCCACCATGTCGCTTGTTGTTGGCCCACCCCTACTCAAATCCAATGCCTGTGAAAAACATAAAATATGGTAATTTGGACTATCCTAGAAATAAAACATAAGAAATTAGGATTAACCAATGAAAGATAAACTTTAAGTTACTGCTTCTAAAGTTTCAAGAAGGTGCAGATGCAGGGGACGAGAATGAAGAGGAAGTAGGGGTAGGGGTAGGGGTAGAGGTTTTTTGTGGTGGTGTTGTTTTGGGGGCACCCATGCAGGGTTTTAAGATATGGGTAGAGGTAGATGAAGGTGAAAAGAGGGAAGACACCGAGGAAAAGGAGGTAAGAGGTAGGTGAAGAGGGAGTACTTGATGCTTTTATTGAGAGGTAGGTGCTTAACGTGAGAGCTTCTGTTCTTGAGGTGTAGCAATCAAAAGCAAAAGAAAGAGCAAGAGAAGGAGAAGGACGAGAAATTCAAGGGAAATCCCAAGTGCCCATGCTATGGGAAAGGTACACGCCCCAAAGAGAACCACTAGAAAAGTAACCCCATCTTTGGCCTGGAGCAAAGGATGGTGCCAAAGCCTCAAACTGCACTAGCCATGACTACCAAGTTCCTTTTCATTTGTTTCTCCATGAGATGGAAGACACTGCTCTTGCTTCTTCCTCTACGAAGAAGCCTTTGCTTGTGGATAGCGGTGTGTCATCCCATATGATTTATCGCTAAAATTGGATCTAGAACCTACATGATAGAGGGGGCAATGTCACCATCGGTGAGACAATTCATTGGTGCCAATTCGAGGCCTGGACAAGACCCCATTGATTCATGACATACAAGATTGTGCACTTGAGTTCTCTATGTACTAGACTTAGATTTCTACCTACTTTCTGCTCGTGGACATGCACAATTAGGAACCCATGTGGTCTTCATTTAGAAGGCAATGACCATGGAGGATTTGATCACTCTAGATGTGTCGCATTTGGATAGGTACATAAGAGGGTGGGTTGTACAAACTCACAGGCCTAGCAGCCGTTGCTTCTCCATTCGTCAAGCATAGAGGAAGGGTCTCATTGAGGATCCATTGGACTTCCCTTCCATTACTCCTGCCTTATGCCCTAGTTGTTTGAGGGGCAAAAAACATCACCAGCCTTTTCCTAAGGCAGCTTCTACATGGGCTTCTACACCCTTAGGGTTGGTGCATACCAACTTGTATGGCCCTATGAGGACAGCTTCCTTAGGGAATGCCAAGTATCTTATGCTCAAGGTTGACAATTGCTCCAAGTATGTGTGGCCTTATTTTCTAGACTTTGAACCCAAGGCATTTTTCAGTTTTTGTGAGTGGACGGTGTTTGTGGAGAAATAGATTGCCTTTTGGGTTCAAGGGATTTGAGTTGATCTCGAAGGAGAGTTTCACTCAAAGAAGTTTAACAGGTCATAGGGTGCATGAGATCAAGATGAAGTTTCCTCATACGAACACACCATCATAGAATGGTGTTGTGGAGTGCCAAAATATAGCCATGTGGGAGAGCTTGTTTGATACTTGAGCACCAAGGGATTTCTCACACCCTCTAGGCAAAGGTAAGCAACATAGGGGGGAGCTCAGTGCCAAATCCAAGAAGCATAACTTTGTTGGTTATAGTAATATAACCAAAGATTATAGACTATAATCTTAAGACTGGTAAGATAGTGGTGAGCCAGGGCCCCAAGATGTGTTTGATTGGGATACGAGCTCTAACTCTCCACTTGATAGTGCTTCTTTGTCAGGTGGATCTTCTTAGACTCCACCTCCTCCCTTAGCTTCTGCACCACCTCTATCCTCTAGGATACCTCTTAGCACCACTTCTTCTTTAGTACCCCCATCTGTCCATTCTTTGGCTCCCCCTTGTTACATCCTTAGACATCTGAATGGGTGCTAGTAATATTGTTCACAGTGGTCATGAAGTGACTTGGTGGTGCAAATGCGCTAAGGGCACTTCAAAGTTAGGGCAGCCAAGTAGAGTTGGTCATGGTAGCATTTGTCTCAATAGCATTAGTCACAATGGTCATATAGTGACTTCATGTGAATGCACTAAGGGCACTTCTAAGTTAGGGCAACCAATGTTGGATCAAATGGACAGGTCAATAGACAAGAAGTGGAGTAGAGGGTGAAAGTGAGAGAAGACGCATAAAGAAGCATGCCAGAGTACCTTCACTAAAACGAATCACAAAGAATGAGAAGGGCGTTGAGCTAAAAATGCATTATAAACTGATTAGCTCTTTCAAACAACCCCAAAACATGCAAATTACCGAAAGTTTCATTAAACTGTACACAAGGTCCTAGAGAGTGTTTGTGTTCCCGAACCACCGCCCTAATTTGGGAGGATCCACTCATCTATAAATAGACAAGCTATCCACCATTCAATCTCATCCCTTGTCTTACAAGTTTCAACCATCTATTCTCCCTCCAATGGCTATCCAGCCCATTGCAACCGCTGCCACATCATCAGCCACCCCTGGCCCTGTCCATAGTAATCGTCATGCTGTTTGGGATTTTACGTTATTTTCTAGATTTTTTGGACTCTCTCTCTCTTAGATAACCTAAAATCAAATCCAAAATAAGCATACAAAGCATGTTCTCATAATAAAGCAAACAAATAAAGTGTTATTTTCTTACTTTATCAAAAACAAAGATATAATCAGGAAAGACCAATATAAACTGACCTAAATAAGATTTTAAAACATAAGTATTATGAAAGTACTCAAATGTTAATCAAACCAAAAGGCATAACTAAAAACTCATAGTATTCATAACTTGTTCAAAATGCGGTTTTAAAAATATCCTAAGCTCTAATTCTAACTTGATGAAAACCTTGCCTAAGGTTAGTCTTTGTAAAATACTTTGCACCTTTAAGTTAGTCAAACAACTCTTTTACATTGAAAAACAAGTTTAATAATTACCTTATTTGAAGCTCTATCTATAATACAAAGCTGGCCTCTTCCCGAGCATCATAAAACTTGCATTTATTGTAGTGCAAGCTCATTCTGCATCAAATCTTCCTCCTATAGCTGCCAAAGACACTTGCATTTTGGTTTCCATCTTGCTACCCTTCCACTTTCTGCATCATCTCAACTCTAACGAGAGGTTACAACTCTCTGGATCCATCTCCAACGGGCATCACACTCGAACTACTGCCTCAGCCCACTCCCACAAGAGCCATTGGCTGTTGGACACCTTTGCCCTTGAGCATCTTGTACACTCTTTCCTTCATTTACAACATTCATTCATTCACTTTAGAGTTACCTTTCTTCTCTCTGTGTTTGTGTTTGCATTTTTGCGTTTGTATTTGAATTCTTTGTGTTTCAATTGTGGTTATACACTCAGTGTTTGGTTTTGCAAACCCTAGTATATCTCCACAAGGTATTAGATCCCATTCTCTTCTAAAGAGTTACCTGAGGCTATTGTGGATTGCTTGGTTTGTCCCTAATTACACTACATCACCTACTGATTCAAGATGGCTAATTACACTATCATGGATTGCTTGGTTTGCCCCTAATGACACTATACATCACTTGTTGATTCACGATAGCTCAAACCACTCCATCTTTGTGTTGGAAATAAAGGCTCACCGTGCCTTTTATGGTGTTTAGGTGTGCACGCCGCACGCACCCTTACCCATGTACTTTATATATATTATCAAAACCTAAAGTGGTACACTTCGTCATTGTACCCACATTGAGTGTTATGCTCTTACTCTCTTCCACACTCTCAACTCTGCACTCACTCTCCCCCCCTCACTGTGCATATCTCAACTGCACTCTGTCTCGATTCTCGCACACACTCGTCAACAAACTGGAATCACAGCAAGCAAGAGGCAACTTAACAATTGGTCAATTGACACATGATTGTCACAAGCGTACAGCTAGTGGAGCAGTCAACAAGCTAGTGAACAGGCGAAGGGCTGATCAGGCAAACTGGGAGCAGGTGATGGGCTGTGGTAGTCAAACAAGCTAAGAGCGGGCGATCAAGCCTGCGACCAAGCACGCAACATGTCAGATGGACCAGTTGACGAGGGTTGTGACAACTGCGGCAATTCAACGCTACTAATAGGACTGCAAGCCGGCAGCACACACGGGCAGGCGACAAAGGCGATAGGACAGGTCAACGCGTCATGCCTCAAATTCGACCGACATTTTTTTGTCATTTTTTTTCATGTAATTCTTGCAATTTATTCCTTCCCATTGACAGGCGTTTGCATGCCCATGCATAGTGTGCAATTTATTCCTTCCCATTGATGAGTGTTTGCATGCCCATGCACAATGTGCAATTTTAACCTAAAAAATTGGGGCTTTTCCCAGATTTGGGAATTTTGATGCAAGACAAGACAATCTGACTCAGAAATTACAAATTTGGTCCACATTTGCCCAGGAAATTTGGGGCTTTTCACATTTTAGTAATTTTTTTCCAATTTCACTAAAATTTCTAAACACAAGACCCGAGAGCATTGGATCTTTTGCAGAATTTCATCAATTTGTGCACGAATTGCCTAGTATATGCACTTGGGTACATGTATTGACGCAATTTGGGCAGATTTTCAATTGAAAATTTGGTGCTTTTGACGATTTCAGATGTAATTGGTGCATTGGCCGAATTGCCTAGTATATGCACTTGGGTACATGTATTGACGCAATCTGGGCAGATTTTCTATTGAAAATTTGGGGCTTTTGATCAAAATCGTCAAATTTGTTCTTGAGAATGCATTTGGAGCAGAAATTGCAACAGAATTTTGCGGATTTCACATGTAATTGGTGCATTGGCCTATAAATGTAGATGTAATGGATGTAATTGCTTGTGGAGTGCAGTAGAAGACATTCTTTAATTCTGGAAATCAATTTGCATATACAAAATTTCTGCAATTTCTCAAATTTCACTGCTGGTTGGTACTTCAGCGCATCATGATATTTGTGCGACATTTGGGCTTGCATTTGCTGACATTTGAGTCAATTTAGTGCTGCAAATCATGGCTGGAAATAGTGACAACAGCAACCTTTTGCACATCAAGAAGCTTGAGGGTGCACACAATTTTGCAATATGGCAAAAACAGTGCTACAATGTCTTGGTGCAGAAGAAACAGGTGAAGCCAATCAAAGCGAAGGGAATAAGACCAATAGGTATGAAACAAGAAGAGTGGGATCATGGATGATTTGGATGAGCTTGCACGCTCTACCATTGAGCTCTCAATGTCAGACACCTTGCTCTTTAACATTGAGAAGCTGAATTCAGCATATGCATTGTGGCAAAGCCTTGAAGTATGCTCACAAAAGTGCAACCAATAAGGTTTATTGACAGAAAAAGTTGATGAACCTTCACATGAAGGTACAACCATGTTTGTATATTTGAACGAGTTCAACTCAATTTTCAATCAGCTAATTGCTTTGGATTGATGATGAGTTCAAGGCTACTTTCTTGCTATGCACTTAGCCTAAAAGTTGGGATGCCTTCAAGACAGCTTTGAGTAACTCGAATGGTCAGCTATTATATTTTGATGTGAAGAGTTATTTCTTGATGGAATAACTCAATAGGCAAAATAATTCAGCAAACAAGTCTTCTAATGCATTGCACACTAGGGGCAAATTTCAACAAAAGGGCAGTTTTGAAAATAGAGCATGCAGCAAGTCTCATGACAAAAATGTGGTGTCATCATTGTGGCAAGAGAGGGCACTACAAACAAGACTGTTTTCAATTGAAGAAAGACAAAGGCAAAAATCAAAATACTAAAGTCAACAAGGCTGAGAAAAAGGACAGCTAGCTTGCAAAGAAGAGAAGTGCGAAGATAGAGGAGGTAAATGTAGTCACTCATGAGAATGACAATGACGGTGATGTACTTCTTGCTTCTTCTTTGAGTGCACATGCATTGATTGTAGATTCTGAGGATGACATGTACACTTGGAAACTTGATTCACGTGCCTCTTTTTATGTTACACCACATCACGAGTGGGTTGGCTCCGTATTTGTTTTGCATAATGTGAGGCATGTACCTTAGCTTAAGAAGAGCTTGATAAGCACAAGGTAGCTAGATGACAAAGGCTATCACACCACCTTTGGAGATAGCAAATGGAAAATTTGTAAGGGCTTTCGCATTGTTGCCAAGGGCTCCAAAAGTAACACTTTGTATCCTTTGTATGTATCTAGTGTGTATGACCATGTAGTCACCGTAACCAAGCAGCTAAGTGTTTCTTTGTGGCATAGCCGATTGGAACACATAAGTAAAACTAGAATGAAAGTGCTTTCTTGTTTGGGTTGTTTGTAGTCTTTAAGGTATGCTAATTTTAAACTGTGTAATCATTGTATTTATGGTAAACATGCTCAAACGTCACATAAAAAATCTCTCTCTAAAGTGTTTACCCTTAGAGTTGGTACATTCAAATATATGTCAAATGCTAGAGTTATCTCTAGGAGGAAAGAAGTATTTCATTACTTTTGTCAATGATGCCACATACAAAGTATGGGTTCATCCAATCCGTCGTAAAGACAAAGCCTTGGATAAATTTCAAAAATTCCTTGCACTTACTGAAAGTTAGTGAAACCAACCTTCCTTTCGTGGATGGATGGTAATTTCCTAATTACAACTTAGTTACAACAGTAACATTTATTACAAAACTGAGAAGTGCAAATTAACTTACAATCTTGGACAATGGATATCCCGTTGGCCCCAAAACCGGTGCCCCTTTCGGTATTTATTTAACTTAATTAAAGAAGAAGTTAATGTACAATGGGATTCTCCCAATCCCTTTCGGTATTCCAACTCCCCTTGCTGTCCAAAATGACTAACAAGTCTTCAATCTGTTTTGCCCCTTGATTCGAGTAGTCAATTGGCCTTTACCCACTTTGAAGGAGATGAAAAATGCCCTAAATTCATTGATCTGTTGGTCCCTCCACTTAAATTTGACTAAAACCAGCTTCAACCCTGTTGAATCCAAGTCTTGGAGCTTTCAATTTTTGGCATGCTTCCCGAGGATACTTCTAAACCCTAATTTTTATTCGTTTATATCAGAGAAATCTGAAATTTCTTAGCCTCTTGTGATCTCAATGTTGTAATTTTTAGAACAAAGCTGTAGAAAGGCTACGAGATGAGAGAGTGCTAAGGAGAAAGAAAATTCAGACTTTATTCGCTAAGAATCGAAGAAAATCTCTCATTTACTACTGCTACCTTGTCTCAACAGCTTATAGATGCAAAGAACTGAAGAAAATCAATCAACTATTGCTTCCCTGTCTAAGTAGCCTGTAGATATTGTCAAAAGCTGTTGATTGGTCTTCTCCTGTCCCTTGGCTGCCTTGAAAGCTTCTCCAATGGAGGCAAATCAGACCAGTAACATCTCCTCCCTCTCTCTTGTAGGCTGAATACACTAAAATGCCTCTCTTCAGTCTCTAAAGACGTTTTCTAATCTTACATGGGCATTTTTTACAAGTGGTAGCCTTTCCAAATCGTTTTTCCAACATTATAATTTTTAGTCTTTAAATACTGAGAATTAATCTAATAATTATTTCGGTGCCCTAAAAAATAATTTGACTGACCAATAATTAAATTGGCCAGGCAACTTCCATTTCCGAGTATCTAAGCACTATCTTTGACTATCAAATTAGTGTTAGGTACCATTGAATACCACTTTTCTAGTGTTACCAACAACTACACTTATGGCCAAATGAATGACCTAGGCCAACAACTGGCACTAGATACCACCAAGTACCTGTGTAGCATAACTTATAGCAAACTTTGCCCTTCACATCCCATGATTTCCTCGGGTTTCAGCCTTGTAAATTTACTCTACCCCTAGTTACATCTCACATGTGTAACATTTACTTAACCATGTGATTAAAAATTAATCCACACATTAAGTGAGGTTTCAAAAAACCATGTCATCATGCTAGTTAGACCAGCAAGACATTAAAGTGTCTTTGCTCTGACAACGGTAGGGAATATGTATCCAAAGTCTTTCAGGACTTTTGGGACAGCAAAGGGATTAAAAGGGAGTTCACTGCTCCTCACAATCCACCCCGAGATGATATTGCAAAGCGTATGAACAAGACCATTTAAGACAGGGTTCGTACAATGCTATCACATACTACTTTACCCCATGGATTTTGAGCAGAGACTGTTACGACAGCCGTACACTTGATTAATTGGTCACCAAACAGGTCTTTGGGGAGGAGAGTCCCTCAAGAAGCGTGGTCAGGCAAGCCACCTTCGTATACTCACTTGAGAGTGTTTGACTGCGAGGCATTTGTACACATTCGCAAGGAAGAACACAACAAACTTGAGCCAAAGTCTTGTAAATGTAAAGGTTGTGTTCCGGGAAGATGTACCGATAGCAAAGAAAAGAATACCCACTAGACAGCAGCAAATACCTGCTATAAATGGCCTTGAAAATGCAGGGAATAATGCTGAAAATGATCAGCAAGATATTGCCCATGATGTACTACAAATTCAGCAAGAACAGATGCCTTTGGAACAACCAGAACCAATTGTATAGCATGCTAAACTTGCAAAACAGCAAGCTATTAATACAGATTTGTAGGTTGAATAGCCAGCAAATCTTGATCACTGGATCTGTAGGTCGACTAGAATGCAAAGACAGCAGCCAGATAGGTTTGTTCCTAGTGTCAATTATGTTCTTGATAATGTCATGTTGGTAGATTGTGGTGAGCCACCATGCTTCAAGGAAGTAATGGACAAAAAAGATAGCAAGAACTGGCATAAGACTATGCTGTTAGAGATGGAATCTCTTATGAAAAATGGCACTTGGGATTTGGTGCATTTTCCTTAAGGGCAAAAAGTGCTACCATGCAAATGGTTTTACAAATGAAAGCCACTTTTGGTTCTTTGCTAAAGTACAAGGCATGATTGGTTGCTAAAGGGTACAAGCAAGAACATGGAATTGATTTTGATGAAATTTTCTCTCCTGTAGTCAAAATGACTACTTTGCAAACCATTTTGGACTTGGTTGCATTTGAAGATATGGAACTTGTACAAATGGATGTAAAAACAACTTTCTTACATAGTGATCTGCATGAGGAGATCTATATGCAACAACCTGAGGGTTCTGTGGCACAGGAGAAAGAGTACATGATATGTAAACTCAACAAGAGTTTATATGGATTGAAACAAGCACCACGAGAATGGTATCATAAATTTGATACATTTATGCAATCTTAGGGATTCCATAGATCTTAAGTTAATCACTGCTTCTCTTGGTTTTGTATATGGATGACATGTTGATTGCAAGCAGGGATGTTCATGCTTTGGACTCCTTGAAACAAAGCCTACACAGTAGCTTTGATATGAAGGAACTTAGTGAGACCAATCATATTCTTGGCATGTGTATACTTAGGGACACATCATTTTATAGCATTTCAATATGGATTTGGGGGGGGGGAGATGGTGTGCAGACATTGGTGTATCATTGCCTCCATATGTGAAAGCTACATGTCATGACATTGCATTGGGAGTGGTTAGCACGTACATGGCTTATCCTGGCAAAAAGCATTGGAAAGTAGTGAAGGGTATCATGAGATACCTTAATGGCACAAAGGATTTGTGTATCTACTTTGGGAAGCAAAAGTCATTTGTTGTTGGCTTCACCAATGCAGACTATGCTGGTCATCCTAACTACAGGAAGTCTACTTCATGACATGTGTTTACATTCATAGGGGGAGCAGTTTCTTGGATATCTAGGCTACAAAAGCGTGTTGCATTGTCTACTACAGAGGCAAAGTATATGGCTACCACTGAGGCATGCAAGGAGGCTTTATGGCTTTTACGTCTAGTGAGAGAGCTTAGCATTACAGAAGTTTCTATCCTCCACTGTGATAGTCAAAGTGCTATCATACTAGCACGGAATCTTGTCTTTCATGCAAAGACAAAGCACATACAAGTGAAGTATCATTTTATCCAAAAAAGATGTACTTGCAGTAAGAGCATTGAGCTTGTCAAGGTATATACAGATGATAACCCTACAAATCTTCTCACAACTTCCAACAAAGCGGTTTGCTCATTGTCCCCAAATGATGGGGGTCGGATAGTATATGAGTATTTCAACTTGGTACATACATAGACTTAGGTGATTCTTTTCTCTACCTTTAGGCATGTTGCCTTTAGGTGGGAGGTTATTGAAAATAAATGCTCAATGTGCCGTTTACGGTGTTTGGGTGCGCATATACCCTTACCCATATACTTTATATATATTATCAAAACCTAATGTGGTACACTTTGTCATTGTACCCACATTGAGTGTCGTGCTCTTACTCTCTTCCACACTCTCTATTCTGCACTCACTCTCCCTCTCTCACTGTGCAAATCTTAGTTGCACTTTGTCTCGATCTTGACGCACACTCCTCAACACTTTGGATCTCTAATGCTTTCTCAAGCTACTCTTTCAATGTAGGCTCTCTTGAGTAATTATGGTCTTGATTTGGAGAACAACACTCACCCCTTTTAACGGTGGCATTGCCACACCAAGGAGGTTGAGAAGGGACCTTCTCCAAGAAGGTAGCACAATTTCTCTAGCCCCAATATCCATGTTCATTAATCCAGCCATTGATGCGGTGGATCTTGGATATCCCGCTCAATTAGTGTCTCATGGTATCTCTAACTAGTTTCATCATTATCTTTCCCTAGGCTAGTTTCTTAGGCATCCTAGGTCATCCTTAGGAAATGAGGCTAGTTTTCTTTAGGTTTAACCATACGTAAAAAGAATCCTTTGTTGCACACTTCTCTCTTTCATTTATTTCCATTGCATCTAGTACTCATTTAAGACTCTCTTCACTTAATACAACATCCAAAGCATCTCAATTTGAAACATCCAGTATGCAAGTTTCTTTCTTGATCCTTACATCCTAAGTTTGTATTTCAATTAGGGCTAACATTGCAGGTATTTTACCTATTCTACTTGGGCTAAAGGTTTGGTATTTTGGTTCCTACCTTAGTGACTATTATCTCCATTAGCACGTAGAGAGAGATTATATATTCTTTCTCGAGATTAGGCATCCTTTCTGTTGGGATAAAGGCTCGTTTAACCTTCCGTGTTTAGTCCACGCACATTATTTAGCTGTACATGTGAATGCACCCTTACATGCCCCAAGTATAAATACATTTTATTCTTTCTGTACCAACACATTGTTGGTACACTCATATCGAATCGTACTTTCACTCCTCTTCACACTCTCACCAACCCTCACACTCTCACGCTCACTCCTCAAACTTCTGCTACATCTAGCTGAGCTCCAACAACTAGTATCAAAGCACAAAGTGCACGCTTCCTGAGATCAAACCTCGAGGCAAAAGGAAGTGAGTTGAGCAAGAGTCTCGGGCTCTCAGCTTAGAGTGGGCAGCAGTCGTAGCATAGGGTGACAAGGTAGGCGCAGCAATCGTGACCAACGAGGTTGACTACTGTGTAACAGGGCACGACAGGGCAGCTGACTAGGCAACAACCAGGCAACAGGCGACTTGTGGCGTGGTGACAGGGACGCATAGCAGGCGACGTGTCAGGCTCCGGGCACAAGATAAGGTAGACCAGACGACACGACACAGCGTGGCAGCTAGATCTTAGATTTGTGCAAATTCGAGCCCAAAAATTTGGGGCTTTTCCCAGATTTGACTTTGTTTATGCTTGACAGTGATTTTCAAGTCAAAAATTGCAGACACTGCGTGTGGTGACCTCAATTAATTTGGGGATTTTGCCAAATTAGTTAAAATTTTGCTCTTTTGAGTAAAATTTCTTGACATTGGATCCCAGAAAATTGGGGCTTTTCATGTATTGATAAAATTCTGCTTACTTGTGTCAAATTGGCAGACATTTATGCAATTTTGGACCTGAAATTTTGGGGGGGTTCGTGCAGAATTTGGTAAATTTCTGCATTCTTGCCCATGTGGTGGCTGGTTCATGTACAAACAGTAGAGATTTATTTCTGATTAAGAAAGAACAGCAGTGTGTTTGCTGGTTCATCTTGTGCTTTTGCAGTTCAGGGGCATTTACTCTTGTGTTTGCGATAAAATGGCTGCAACTTCTTCCAGTTCAAACATCAAGAGATTGATGGAAATCAAACATCTTGATGGCCATGTCTTTGCCCTTTAGAAAGACCGTATGCAGGGCATATTGTTCCTGAAGGATTGTGAGGATGCTTTGCAAGAACATAACCCCGCACTTATGTCTGATACAGATTGGGTGCCAGAGTAAACAAAAAGGTTGTGGCTTACATTAAGATGGGTGTCACTGATGACATCTTGATAGACATCAAGGGTTTAGATACAGGTTATGCAATATGGGAGAAGCTGAAAACTACCTATGAGATCAGCACACCTGTTAATCAGGTGCATTTAATGCGCAAGTTGATGAATATGCGACTAGATGAGTCAAAGCCTGCAGCTGAGCACTTCAGTGCATTTATAGGCATTTTAAATCAGCTCAAGGATGCAAATTTGGACTTTGATGATAAGTTGAGGCGATCTTTTTTATCATGACACTACCTGACTCTTGGGAGACCTTGGTGGTTTCTCTCAGCAATAACCCCAATCTCTCATATGATGGGGTGAGGGATTCAAACTTGAATGAAGAAATTAGACATATGTCTAGTGAAGAAGGAAGCAACTTAGCTTATAATGTAAGAGGCAGGGCTGAAAAGAAAAATGCAAATGTAAGATAGAGAAACAGGAGCAAGAGCAAAGGAAAGGAAAAGAGTGACATTACTTGCTATCACTATGGTCGGAAGGGCCACAAGAAACCTGATTGCAGGTATTACAAGAAGGAACAAGAGAGAAAGAAGAATGCAGGAGATAAAAAGGAGGAGGAGGATAAGACAGATACATTTGAGGCAGCCAAAGGCAAGGAAAAGGCCAATGTGGCCTCTAGTGTGATTATAGAGGAACTTTCAAATACAGAGGCTGATATATTATGTGCAGTTGATTATGATGCCCTTGCATGTCACATGCAGGATATGCAGATTAACAAGGCTTATGTGATTGATGCACTTTTGTCAGTTGATGATGGTGTGACTCATACTTGGATTGTAGACTCTAGTGCCTCTTTCCATGTAACTCCTTGCTTGGAGTGTTTTGCTATGTTCAATGTAGGCAGTTATGAAAACGTGTATCTTGGAAATAATCATGCTTGCAGCATTGATGGGATTGGCACTATACACTTGTCTTTAGACAATGGACAAGAGCTTGTATTGCAAGATGTCAGATATATGCCTGGCATTAAAAAGAGTTTACTATCTATTGGTCAGCTTGACTTGCATGGCTACACTACACTGTTTGGTGGTGGTTTGAGGAAAGTGAAAAAGGATTCCATGCTGATTACAAAAGAACCAAAAAGGGCACTTTGTATTGTTTGCACTGTAAAGCCTTGAATGGCAAGTTTCTTGCAGTTGCTGAAATTTGCAGTCACTTGGAGCTATGGCATAAGCAATTAGGCCATATGAGACAGAAAGAACTTGATGTTCTTACCCCTTTGAAGAGGGTTGATGGAAAAGGCTCTAAACTTGCCTTTTGTAATGAGTGTCAGTTTGGAAAGCAAATAAAAATTTCATTTTACTTTGGTGTCTCTCGTAAGTCCGATGTCTTGGACTTGGTGCATTTTGATGTATGTAGTATGCCCATGAAATTGTTGGGTGGTGCTGCATATTTTGTCTCCTTTATTGATGATTGTTCCAAAAACATTTGGGTATACCTATTGAAAAAGAAAAGTGAAGTGTTTGCTGTTTTTAAAACTTTTCATACATTTGTGACCACTCAGATAGGTAGAAAGCTGAAATGCTTGAGAATTGATAATGGGGGTGAGTTCACATCAACTCAATTCAAGTCCTTTTGTGACTTGCAAATGGGGTAGCTGAAAGATATAATAGGACTTTATGTGAAGGAGTGTGGTGCATGCTGTCCACTGCTAATCTCCCTCATGAATTTTGGGAACAGGCACTCAAAACCGCGGTTCACATTTGCAATTGCTCTCCAAACAAGTCCTTAAATAATGGCATCCCTGAGGAGGTTTGGTTTGGCAAATCGGCCTCATATGACCATTACACATATTTGGCTGTGATGCTTTCGTGCATGTTAGAGATGAGCTCAGGAACAAACTTGACCCAAAATCCACCAAAGGCATTTTCATGGGCTATGGTGATGAGGGTGAATTTGGCTACAGACTGTGGTTACCTCAATCCAAGAAAATTATTCGCAATCGTAATGTCATGTTTAATTAGACAAAATTGCTGAAAGGTACTTTAGCCTATAATGAAGATATGAAAAAGGTCAAATTTCAGAGTTTGCAGCTACCTATTACTTCACAAAATGAGCCTCATGGTGCTGTATCACAAGCTGAAACTGATGATCAGCCGGTTATCTGAGCCAGATGATGATGGACAGCAAATAGAAGCACAAGGAGATCATGGACAGAAAGATAGGTTTGCTGATTATGAAAATGTAGGTGCTAGTAATAAAAATGAAGGTGTTGTACAACATGAACAGCATGCTGAAAATGGCTTACAGTAGCCAATAAATGCTGAAAACAATATACCTCCAGATGTAGATCCAGTTCCTGAAAATGTTGATCATTGGGTATGCAAGTCTACACGCGTAAGAAGGCAACCACATAGGTTTGACCCCTCCTTGCATTATGTGATGCTTACAAATGAGGGTGAGTCTCTTACATACACAGAGGCCAAGTCATGTGAATTCAGCAGTAAGTGAGAGCTAGCTATGCAGAAGAGATTAAATCTCTATATGCAAATGATACTTGGGATCTTGTGTCATTGCCCAAGGTAAGGAAGCCACTTCCAAACAAATGGGTGTATAAAGTAAAGATAGTTGTTGGGAAACCCAAGTACAAGGCAAGACTGGTTGCCAAAGGGTATGCACAAAAAGAAGGGATTGACTTCCAAGAGGTCTTCTCACATGTTGTGAAGATGATCACTCTACGTGTGCCTTTTGCTCTCACTATTGTATTGGACTTAGAGCTGTACCAAATGGATGTAAAAACAACTTTCTTGCACGGTGACATTGATGAGGAAATTTACATGAAACAGTCCGAGGGCTTTGTAGTTCCTGGAAAAGAACAGATGGTGTGTAAACTAAATCGCAGCCTATATGGGCTGAAGCAAGCACCACGACAGTGGTACAAAAAGTTTGACACTTTTATGCTATCTCATGGGTTTACACACAGCCATGCAGATCATTGTTTGTACATGAAAAAGGATACAAATGGCAGCCCTGTCATACTTGTTTTGTAAGTGGATGATATGTTGCTAGCTGGGGAAAAGAAAGACTAGCGTGGATGCTGTCAAAATTCAATTGAAATTAGCTTTCTCCATGAAAGATTTGGGAAATGCAAAGCATTTTTTGGGCATGAGGATTTGTAGAGATAGAATGCAGAAATTCTTGTATTTATCTCAAGAAAAGGACATTGAAAAGGTACTAGATAGATTTGACATGGTTGAAGCTAAGCCTTTTGGGGTACCCTTACCTCCTTATCTTAAGCTTAGTAAAGCTAACAGCCCAAAAGATGACGTGGAAGCTATGAAGGGAGTCCCTTATGCATCAGATTGTGGCTCTCTTATGTATGCTATGGTTGCTACTCGTCCAAACATTGCTCATGCAGTGGGAGTTGTTATTAGCAGGTTTATGTCAAATCTTGGCAAAACACATTGGGAGGCTGTCAAGTGTATTCTTCGATATCTAAAGGGTACACAAAGAAATTGCATTTGCTATGGGCAATGTGCACTTAGTTTGCAAGATTATTGTGATGCGGACATGGCAAGTGACTTGGACACTCGTAGGTCTACCAACGGGTATGTCTTTACAGTTGCTGGTGGGCATAGTTGCCAAGTATGAAAGGTACGGTACGATAAAATATGGTATTAAATGGTACCTTAAGATTTTATGAGATATGGTACGATATTAGTATGACAAAAAAATAACTTGATTATTTTGGACAAAAGATAATAGAATAGATATTTCAAGTCTAAATAGCAATGCTATTAGAGTATATAAGATGAGTACTTGACGGTAACAAGCCAAGGCCCAAAACCTAATGCGGAATGTGCAACATGCGCTACTACTACCTACAACTTATAACTACATAGATGGGAGTGGATATCATACATGCATGATCATACAAATAAGAGAAGTGTGGGCTTGAGAGAGAAAAGGTTGAGAGAAATGATTTGAATCTCAAATAACCTAATCTCATGGGAGAATCATATTAATATAAGGAACATTTAGCTCGTTCAAAAGTGCACTTCGAATGGGAAAGATGCATCCATTCAATCGGTACCTTATGGTACTAATACGTAAGGTACGGTACCTAAAGTATGGTATAGTATCAAACCTTTTGTACGTGGTACTAGTGCAACTAGAGAGAGGATGAGGCTAGACACACACAAAGAGAGAGAGAGAGAGAGAGAGAGAGAGAGAGAGAGAGAGAAGGTTGAGAGAGAGAGGAAGGAGAGGCTTAAGAGAAAAAGAGATTGTGAGAAGCTTGAGAGAGAGAGAGAGAGGCTTGAGAAAGAAATAAGAAAGAAAGAAGGAAAAAAAAAGAAAGGAGAAAGAAAAAAAAAAGTTGTAGACTTAAAGTAGAGTGGCCAAAAAGTGCCCATTTTTTCGTACTAAATCGTACAGATATGTATCGTACCGTACCGTACCGTACGGATCAATCCGTACTATGTACAGAGACAACCCTGCTAGTGGGGTTGTTTCTTGGTGTTCCAGGTTACAGAACATCATTACGTTGAGTACCACTGAAGCTGAATACATATCAGCTCCTGAAGCTTCTAAGGATTCACATGTACAACATAACAATACACGTGTAAAATACACGGAGGTGAATAAAGGACCTTTACATCCCCCCAACCTCCCACTTAAAGGTCCGGAGTGAACCTTTAACCAACTCCCACTAGTCGTATGCAATGCTCATGCTGAGCCTTGCCTAGACTTTTAGTGAGAACATCTGCAGGGTTGTCCTGTGTTTTGATCTTGGTCAATGTGATTAGACCATCCTCCAGAATCTGTCTGATAAAGTGATATCGCACATCAATATGCTTTGTGCGTGAATGATACATGGCATTTTTAGCCAGATACACAGCACTCTAGCTATCACATCCCAACACTGGAGTACTCATAGACATGCCGAGATCCTCTGCAAGTCTGCTCAACCATATAGCTTCCTTAGAAGCTTCAGTAGTAGCTGATATGTATTCAGCTTCAGTAGTACTCAGTGCGACAATGTTCTGCAACCTGGAGCACCAAGAGACGGCCCCTCCAGCAACTGTAAAGACATACCCGCTAGTGGACCTGCGAGTGTCTAAGTCACCTGCCATGTCTGCATCACAATAACCCTGCAGATTAAGTGCACCTGCCCATAGCAAATACACTTTCTTTGTGTACCCTTCAGATATCTAAGAATACTCTTGACAGCCTCCCAATGTGGTTTGCCAGGATTTGACATAAACCTGCTGACAACTCCCACCGCATGAGCAATGTCTGGACGAGTAGCCACCATAGCATACATAAGAGAGCCACAAGTTGATGCATAAGGGACTCCCTTCATAGCATTGGCTTCCATGTCAGATCCCATGCAAGTCACAAAAGGACTTAAATTCATTAGACGTGAACTCACCCCCATTATCAGTTCTCAAGCATTTCAACTTTCTACCTGTCTGAGTGGTCACGAATGCATGAAATGTTTTAAAAACAGCAAACACTTCACTTTTCTTTTTCAACAAATAAACCCAAATCTTCCTGGAACAATCATCAATAAAAGAGGCAAAGTATGCAACACCACCCAACGATTTCAAAGGCATGCTACATACATCAGAATGCACCAAGTCCAATACATTTGACTTACGGGAGACACAAGAGTAAAAGGAAATTTTCATTTGCTTTCCAAACTGACAGTCATTACAAAAATCAAGTTTAGAGCCTTTTCCATCAACCCTCTTCAAAGAGGTAAGAACATCAAGTCCTTTCTAGCTCATATGGCCTAATCTCTTATGCCATAACTCCAAATGACAGCCAATTTCAGCAACTGCAAGAAACTTGCCATTCAAAGCTTTACAGTGCAGACAATACAAAGTGCCCTTCTTGGTTCCTTTAGCAATCAGTATGGAACCCCTTTTTAATTTCCATAAACCACCACCAAACAGTGTGGTGTAACCATGCAAGTCAAGCTGTCCAACAGATAGTAAACTCTTCTTGATGCCAGGCACATATCTGACATCTTTCAACACAAGTTCTTGCCCATTATCCAAAGACAAGTATATGGTGCCAATCCCATCAATGCTGCAAGCATGATTATTTCCAAGGTAAACCTTGCCATAACAGCCTGCATCAAAAGTAGCAAAACACTCCAAGCATGGAGTCACATGGAAAGAGGCACTAGAGTCTACAATCCAAGTCTGAGTGACACAATCATCAACTGACAAAAGTGCATCAATCACATCAGCCTTGGTGATCTGCATATCCTGCATGTGACATACAAGGGCATCATAATCCACTGCACATAATACATCAGCCTCTGCATCTGAGAGCTCCTCTATGACAACACTAGAGGCCACATTGGCCTTTTCCTTGCCTTTACCTGCCTCAGATGCATCTGTCTTTTCCTCTTTCTTCTTTTTGTCTCCTGCATTCTTCTTTCTCTCTTGTTCCTTCTTGTAATACCTGCAATCAGGCTTCTTGTCGCCCTTCCGACCACACTGATAGCATGTAACATCACTCTTTTCTTTTCCTTTGCTCTTGCTCCTGCTTCTCTGTCCAGCATTTGCATTTTTCTTTTCAGCAATGCCTCTAACATTATAAGCTGAGTTGCTGCCTTCTCCACTAGACTTACGTCTAATTTCTTCATTCAAGATGGAACCCCTCACACCATCATATGTGAGATTGGGGTTATTGCTGAGAGAAACAACCAAAGTCTCCCAAGAGTTAGGCAATGTCATGATCAAAAAGATCGCCCTCAACTTATCATCAAAATCCAAACTTGCATCCTTGAGCTGATTTAAAATGCCAGTAAATGCACTCAAGTGCTCAGCTGCAGGCTTGGACTCATCCAGTCGCATATTCACCAACTTACGCATTAAATGCACCTGATTAACAGGTGTGGTGATCTCATAGGTAGTCTTTAACTTCTCCCATATTGCATGACCAGTGTCTAAACCCTTAATGTCTGTCAAAATGTCATCAGTGACACCCATCTTTATATAAGCCACAGCCCTTTTATTGACTTTGGCCCAATCCGCCTCAGACATTTGTGCGGGTTTATCCATTTGCAAAGCATCCTCACAATCCTTTAAGAACAGTATGCCCTGCATACGATCTTTCCAAAGATCAAAGCCCTGACCATCAAATCACTTGATTTCCATCAAACTTTTAATGTTAGAACTGGAAGAAGTTGCAGCCATTTTTCACAAGTACAAGTGTAAAAGCACTGAACTGCAAGAGCACAAGCTAAATCAGCAAATACACTGCTGTTCTTGCATAACCAGCAATAATCCTCTGCTGTTTTGACATAAACCAGCCACTGCACAGGCAAATAATGCAGAAATTTATCAAATTCTGCACAAAATCCCAAATTTCCAGGTCCAAATGTGCGCAAATGTCACCCAAACTAACTCAGCTGAGCAAAATTGCATCAATACATGAAAAGCCCCAATTTTCCTTGGTCCAATGCCAAGAAATTTTACTCGGATGAGCAAAATTCCAACAAATTTTGAAAAATCCCCAAATTAATTGAGGTCAATGCGCACAATGTCTGCAATTTCTAACACAGATGTCATTGTCAAGCATAAACAGCATCAAATCTGGGAAAAGCCCCAAATTTCCAGGTTCAAATTTGACCAAATCTGAGAACTGTGCTTGCGCGCGCGAACTCCCGTCAGTGGCAAAAGGGTTGCTTGCAGTAAACCTTAGAGAAATTTAAAAAATTTTTGGAAGAAAAATGTGTTGAATCACCCCGTCACCAGCCGTTGACTGTCGCGCTGCCCGTCAGATGCCACGCAGCCTGCGTGAGCTGTCGCCTGCAGTCGTTGACCTGCGCCTGATGCCACGCAGCCTGTCCAGGCGTCCAGCCTGCGCCTGATCAAAAAACGAGCTGTCCTGGCTGCTCGTGACCTGTTTGACTGTCGCCTGATCAAAAACGACCTGTCCTAGCTGCTCGTGACCTTTTTGACTGTCGCCTAATCAAAAAACGACCTGTCCTGCCTGCCAGGTCAAAAACGACTTGTCCCTGCCTGCCAAGTCAAAAATGACCTGTCCTGCCTGCCAGGTCAAAAACCACCTGTCGCCTGTCTATCAGGCTGTCGCTTGCACAAAACGTGACCTGCAACACTGTCGCCTGACTGTCCAGCACATACATGTGCCTGGAAACAGTGACGACTTACTGATTTCTCGCGAGCGAAGAGCTGGTGTTGTCTCACACGGACTTCGAGGAGCGCGAGCACCTTAACCTCAGCTCTGATACCAATTGTTGGAGCGCGCGGGTAGCGGAAGCGTGAAGATTTGCAACAGAGGAAGTGAACAGGTGAGTGAGAGTGAGAGTAAGAGTGACGGACAGATTTTGGGTGTACCAACAATGTGTTGGTACACAAAGAATAAAATGTATTTATACTTAGGGCCCGTAAGGGTGTATTCACATGTACAACATAACAATACACGTGTAAAATACACGGAGGTGAATAAAGGACCTTTACATCCCAACAGCATTCATCTATGCATCTCATTATGCAGAGTAATCCTAAGCAGATCCTAAGTTGTTTTCACCAGCGGTTTTTTTTACTCCCTTACCAAAGATTGTTGTGTTTTGCTTTCCAGCCTGCTGCCCTTCCACTTTCTACATCATCTCACCTCTGACTAGTGGATAGAGCACTCTGGATCTGTCTTCGGTGGGCATCACACTCCAACTACTCCCTTAGCTTGCTCCCACTGCTGCCATCTTGTTGTCCAGCCTTTTCTCAAGCATCATATAGCTTGCGTTTACTGCAGTGCAAGCTTAATCTTCATCAAATCTTCTTCCTATAGTTATTGCCCAGTCTCCCACTACTATTGATGATTGATTGTCATCATCTTCAAGTAGTGGCATTGCTGCATTTACCAATTCCAACCCCAAAGACCGTTGTGTTTTGGGTTCCAGCCTGCTGCCCTTGCACTTTCTACATCATCTCACCTCTAACTAGTGAATACAGCACTCCGAATCTATCTCCATTGGGCATCACACTCCAACTAATCCCTTAGCTTGCTCCCACAAGAGCCATGGGCTGTTGGACAGCTCTGCCCTTGAGCATATTGTACACTATTTCCTTCATTTACAGCATTCCTTCATTCACTTTAGAGTTATCTTTCTTCTCTCTTTGTGTTTTTGTTTGTGTTTTGCCTTTTTGCATTTTTGTGTTTGTGTTTGAGTTCTATATGTTTCATTTGTGGTCATACACTCTGGTGTTCTCTTTTGCAATCCCTATCATATCTCCACAAGTACAAGGTACAACCCTAAGGTTATATAGACCTACACACAGAAGAGTGTTCACCACAGGGAAAATACCCCTCCCACGCAAGAGGGTAAAAAGTGCCCATGAATAGGATGTATTCACACTAAAACGACTCAAAGGAAAATATAAGGTATATTTAGCAAACCCCTAATGTGATCGCAACAAGGATGTGACAGACCAATCCCCAAATGGAAGTAAGCCTAAAGCTTTGCGAAAAGCTTCAAACTTTTCTTTGGATAAAGCCTTCATGAATATGTCTGCTATGTTGTCATGTGTAGGCATATAAACCAAATCCATCTCCCCTCTATGGAGTCTCTCTCTAATATAGTGATAATGCACCTCAATGTGTTTTGTTCGTGCATGAAATACTAGATTTCATGCAACTACCAATGCACTCTAAATGTCAATGCAAATACAAGTAGCTGACAAAAGTGTAATATGCACATTTCTGAATCTTCAACAAAGACAATGTCTCTATTGACAATCACTTAGCCTATAGCGGGCTGATATAACCTATAGCCTTTGTTCTTGTACCCAATAAAAATGCATCTAATCATATAGCTTGCAACTTGTCTCTCTTTTGAGATGGAACATGAGTATAGGCAAGACATCCAAACGTATGCGTGTGTGTAACCAGTGGCTTTCTCGCATTCCATTCTTTAATGCCCAAGAAGGTGCACAATTCAGCACATAGCAAGCTATATAAATTGCATCCAACAAAAACTTATCTAGCAAAGACTTTCCTTCAAGCATACATCTAGCCATCTCCAAAAGAGATCTATTCTTGCACTCACGCAGACCATTCTATTGCCATGTATAATGCGTAGTGCACTAATGAATAATGCCCCTAGAAGAAAGAAATGCTGCAAATTCCCATGTACTCCTCTCCTCTATGAGTGCAGAGAGTAACCAATTTGCAGCCACTAGAGTTCAGCCATGGCAATAAAATGTGAAAAGCATGAAAATACCTTTGACTTGGCCTTCAAGCCAACCAATGAAGTATGCAATGTATAGTCATCAATGAAGGTGACAAAGTAAATGCATCCATTAAGAGAGGGAGTGCACATAGCACCACTACAACACTATGCACAAGCTGCAATTTCCATATGCCCCACACACCCATCCTTGGGAAAGCTAAATCTATGTATTTTTCCTAGCAAACACCCCTCACATGTATGCTTACAAGGCATACATATTTCAGGCAAATCATGCACCATATCATCTTTGTATAAGTATAACAAGCTATCAAAATTGAAGTCCCAAACCGAGCATGCCATAACTCAGTAACACATAAGGCAAAAACATCCACAACCACAACATCCAAATCAGGGTGGCTATCGTAAACATCAAGTTTGTACAAGCCACAACATGAAGTACCAGTAATGGCAATCATATCATCATTATGCGTGTCCTTAACCACACATCCTAGCCCAACAAAGAAAACTTCAAAGCCACTAGTAGCAATGACTAACATTGACGACAAGGTCTTATGAATGCCAAGTACATACAAAATATCTTTAAGGTAACAATATCCCCATTCACTACAATAATAAAAAGATTTTTCCAATGCCTTTGACTGTATAAGTAGTATTATTGGCACATATAACAATGCCCCCTTGTGTAGCATCAACCAAAGAAATAAAAAATGCCTACCTAAGGTGTATGTGCTTATTAGCACCACTATCAACATACCAATGCTGATCATTGTCCTTCATTAAAAGGCCTACATCATGTGTGGCGGGATCATACGAACAAGGCATTGCAAAAGCATATGAACAGAAAGTTTTTGCAAGATGATCTGTCTCATCCGTCCCACCACTAGGAGTACTAGACACGGTAATTGTACCAGCCAATGAGACTTGTTTCTTCTCCTGCTTCACAACCTTGTGCTTGTAACACTCAGAGATCTCATGCGCTAGCTTGTGGCAATGGTTGCATCTCTTCTTTTCCCACTTGTCCCCCTCTTTTATGATGTCTAGATGAAGAACTTGATAACTTCCTTTTGCCGCTATGATGAGAGGAGTCAAAGGCTTGATCATTCAAGGCAATAGCAAAGTGATTGAGACGACTCTGCTTCACCTACAAACTAGAAGTGCAGTTAATTCATCAATAGAGTATTGATGCCCATTGCCCTAAGCAAATAGTTGCAAGGTGATAGCAAATGTTAGATATGATTATGGAAGTCCACCAAACACAATAGAGACGAGAAAGCTCTTGGATATCTCTTCATCAATGTTCACCAACTACTCATGCCAATTTGTAATCCATGTAAGATAGGCATCCATTGTTAGAGAATATGTTAATTCTATTATCATCTTCATGACTCAGACTAAGGCTCACAGGTAGGAGATGACAAGGCATGACAAACATGACTGCTAACAAATTCATGGTTGAGTTTGTGCATGTCAATGGGCTAGGGCACCAAGACATTTCCTAGATTATTTAGGCATTTTATCTAGCATTTTATGATGGTCATTTTGAGCATTTTGCTGTCCGACCTAACACCATTTATGGCATTTTTTTGCCTATTTATTCAGGCTCCTCCTCCATAGTCAAAATCATCATGTATCATCTCTCATTCTTCATTTGACAGTTTTGGTGGAAGAAGAGGAGCAAGCACCAGTGCCTTCACAATCGGTGACTCACATTGGTTCTGTACTATCTCATATCTTGGTATATGGATTCCATTTCTCGAGTATCTCTTTGCTTTTGAGTTCTTTGTGCACCGTTCTTTTGTGTTGCAGTGTTTCTCTCTCTTTTTTTTGTCTCTTGTGTTCAGCAGTCTATTACAGCAATTTTCCACGCTTCCATCACTGCATCCACTTCTAAGATGGTATCAGCCTCATGTGCATCCGGTTGTCATGTTCTCATCACTACACTTTGGTTACTATTGATATTTTCTCTATGTGCTTTCTTTACTACTTTGAACTCATGCCATCCTTGTGAGTCTATATTTTTGCCATACTTTTCTTCCTAAAGATCCCTTGTCCCTAGTTGTCCACATCTGACAAATGGGTCAACTCGTCTGATCTGTCTTGTCCAATACAACATGTCCGATTACGTCTAATGGCATCTAATGGAAACTATCCAACTATTTCAAAGTGTCTGTTTATGACCATTCAGGGTCACTTTTGGGGTAAACCATAGGTGTTGTTTAGCCTTCCTCTCCACAACACACTTGTACATACCCACCCACACCCACACCCACCCCCCCCCCCCCCCAACACACACACACACACACTCTCTCTCTCTCTCTCTCTCTCTCTTCGCAATATACTCTTTCCCTCTCTAATTTCAAGTTCAACTTTCAAGCTCTTTATTCTCAAACTCTCTCTCCTTAAACTCTCAAATCCCACTCCCTTAAGCTCTCCTTCAACATATCTCCACCCTACCTCTACTTTCAAGCTCTTCATCGACCATCCTCTCTATCCTCAAGCTCTTAATATGTAAACTCTTGGTATAAAGTCGCTAAATGTTTAAAGTATATTGTTTTGAGTCCAACATTAAGTATAGGAATCAAAATTATATATATAATTTTTTTCATCGGACGTAGGTCCAAGATTTATTAGTTTGATTAGTACCGTACTAGTATCGACCGGTACTAATCGAACACCATCGAACATGACAACCTTGCCCTTGTCTTTCTTCATCTTCTCTATATCTCCCTCCTCATGGCTCCTCCAGCATCTCCTCCTGATGGTTAGCATGCCGACATTATTTCCTCATCTACAAGTGTTATGTTGAAGACTTGATGTGTTTAACTTCCGATTTCCGTGAGGATGCTATCTCTCGGTGCTTCAGATGTTCCAATTTTAGAGCAAGGTGCCATAAGGTGAAAGAAGAAGACGTCTCAGTGCTATTATTGTGGTAAGAAGGGACACCTCCGAAAAGACTGCCAGATAATAGTAGATTTACAGAAGGAGCAGGTGTGGACGATGACAAGGGTGATGACTCTCTCGGCGATTCTTCCTCATCTCCAGGTCCACGTTTAGTATGTGGCTCCTATGATGGCTGCCAGGGCCTCCCTTCCATATTGCTAGTAGAGATGATACGGCCATCCCTCATAACTCTCTAATGTCAGAGAGGGAGTGTGAGAAGGTGGTGAGATGGGGTTGGTACACCTCATCTATGTAGATATACAGGTGCACAGGTTCTTGAGAGGGGTCTCCTTGACACATCGACCAAAGTTTGGCAAGGTCAAATCCTAGAGCTAGGATTGACATTCAAGTTCATGATGAGCTGGTCCTTTGATAGAGAGCAGGATTGCCTCCTAGACTGAGTTCACATGAGTGGACACTTTAGCGGTCTAGCCAAAGGCGGCATGGTCATATATGTTCAAAGGCACTTTTGATAGGACGGTCTTGTATGTTGGTGAGAAACATTGTTGACAGATGTTGCAAGCTACTATGATTCTTCTCTATTTTCAAGAGCTGATACAACTGACATTGACATCAGGTTCTCTCCGAGGCACCTTGGAGGTGACTTGCGCACCCAGTACTTGGGTATCCATGGTTCTACTCTAGTGGTCCTTGTTGTATGTACTATGATGGGACCTTATCATTGTATATTGTATTGTATCAGATCACCCATGATCAGAGAGAGGGTGTTAGCAGATATGTCAATTCATGATTGAGTCTATGCATGTCAGTGGGCTAGGGCACTAGAACATTTCCTAGATTATTTAGGCATTTTATATTATGGTCATTTTTAGCATTTTATGCTAGCCGACCTGACATCATTTATGGCATTATTTTTGCCAATATAATCAAGCTCCTCCTCCATAGCCATTATCATTATGCATCATCTGTCATTCATCATTTGACAATTCTAGTGGAGGGAGAGAAGCAGGTGCCAGTACCTTCACAGTCATCACATTGGTTCTATATTGTCTCATAACTTCGTATATGGATTCCATTTCCCGAGTATCTCTTTGCTTCTGAGTTCTTTCTGTAGTGTTCTTTTGTTTTGCAATGTTTCTCTTTCTCTTTCCTTTATCTCTTGTGTTCAGCAATCTATTATAGCCGTTTTCCACGCTTCCATCACTACATTCACTTCTGACATCCATGTTGTCCCCTTCATGCATCTTCTCAGAATTCCAACTGCGTACCGTGCCAAGTAATGCCAGCTTAATCCAATGGATCATTGACACTCAAGGCACCAAAGAAATGGGTGTCACCCTAAGCACCCAAATGATGCCTCTATTAATGCCGAATCCAAGCTAAGTGCAACAACTTAGTGCTCCCCTCCAAGTACCTCAACACCAAATGAAGTTGTAGTGAAAGGAAAGGTGTTATTCAATGGGACCCAACCTTCCATGCAAAGGAGCAAGCTGCTTCAACTAGTTTGTCTAAGGCAAAGGCAATAATTAATAACCAATAAAAAAGCAAAGGAAAACAACCAAGTAATTGACTTGGCAAAAGCATCATGAGACCTCCATCCACAAGTTGAAAAGACAAAGGCTAAGGGAGCCTAATGAACCACCTCCCTCAACGTATGACAATGTTATGGACTACCTCCCTCAAAGTGTGGCACACATAGTAATGTCCTATTGTCTTGACCCTAACAATGAGACAACTTGGTATCACATGTACAAAGCTTTGCATACAAAGCCATCTTCAAGCCAAGCTAAGGATAACAACATATTGAAGTCTCCAATCATCAAATGTAATAGAGTCACCAGTGGACTAAAAGGAAACAAAGGGTCATAGAAAACATTGACCTTCTTGATGAGTTGTGTTAAGACCCCCAAGTCCAAGTCATTGCAAGCAAACATTGACAAACTTGATCATACAAGATGACTTAAGACCCTTGAATGAATCTAAGTCAATGGAAGGACCATGGGAACAACACCACGGGACCTCACTCCACAAGTTAAGAGGACAAAGGCTAAGGGAACCTAATGGATTACCTCCCTCAAGGTCCGGCATACCATGGCAAAGTTCCAATGCCTTGACCCAAACAATGCAGCAACTTCGTATCACCCATACAAAGCTTGGCATGCAAAGCCATTTTCAAGCCAAGCTAAGGATAATAGTATATTGAAGCTAGCAACCACTTGAGCTTCTTTCATATAAAGCTTGCTTTAAAAAAGAAAACCTAAAAGTATGAATGGTTCAAGATTGATGATTAGCTTTTGAAAATACCATATGCACATCTAATCTAGAATCTCATACGCATCCCCCTTGTCCACTCCACTCACCCAATGTAATAGAGTCAACAATGGACTGAAAGGAAATAAAGATTCTAGATAGACAAACACTAACCAACTTGATAAGATATGCTATTAAACGATCTTAAGACCCCCAAGTCCAAGTTGTTGCAACCAAACATTGAATAACTTGATAGCATAAGTTACCTTAAGACCTTGAATGAGCCTAAGCCGAAGGAAGGAATCCTTACAACCAAACGTTGAATAACTTGATAGCATAAGCTATCTTAAGACCTTGAATAAGCGTAAGTTGAAGGAAGGAAGCCTTACATCAATCAAGATATTAACCAGTGTGTGCAAGTGTGTGCGAGGATCTCCCTCCCTAGTTGGGTTTTTGTAGGTATGTGCCTCCGTTAAGGTCCAAAGGGACTAATAATGGGATAGTATTGAGCTCAAGTGAACTCTACATAATCTTATCCTTTGTGGTGAACCTTCATGTGTGTTGTGTCACAAGGGTGTAGTCTAAAGATGTGCCTTTCTTTGAAATAATACAAGTCTCCAAATTGATACATATGTGCCTCTTGCTATTGCATGTATTGCGATCATTGTGTAGTGCATAACACTCACCCACACACCTCCTAGACATTTTGTATGTAACCTTTTGGTCTCATAGGCCAACTTGGCCTTTTGTAGACGTTAATATGACTCTCTCTCTCTCTCACACACACACCAAAAAAAAAAACACACACACACACACAACATAGCAAGGGCCACAACATTGTCACTCTTAAGAAAATCCACCAACTAAGAAGGACCCAAAAAACATAGAGCATATCACTACCATTACTTCAAGTCCTCTAGCACAATAGACTTTTGAACTACCTACGTGAGAGAAGGAATAGCCAAAAAACAATCATAGAGTCCCTTTTTGGTCAAGCCTTAAAATAACAATTTTATGTTCTTCCCTAATGGAGAATGTATGAGCATCTTTCATTGCACGCTTCTTGAAGACATGAATTTTATATTACCCTCTCCCCCTACAGCCCTTGCCTCTCTCCCAAGGAATGTACAAGAGTAAGTTTTGCAAGTTAAGAATAAGAAACCTTCTCAAGTTGTTTGATTGCTTCTCCATATTGTTTGCTTTGTAACAAGGCAAGTCCTAGCATATACCGTGCCTAGAATCAAAACCAACCAAAAGAACATAAGACAAGCACAAGACAAAAATTCCCATCTCCAAAATGAAGATCAGTTTTGGTAGAAAACACATACACTAATCAATTAAAAAATGTCGTTCACTTGATAAATCTAGCTTAGTACCCTCTTGATATAAATAAAAAATGAAGCTCAACATCACAAAATCATGTTATCATTCAAGTAATCAACCAATTCTCTACTTTGAATCTACACCATCTATTCACCTTTTTTAAAGCTAACGTGTACTATGAACATCGATCTAAACTTGCTAATGGGATAGAAATTTGAGGCTCAAGTCTGCAACTCTCTTCACCAGATGGCACATGCTTCAAGCATAGATGAGAGAGAGGAGAAAGGAGAGAGAAATCTGCAATTCAGCCCTCAAACAATGACTGGCATCCATTTCTTGCCTTGAAACATGTTAAGAATCAGGTTGTCTAGCCCCAACTTCACCCACAAAACTGGTCACCTACTCAGATATCAGAGCCGAATTCTGTCACAGCTGCTGCATGCCTCCTTTAGCTGTCGCGTACTGTTGTTGACCCTCCTACCACTGTCGCTCGTTGTTCCAGCCCCCATTTATCCAAAAAACCAGATTACCCAAAAGCCCCTCAGCTCCAGAATCACCCTTGAGACAGGTTGCCCTGCTGTCATGGTGCTACAACACCTCTCTTCCAACCAAAAACTGAGATCTCCACCCTTTGATCTACCTCAAAACCACCTCACACAGCTTTGCATGGCACCAAACTTAGCCAACTACCAAGTGTCAAACCTGCGTGTGCAAACTCAGCTTCTAGATATAATTTCCAGCTTCAGTTTTAAATTCCTAGCCTCTTTGAACTGAAAATGTTCAAACTTTCCACAAACCAAGTCTAAGGCATTAAATCAATTATATCTCTAACCCCCATGACACCAAAGTCAATTTTGAAGAAGAAATTCAATGTCAATGACCAAGATCTGACAACAGGCATCCACTAGCACGTGTTGTTGTGTCCACAACAATTTCTATCAATGACCCTCGTTGCTTAAGCTAGGATTGCCTTGTCATTGGGACGCACATTCAACTTAAACTCACATTTGTATCTCACATATGCACAACTTTTAAGTGTCAACTCTCAAGTGGCCAAAGAGTATTTCATTTAAAATTCTTGATTTCATAGTAGACCTCCCCCTCAAATCCTCACAATTGTCCTTGCACTGCATTGTGATAGAAGCATGTGTCAAAAGATAACGTACCAGCGAGACAGTAGGGTTTGCGAGGAGAAACACAGAGTGAACTCGGCAAACATGGAGAAGAGAAGAGAAGAGAAGAGAGAAGAAACTCTGATGAATGGAATGATGAAGATCTGAATCATGGAGTGAATGTGATACAAGGGAACAAGGGTGCCGTAGCACAAGGAAGATGATGAAGACAGCCACGAACCACGAACTGCAATGTCCTCCTGAAGGGGTGTGAGGATAGTGGAGAGGCTGGAGAGAAGAGGTGACAGACTAAATGAATCAACCGTGAGGAATGAATGAGAGAGTGGCCTATAAACACAACCAGTCTAGGATAACAGCCCTTTTTGGGGCTACAAACCCTAAACACAAAACGCAGAAACGCAAAAACGCAAACTGTGAGTGAAGGGTGAAGGGTTTCTCAACAGCGTGTATAACCACTAGCAAAGTATGCAACATCATAATCAAACAACATATGCACCTATTGCTTGATCCGATTGATGCCCACAGCATGCTCAATTTCTAGTGAGCAAAACCAAGTAATTGTGAGAGTGTGTAGCAGACAGGAAAGCAAACAAAGAGCAAATAGAGAAAAAGGAGATTGAATAGAAAGAGCAAATAGTAAACAAAGAACGAGTAGAGAAGAAGGAGACTGAATAGAAAGAAGGATCAAACTAATTGATGACATTAGGTTCAAATTTGAGGCTCAAGTCTGCAACTCTCTTCACCAGATGGCACATGCTTCAAGCATAGATGAGAGAGAGGAGAAAGGAGAGAGAAATCTGCAATTCAGCCCTCAAACAATGACTGGCATCCATTTCTTGCCTTGAAACATGTTAAGAATCAGGTTGTCTAGCCCCAACTTCACCCACAAAACTGGTCACCTACTCAGATATCAGAGCCGAATTCTGTCACAGCTGCTGCATGCCTCCTTTAGCTGTCGCGTACTGTTGTTGACCCTCCTACCACTGTCGCTCGTTGTTCCAGCCCCCATTTATCCAAAAAACCAGATTACCCAAAAGCCCCTCAGCTCCAGAATCACCCTTGAGACAGGTTGCCCTGCTGTCATGGTGCTACAACACCTCTCTTCCAACCAAAAACTGAGATCTCCACCCTTTGATCTACCTCAAAACCACCTCACACAGCTTTGCATGGCACCAAACTTAGCCAACTACCAAGTGTCAAACCTGCGTGTGCAAACTCAGCTTCTAGATATAATTTCCAGCTTCAGTTTTAAATTCCTAGCCTCTTTGAACTGAAAATGTTCAAACTTTCCACAAACCAAGTCTAAGGCATTAAATCAATTATATCTCTAACCCCCATGACACCAAAGTCAATTTTGAAGAAGAAATTCAATGTCAATGACCAAGATCTGACAACAGGCATCCACTAGCACGTGTTGTTGTGTCCACAACAATTTCTATCAATGACCCTCGTTGCTTAAGCTAGGATTGCCTTGTCATTGGGACGCACATTCAACTTAAACTCACATTTGTATCTCACATATGCACAACTTTTAAGTGTCAACTCTCAAGTGGCCAAAGAGTATTTCATTTAAAATTCTTGATTTCATAGTAGACCTCCCCCTCAAATCCTCACAATTGTCCTTGCACTGCATTGTGATAGAAGCATGTGTCAAAAGATAACGTACCAGCGAGACAGTAGGGTTTGCGAGGAGAAACACAGAGTGAACTCGGCAAACATGGAGAAGAGAAGAGAAGAGAAGAGAGAAGAAACTCTGATGAATGGAATGATGAAGATCTGAATCATGGAGTGAATGTGATACAAGGGAACAAGGGTGCCGTAGCACAAGGAAGATGATGAAGACAGCCACGAACCACGAACTGCAATGTCCTCCTGAAGGGGTGTGAGGATAGTGGAGAGGCTGGAGAGAAGAGGTGACAGACTAAATGAATCAACCGTGAGGAATGAATGAGAGAGTGGCCTATAAACACAACCAGTCTAGGATAACAGCCCTTTTTGGGGCTACAAACCCTAAACACAAAACGCAGAAACGCAAAAACGCAAACTGTGAGTGAAGGGTGAAGGGTTTCTCAACAGCGTGTATAACCACTAGCAAAGTATGCAACATCATAATCAAACAACATATGCACCTATTGCTTGATCCGATTGATGCCCACAGCATGCTCAATTTCTAGTGAGCAAAACCAAGTAATTGTGAGAGTGTGTAGCAGACAGGAAAGCAAACAAAGAGCAAATAGAGAAAAAGGAGATTGAATAGAAAGAGCAAATAGTAAACAAAGAACGAGTAGAGAAGAAGGAGACTGAATAGAAAGAAGGATCAAACTAATTGATGACAATATGATACAAGGCTACAACAGTGAGCCCCAACACACAACGCAAAGCGTCAGTGTGGGCACCAAATAGAAGCAAGGGGATGAGAGAAGAATGAGGAGGGTTGGCTAATTTGATAGATCAATGAGAGAATGGAGTGAGGCGCACAACTAGCATACAAACTATCTAGGCCCAATATGTGGATGTCCATTTCAACCCACCCGATTAACCAAAAATGGTCACTCTACCAGAAACAAAATGCATTGGTGGCACCTCCACTAGAAGTGTTTAAAACACATAAATTGACAAATAATCACAATGTCAAAGCTCCTAAAGTCCTTTGACTCAAATTGAGGCTCACAAGCAAGAGATGATTGTGCATAACAAACACGATTGCTAAGACCCCCTCTTAGATCCTGGATGTGGTAAACGGCCAAAGGAGATGGAATGAATTCAACGATGGCAAGAGGAGTGATACAAACAATGAAGTGTGTCAATGAAGAATGTCAAGCTAAGGAGTATAAGCCCATCTACAAATACAAGCTCGATCAAATGAAAGGCCACCCTAGGACCATGGTAATGAAGAGACCTCAAACAAATCACTCTCGAAAACTTAAGTCGGGTGGGTGAATGAAGCTTCTGGTACCCAACTAAGAGACAATAGCGAGGATTTATTGAAGAAACCATAATGTGCTAAACATGAACAACAGGGATAAGGGCAATGGAATGAGTATGCAAGCAACAAGGGAGGGTAGCTCGATGACGAAGGAAAGAGACCACCCCATGAAAGAAAGGCCAAAGATGAATGCAATCCGTGAAGAAGCTCCTCAAAATCCTAGGAATCCCCCTTTGAAACACAAAGGGTCAAGGAATCCATAGTTGCATCACGAATATCATCCTTCTCTGAAAGGAATGGGAATTATAAGAAAACCACTTGAGGAGACGATAGGGGATGGGATAGAAGATCTGGGATGGGTGATGCACAGATGAGAATAGGTACAACAATAGAAGTATCTTGGAAGGCCCTCACAATCCAAGGGGAATGAAGCCCATATTAGTCCCCCTCTTCTACCAATATTACAAGTATGGCTCTTGAAGTGGAATCCTCAACATGACGGTCTACTCAATAAAAACAAACCAAGTACTCTGAGTTAGATAAGGCCATGAATTGAGAGGAGATGGAAGCCCAAGTCCACAACATGACATACCATTCCGAAGAATCTCTTGGGTGTAAAGCGCCCAAGAGATTCTTTGTGTACCATGCAACACACTAGTACACTCACATTCAATTCCCTCACTCTCAGCTCTCAGCTCCATCCCTGCTCATTCCTGTCTTGAACTCCATAGCACTCTCACGCAACAAACTAGTATTAGAGCATCGGTTATAGCATTTGCGCTTCCCAACAATGTGCCAGGTCACAGGACAGGCAGCAGTTGACAAGTGAGACAGTACAGTCCCAGTGTGCAGCAGGAGTCAGGGAGAGGACAACTAATACAGGTCGTGTGCAGAGTGACAGGCCAGGTCGATGGGCCAGGTCGTGTGCAGCGCAACAATGGGGCAGGTTGTGTGCAGCACAACAACGGGGCAGGTCGTGTGCAGCGGACACGCCAGGTCAACGGGGCAGGTCGTGTGCAGCTCGACAAGTTGTCAACGGGGCTGATCAGTGGCCGACAAGCCAAGCCAACGCGTGCAACAGACCAGGCAACTGACAGGCGACAATTCAAGCGGCTGACTAGGCAAATGGTTCAACAATTTGAAAAGTTTTTTTTTCCTGCAATTTTTCTCTTCTTTCTCTGTCGGGTGTTCGCGTGCACAAGCACACACCACCATTTTGGCTGAAATTTTTGGGGGCTTTCCGAATTCAGGAACCGTGATCCATAATAGAACAATCTGACCAGGAAATTACAGAAATTGTGCACATTGGCTCTAAAATTTTTGGGTCTTTTCTCATATCAATGAAATTTTGCTTAGCTGAATCAAATTTGTTGACATTGGTGCACATTTTGACTTGAGAATTTTGGGGCTTTTGCAAGATTATGGCAATTTTTGCTAATTTCGCCCGTTTTATGCTCTTGGGTTCATGTATTAATGCAATAGGGGCAGACTGGTCAGTAATATTTCCGGGCTCTCGCTGAAATTTGAGAATTCGGCAAAAATGATGTCTGAAATTACATTGGGAACATTGTTGAAGCAATCTTGATGCTGTAAGCAGTGAGATTTATCTCCCACTTGTGAGATTTTGAAGAAATTGCAGAGAATCTTGGTGTTTTTTGTGTATCAGAAGTTGACTTGGTCACATATGTATGCAATACACATGTTGGGCAGCTCCCATTTGAGTTGATGTATTGCTGAATAGTCATGTTGCAGCAGCCTTAGTGATCACTTGTAGATCTGGGATTGTTACAGATGTACTTTTGGTGATACTACTCAAGTGGGAGTCACCTGGCAATGATGTATGCTTGGATTATATGCTGGAATTTCAGTTATATTGCTGAAAGTCATCCATTCTACTGCTGTACATGTACTTGGACTAAACCTTGCTCTTAATGACTGAAAAATTGAGCTGATATTAGCTGAATATTCAGCTCATTGTTTGTTGTCATAAATTGCAGTATTGATCTTTGGGTGCATTGCTGAAAAATGGCTGCAAATGCTTCAAGCAACAATGACACTAAATTCCTTCTTGAAATCAAGAGGTTTGATGGCACCGGTTTCAAGTTGTGGAAGAACAAGATGCAAGGCATTTTGTTTCTCAAGGATTGTGATGATGCCCTTTTGGAAGTCAAGCCTGCAGCCATGATAGATGAGGATTGGGGTAGACTCAACAAGAAGGCCATTGCATACATTAAAATGATTGTATCTAATGATGTACTTACAGACATTAAGTGTCTTTATACATTAAAATGGTTGTATCTAATTATGCCATATGAAAAAAGTTGATGGACACTTGTGAAAATAAAAACTCCAATAAATCAAGTGCATCTCGTGCGCAAGCTTGTAAACATGGAGTTGGATGAGTCTAAGCTAGCATTGAAGCATTTGAGTGCTTTCACAGGGATTTTGAGCCACTTGCACGACTCTGGTTTGCAGTTCTTCAATGATAAATTGAAGGTTATTTTCTTATTGATGACTTTGCCTGATAGCTAGGAATCTCTGGTTGTTTCATTGAGCAACAACCCTGCTTTAACCTTCGATGGTGTTAGGGGCTCTATTCTCAATGAGGAGATTAGAAGAAAGTCTAGTGGAGAAAGCAGTGGTTCAGGCTATCATCTTAGAGGCAAGTCAAAAAAGAGGGGTAATGCAAGAAATGAAGGCAAAAGTAAGAGTAAAAGCAAAAAGCAAGGGCAAACAACAAGATGTTGTTTGCTATCAATGTGGACGTAAAGGGCATAAAAAGCTCGATCGTCGCTACTACAAGAAAGAGCAAGAAAGAAAGAAACAGTAAGGAAAGAAAAAGAAGGATGATAAGAAAGATGATGACAGCTCTCCCTCAAAAGAAGTTGCAAAGGCAAATGTTGCATCTAGTGTGGTCATTGAAGAGCTCTCTGGCATTGGAGAGATACTTGTTGCAGCCTCATGTAATGATGTAGATGTTATGGCAACAAGTGATATGCACGTCACTAAAAAGGAGGTAATTGATACCTTACTTTCAGCTCATGATGGGCTGTCTCAATCATGGATAGTGGACAACGATGCCTCTTTTCGTGTTACTCCCTCTTTGGAGTCATTTTCTGAATACAATGCAAGTTGCCTAGGCAAGGTTTACTAGGGCAACAATTATGCATGTAAAATCAAGGGTGTAGGTACCATTCACTTGGCCCTTGAAAATGGTCAAGAGCTGATTTTGCAAGATGTAAGATATGTACCTGCCATAAAGAAAAGTCTACTATCAGTTAGGTAGCTTAATGCAAGAGGGTATTTTACTACCTTTGGTGGTAGATCTTGAAAGGTCTACAAGGGCTCCATGCTGATTGTTAAAGGCAGTAAAAGGGGACTTTGTATTATTTGCATTGTAAAGCATTACCTCACAAGTTTTTGGTTGTGGCTAAAGTTCATTCACAAATGGAACTTTGGCACAAAAGACTTGGCCATATGAGCCAAAAAGGCCTTTAGGCTCTCTCCTCTTTAGGGAGATTTGATGTAAAAGGCTCTAGTCTTGATTTCTGTAATGATTGCATATATGAAAAACATGTGAAGTCTCCTTATTACTCTCGTGTCGTTAAAAAGTCCAATGCTTTTGACTTAGTATATTCCGATGTGTGCACTATGCTTGGTAATTCACATGGGGATGCATGGTACTTTGTCACTTTTATTGATGATTTCCATAGAAATTCATGGGTATATGTATTAAAGAGCAAAAAGGAAGTGTTGGACGCATTTAAAAGATTTTATGCTTTTGTTACCACACAGAAAGGGCTTAAGTTAAAAGCTATAAGAACGGATGATAGGAGCAAGTATGTTTCAAATGAATTCAAATAATTTTGTGAGATGCATGGCATTAAGAGGAAGGTAATAGCTCCTTACAATCCTGTATCAAATGGTGTAGCTAAAAGATATAATCGCACACTTTGTGAGAGAGTCAAATGCATGTTGTCCACAACTAATCTTCCACAGCACTTCTTGGGAGAGTCTCTTAAAACTACAATTCATATGTGCAATCGCTCTCCCAATGGTGTATTGAAAAATGACATTCCTGAAGAGGTTTGGTCTGGCAAACTTGCTTCATATGATCATGTACGCATCTTTGGTTGTGATGCCGTTGTGCATATCCCTATAAATCAAAGGACTAAACTAGACATGAAATCCATTAAGGGCATCTTCATGGGCTATGGAGATGAGGAAGAGATGGGATATAGAGTTTGGCTTTCTCAAGATAGCAAGATAGTACGCAGTCGAGACACAGTATTTAACAAGGCAAAGTTGCTAAAAAATGCTACACATGGTGACCTTGACAAAAAGGTCAAATTTCAGCATGAATGCCAGCCATTCAACAACCATTAGCTAAAGATTCTGTCCCTTTTGATGCTGAAAATGAGTAGCAACCTATTGTGCTACAACCAGAAGATAATGGACAGCAAATTGATGCACATGATGGAATAAGACAGCAAGAAGAACATGCCAAAAACAGGTTACAGCAGTAAGAAATTGCTGAAAATCAGGCACCGGGTGATGGTGTGCACATAACTGAGAATGTAGGCCCATTGCCTATCAATACAAATCATTGGATAAGAAGGTCTACACGTGTCAGAAGGCAATCACAGAGGTTTCAGCCATCTTTGGATTGCATTTTATTGACTGATGAAGGTGAGCCTCTGATATTTAGAGAGGCACAGTCATGTAGAAACAAGAGAAAGTGGAAGCTTGCTATGCAAGAAGAGATGAAGTCTTTATATGTGAATAACACATGGGAGCTTGTACCTTTGCCCAAGGATAGAAAAGCTATTCCTAATAAATGGGTTTACAAGGTGAAATGTATTGATGGGAAGCCTAAATACAAGGCACGTTTGGTTGCTAAGGGTTATACGTAGAAGGAAGGCATAGACTTCCAAGAGGTTTTTTTACCAGTGGTAAAGATAACTACGCTCCGTGTTTTGTATACTCTCACTGGATCCTTGGATTTAGAGTTGGATTAGATGGATGTGAAGATTACTTTTATTCATGGTGACCTAGATGAAGAGTTGTACATGAAACAACCCTAAGGTTTTGTTATTCCAGGGAAAGAGCATTTAGTTTGTAAGCTAAAACACAACTTGTATGGGCTAAAGCAAGCCCCTAGATAGTGGTATAAAAAGTTTGATACTTTACGCTTAACCATGGATTCAAATGCTATCATGCAGATCACTACTTATACACTAAAAAGGCTGATGATGGAAGCCTTATCGTGCTAGTTTTATATGTGGATGACATGCTGATTGCAGAAAAGCATAAGGGTACCTTACATACTCTTAAAAGGCAATTGAGTTCAGCCTTCTCAATGAAAGATTTAGGAGCAGCTGAACACATTTTGGGCATGCGCATTAAAAGAGATAGAGGGCAACACTCGTTTCTCTCACAAGACAAGTACATTAGCAAAGTACTTCACAGATTTAATATGGTTGATGCTAAGCCTCTTGGTGTGCCTTTACCGCAATATACAAAGCTTAGTAAAGCTGATTGCCCAAAAGATGATGTAGTTGCTACTGCTATGAAGGGCATACCTTATGCATCAGCTTGTGGTTCTTTGATGTACACCATGGTTGCAACTCATCCAGACATTGCTCATGCCATGGGAGTTGTTAGTAGATTCATGTCTAGCCCTGGCAAACCACATTGGCAAGTAGTGAAATGTATCTTTAGATACTTAAAAGGTACACAATACAAGTGTATATGCTATGGAAAGGATACACTAGAGATGCATGGATTATGTGATTCGGACATGATAGAAAATCTTGATACTAGAAAATCTACCAGTGGGTATGTCTTTACTTTGGCTAGTGGGGCTATTTCTTGGTATTCAAGGTTGCAAAAAATTGTAGCACTAAGTACTATAGAGGCTAAATATATTTCAGCCACAGAAGCTTCTAAGGAAGCTATTTGGCTTGGCCGTTTGTTCAAGAATTTTGGTCTTTCTTCGCGTACTCTAGTGCTTGGTTGTGATAGCTAGAGTGCAATATGTATGGCTAAGAATACCATATTTCATGCACGTACCAAACACACAGATGTTCGGTATCACTTCATTCGACAAGTCTTGAATGATGGCCTTGTCACGCTGACTAAGGTCAAAACCAAGATAACCCTGCAGATGTTCTCACTAAAAGTCTTGCAAAGGCTTAACATGAGTGTTGCATTCGACTAGTGGAAATTGGATAGTTTAAGTGAGAGGTTGTTGGGTGTAAAGCCGCATTGGGTGTACACTCCCATTAATCCCGTGTGTATAAACTTACAGGTGTGAACACACCCTTTACTTGTACCCTAACATATAAATACATTTTTATTGTTTGTGTACCGTGCAACACACTGGTACACTCACATTCGATTCTCTCTCTCTCAGCTCTGCTTTATCCCTACTATTCTAGTCTCAGACTCCATAGCACTCTCACGCAACAGATGTCAGAATCTATCTAACATCCTACTCAAGCACCATTGGGACTAGCTTCTTCCAAGCGATAGTATCCCTTGTATGAAAGGTGAGGAGACTGGTGTAAAACACATCATACTACTTCAATGATGAGATATATAAGAGAAGTATCACAACTAGGTCCTATAAAGACACGACCTTACCAAGGGATACAAGCTCATCCCGAATCTCCTCCATCTTGTCAATGTGGTCCTTCATTGTAGGGGAATCTACAATAGATATTTGTCGAAGCTTCAACTCGAGAAATATGTGACACCTAAATATCTTGACCTCGTAAAGAGATACCAAACTCTTCCAAATCTCTATGGCACTATGGATGCATCTTACATGCATGAGCAAAGGCTTTACATAACTTGAGAAAAGAAAAGAGGGAGCTTTTGAAGCTGGCAATTTGAGGTCATTCAAACACAAGGATCCACACTCGGTTCTTAGGTCAAGGAATAGGAACTATCACAAAATCCCAAATGTCCAAAGTGTGGAGGATGCACCCAACTTTGCCAACCATGGAAGGTACTTCGTCCCATTCATCTTATTTGATGTGGGGTGAGAGAATAGGACAAGCACCTACATGAGAGCGTACCATAAATCGCTAGTCGGAGACTAGTAGCCTTGGGAGATTGAAAAGGGGAGAGAATAATAAGATGGTGGGAAAAAAGGAACCTTGTTGTGATCTGTCCTACAAACCACATCATGATCATTGTGTCGATCTCGACAATCTAAACAAAGATCCTCATGGTCATGGCTTTGTGAACACCAGTCTTTGCAGTCTCAGTCATCACTTTGACAATCCTCATGGTCCTAATCTGCATAATCCCCCTAGTTTTAAAGGTTTTCCATAGATGCCCTTCAAGAAACCTACCCCCCCCCCCCCCCCCCCACACACACACACACAAAAGATGTAGCTACTAGCACTCAAAAATGATGACCTCAGCAAGAAATATGTACCATCCCGCAAGAAAAATAGCTGGCTGGTAGCATGCCCCAAGTTGAAAATGTAGGAAGGGAGGGAAAAAGCAGCTCTAGTAGCTGCAAATAAAAACCTAGGGACTTCAGCTCTCCTATAGATGCCACCTAGCCAATGCAGATGTGGACAACAGCTCTTCTTCATCAATTTCAGTTGGCATCAAGGCGAATGATACCATGTGAGAGTCTACAATAGACGGGAAAACAAACATGAAGCAACTAGAGGAGAAAGCTGGAAAGAGAATGTGACTTGTATAGCCCCCTCTCCCACCAAATTGCTGCAAGAATGGTTCCCGTAGAATGATCCTCAACAAAGGCTGCTTGCCGATGAAGACAACCTAAGTACCATGTCTCATAAGGCCATGAACTCATAGGAGATGGAAGCCCAAGTTCGAAACATGTAGGACTTCCAAGGTGGAACTACGAAGATGGATGGTCAAGCAACAAAGGCAAGGTGCCAACACCACAAACAAGAACCAATGAAAAGTCACCTCAAATGAAATGAGATCCTAGAGAAAATCTCATCATGGAGTCATATCTCTATGCACTATTGTCGATGAGCCAAAGCGGAGTAGAAGACAAAATTGCCAAAAAAGGCTTCTCCTCATGGGTATGAATAAACACTAACACATGAATAATAGTAGGTGTAGACTAAGAAGTAGAGGTAGAGAGAGGTTTTGATGATGTAGCTCCACCCTTCGCTCCCCAACAAAGGGGTGCGTGTGTGTGTGTGTTTGGGGGGGGGGGGGGGGGGGGGGGGGGTTTATTTTGTCCAACACATCCTCTGGGTGCAAGGTCTTTCTATGATATGGACACTTCGGATAGTCTTTGTGATTCCCCTTTGAATATGTATCAAAGTCTGAAGATGACTCCGATTTCTTGAACTTCTTCTTGGCTTGTCCTTTGCCTGAAGATGATGCTATAAGGGAACAACTCTAAGCTCTGGCACCACCAAAATCTATCTTCTTCTGAGGCGCATTCTACTCGAGCACCATCGAGACTAGCTCCTTCCAAGTGGTAGTATCCCTTGTGTGCAAGGTGAGAAGACAAGTGCAGAACACATCATACTTTGATGATCGATGATGTGAGAGAAGTGTCACAACAAGATTCTCGAAAGGCACGACCTTACCAAGAAATAAAAGCTTGTCCAAAATCTCCTCCATCTTATTGATATCATCCTTCACGGCAGGGGAATCAATGACAGATAGCAATCAAAGCTTCAACTCTAGGGTTATGTGGTGCCTAAATGTCCAAACCCAACAAAGAGATGCTAATCTCTTCCAAATCTCTGCAGCCATGTGGATGCACATTATTTGCACAAAAATAGATTCTCCACAACTCCGAAACAAAAAAAAATGGGTGCTGGTGTTGAGACCATCCCATAAAGCTATCGAGTTTGTGTTCAATCTAGCATGAGAATCCACAATAGGTTGGGAAATCAGGACTATCACGAAATCTCAAGGTCAAAAATATCAAGGAGGCACTCAACTTTGCACGACCATAGACACTAGTTTGTCCCAATTTTTTAAAGCAAATAGAGAGGGTGGGACAAGCACATGCACAAGGGGTGCCATAACAACCGATCAAGGATTGGCATCTCCAAAAGATTGAGAAGCGAGAGAAAGGCAAGATGGTATTGAGACGGAAACCAACCTCAATCTTCATAGCCTTGGTCGACACTTCAATGGTCCTCATGATCCCAATCTAAATGTCCCTCAGGAAACTTGCAAAAAAACACGAGAAAATGTTATTGCTCTAGTTTAAAAACAACCAAAAAGATGATCAACTCTACCTAATCAAGGCCCATGGGTCTACTATGCAGAAAAATCTAATGTGCAACATTGGAAAACAAGGAGTATCCAAGACTGGAGGACCCAAACATTGCCACGAATAGAGGCTGATCTACAAATGCCGATTGCATAAGGATTGAAACTAGAAAACACAGCCTATTATAGGTCATAGTGCAACCAATCTTCCTTCTTTACAAGGGTGGCGATAACCTGATTTAACTCAAATTACAGCAAGCATTAAATACACAAATCTAGAAATACACACTTTACCACTTAATTTTTGGACAATTAACACCAAATTGGCTCTAACAACTAGCGCCCATTTTTATTGTTTTGCTTAGCATTTGATTATTAGTTAATCAAATATACAAATGTGAACTGTACATATAAGGTGCAAGTTAATCACAATCTCGGACCCAAGACCCTGAAATATCAATTGATGCCAAAGGCAAAAGTTATAATAAGTTATGTTTGACAAGTACCAGGTGATAGCCGATGTCAGATTTGGGCCTAGACCAATATATTGGCCACTAATGTCAATAGTGACATTAGAGACTAGGCATTAATTAATTAATTAATGACGATCTTTTGGCCTAGCCAATTTAATTATTGACTGGTGGAATTGTTTTTTTGGGCACTAGAAAAATTATTAAATTAATTTTTAGAATGTTAATGCTGAAAAATGGGATTAGAAGACTACCAATTGACAAAACTTGCCCATGCAAGTGGGAAAAACATTTTTGGGGCTTGGTGAAAGTCTATTCCAGTCATTGTGAGAGAAAGGGAGATTGTTAGAGAGCAAGAAGATGTTGCTAATGTGATTTGCAACCACCAAAGAATAGTCCTACATTAGGTGACAGCAATGCCCTCTAGGTGCAGGTGACAACATACAAGAGAAGGCAGCACCCTTTTTGGTGGTCCTAAGCTGTAGACGACAGCTTCCATGGATGTTTGAGCAGGACAATAGCAATTTGTTAGCCTTTCTTGCAATGAAACTCCGAAATTTCTCTCTCTACAACATTCTCTCTCATCCTCTAGCCATCTCTCAAGTTATCTCAACAAAATCCAACCATTTGAGTCACCAAAGGAATAGATTTCAATCAATCTTAGCTGTAAACCCTAAATTAGGGCAAAGATTAGGGTTTTGACAACCACCTTGGGATACGTGCTCAAAATTGAGGGCCTAGCACTTGAATTCCAACAGCTGAAATTAAAGCATTTCAAGGATATTCAAGAGGCCAGCCAACCCATATTAGATTTGGGGCTTAATTTGTCTTTCAAGGAACAGGATAAAGGCCAATCCCCCAGCAAACCAAGGGACAAATTCATTTAAAGGCTTACTAGCCATTTATGACAGCAAGAGGTACTTGGATAAGTAGAGGAGATTAGTGAATCTTAGTTGTACTCCATTCATTTGCAATAAAAGCTAAAGAAATACCGCAAGGGTTGCTAGTTTTGGGGCCAACAAGCTGTCCATTGTCCGAGATTAAAGTGGTAAAGAATGCATTTTCAGTTTTTGTGAATTTTATGCTTCTTGTAATTATTGTTAAATCAAGTTATATCACCCTATCCAAGGAGGAAGGTTGGTTTTAGAAACCCCAATCATTAAGTGCATTACATTTCCTTACTTCCCATTTGGTTTCCATCCACAGCCCCAAAAAGGTTGGGAACCCCATATTCTAGGCGCTATCCAAGTCCAAAGAATACAGTCCAAGTAGTCGAGCAAGTGCCACATGGCATGCATGCAACAATCGCAATTTATTATTATTATTATTCTTATAGGCGGATAGTTTGGGCTGCAATCGGCCAATTTTCATTGGCCAACCTGCATTATTTTAATGCTTTTCTTTTGCCTATTTATATACTGGCTGCCCGGGTCACACATCAATTCATACTTGGTGTGTGCAAGTGAGATAGCTTTGGCAAATACATTCAACAGCCCGCTGTACAGATCTGCTCCTTTTCAGCATTCATTCACCCGCAGATTTTTGCATTCTACTCTCTCTCTCTCTCTCTCTCTCTCTCTCTCTCTCTCTCTCTCTCTCTCTCTATATATATATATATATATATATATATGCAAGTCCATTTTATTTCAGTCTGGTCATATGATTCCACATTCGCTACACTCTAACATGGTATCAAAGCAGCATTTAAGAACTGATTGATCGTGGGCAAACCTTTAGAGGAGATTTTAGCATGACAAAAGGCTGTGTTTTAAGTGTTTGCAAGTGAGCAGGAGGGCTCTCCATTGACACAAGGTTGAGACAAGTGGAGAAGTATAAGAAAGTAGCAGAGTTGCTGATTTTTTGCAGGTTTTGCTGTTCGTGAACAAGAAAAATCCAGGTTTTCAGACTTTTGCTGCATATTTTGAGTTTTCAACGCCTCCATTGGTGGTTGGAACAAGTTTGGGACCAGCAAAGAAAGCCCTAGCAAGCTACATTTTGGGGGTCAAAGGGAGCTGCCCTTGTTTTTGCGCAAGTTATTCAAGTGACAATGTCTTCCGAGCTCAATGTGGAGTTTCAAGCTATTATGGACCATAAGGTCCCCGTGTTACCCATTCTTCGTCAAGATCAAAAGCTCAATGAAAAGACTTACCACATACCACATCTGGCAAGTAATGATACTTGCCATCTTGGAGTCCTATTTGGCAAAGCTCGTGACCGAGGCCAAAAACTGTCCTACAACATGTGATTTATCCAAGCTTTCTTTTGATGAGAAAATTGAGTTGGCGCACGTACCTGCACATTGGGACAAACTAAATGCCCGCATCTAATCGTTCCTCTTTCTCTCTTGCACCTTGGATATAATAGTCCACATAGAGCATGTGATTGTTACTCGGGAACTATGGCTGGAATTAGATCGGTTGTACAATTAGATGACCGTTAGCAGACATTGAACCCGTCTAAGTCTGCTTCCATGCAAGAGCATGTCAATAAGCTTCAAAAATTGCAAATGCAAGTCCACAACACAAGGAAGGTGATCACCTCGAAGGACATGGTGATAACTCTTTTCTCATAGTTACCACCCCAATTTAGTGTATTTTACTCTGCCTTGATTGCTTCAAGGTAGACAAACACCCTTAAGTGGGAAGAGTTCATTCTGATCGTCTTGGATCAAGAAGAACAACTCAAAGGTCAGAACACTCCCCAAACAAGAGTCGTTGACAAGTCAGTCTTCTCAACAGAACACAAAGAACAAGAAGAAGAAGAAGAAGGACGAGAAGACCGAGCAAGACAAAGCAAAGGAGTCTACTTGTCACATTTGTGGCAAGAGAGGTCCTTGAAAGAAGCATAGCCCCGCCAAGAACAAGTAAGGACACCAAGAAGGAGAAACTATAAGTTCCCTAATAAATGTGCCACCACATACATGGCATCAATAAGCATGTATATGAACAGTATTGAGAGAACATGAAAAACTCGAGAGCGGTGGCTACTCCTTCATCAAGTAGATTTCTCCATTTGAAGGTGATTGAGGATTCAACACCAATGGCTTTTGATGCAACAATGATGGCCCCATAGCCTCGTGAATGAATTGCAGATAGTAGCACATCCCACCACATGACTCCTACAAATGGTCTTAGCCATATGCATCCAAATTCCAATGCAAGGCAAAATTCTCATTGGTGATAGCTCCTCAATCCCCATCAAAGGTAAAGGCGATATGCAACTAATTCTAGATGGGTATGGTAGTGCTCACATAGCAATGGTTGAGTTCAATTAAGAGTCCTTCCAAGTTCTTGAGATTCGAGACAAGTTCTTTGTGCAGGTCACGAGGGGAATGGAATCTACAAGATGCGGATTTCATTGACCTTTACGATTGAGCTAAAAATGCATTAGCTTCACTTAAACGGCCCCAAAACACGCTTAATTAGGGAAGAAACCTAGTTTACTTAAAAAGAAATGCGTTCCTAGAGAATGATTGTATCCCATAAGTACAAACCCACTTAGGAGGGCCTAAACTTTTTATAAATAGGTATGCTACCCTCCATTCAGCGCCAATCTCGTTTTTGCACATTTCAAGTATTTACAGCTTGCTACCCACGGTCCATTCACAGAGAACATCGCAGTCCAAGCTGTCCATTGCAGTCTTCACTCATCTGGCATCTGTTTCCAACCCTCCATCATCAGTTTGCTGCTCTTTCCATTGTTGTTGTCCGTCATCTAGCTGTCATACAGCATGCCACGATAGCACACTGCTGCATTTAAAGGCCCCAGCTACCGCCTTGCAAATTTTCTCTCTCCTTCAGCTATCGCCATCATCTCCTCAATCTGTCGCTGATGTTTTTTCTCTCCTACAGCCTACGTTTTTTGTTTTCTCTCTCCTGCAACCTGCATTTACTGTTTTCTCTCTCCTCAACCTATCACTATTGTTTTCTCTCTTCTCTCAACTGTGTTCATTGTTTCTCTCCTCACCTGCGTTTTAAGTCTTTCTCTCTCCTCACCTGCGTTTTTAGTATTTCTCTCTCCTCACCTGCATTTTTAATCTTTCTCTCTCTTGCACTACTATTTGCATCAAATCCAACCTTCCTTGGCTGTGTTTTCTAGTGTTCGATATCCGAAGGCTACCTTGTTGCGATTCGAGATCTGTTCGAGGTACGACACACTCTCCAACTCATTACCCCTACCCTGATCCTTTGAGATACAGGAGTTCGAGATACAGTATTCATTCACTGCATAGTGTATTTGCTACATGAGCATTGTATATTTGATAGTCATATCATTTCATTCATTCTTTGCATTCATTGTCTTTGAGTTTTTGTCTTCTTCTATCAGTCTGTGCTTTGTCATACGGTGTTATTTGTGTTTCTATGTTAGGGTATTTTCTTCACATTTACTTCTCTTCTTATTTCTTCTCAAATGCAAACCAAGCTATGGCACGCTCAGATCAACCATCTCAATTATGAGTACCTTCAAAAGGCGGCCCGTGGACAACAGCCTGTACGTGGATTGCCAAAGATTGGGGTGAGCCACCCACCATTTGTGTCTTGCACTTATGGCAAGTAGCATAGAGATGTGATTCCCAGTAAGGCTTCATAAGGGCCAAGGAGCCCTTGGAGCTTGTTTTGACAAACTTATGTGGACCAATGAGGACAAAATCCCTTGTGGAAAGTTTATACTTGTCAGAGTGCAGCAGTGCAGAAGCGTAGGACTGAGAGAGAGAGAACGCAGAGAGAGAAGAGAGAGAGAGACGGTGGAAGATGAAGATCTGCTGTATAAAGTGTGCTGAATACAAAGATATGCAGATATATACAAGGGCGCAATGCGCTGGACTGCGTGTCTCCACCTCGACGATGCAACCTGATGTTCACCTCGAAGTCCGCTGCAGTCTGCTCTGTCTCCTGTCTGAAATCTGCGAACAGAGACGGAATCTGCGCATGTCACCGGTCTGTAATCTGCGAGCAGAGAAGTGTGGGAGATTGCTGGAGATGTTGGCTATTTATAGCCAGAATCTGGACAAAACAGGGCGCCAGAAAATATCCTGTCGGCTGCATTAAATGCAGCTGACTGCCTGCACTGGTCGGACTGCCACGTGGCAGTCCGATTGTGCAGTCCAACTGCCTGTCCGACTGCACACTGGCTGCCACTACACTGGCTGTGATCAGATCTCTAACACCCCCTATCGGAGCCTGGGCAGGGCAGAAGCCGGAGGGATCTGGAATGTCGCCGAAGTAGAGCCTGGGGAAGTGCCTTCGTAAACAAATCCGCAAGATTGTCCTCCGTCTTGCAGTACTCCACAGTGATGGTCTCATCCAGAAGCTTTTCTCGGATGAAGTGGTACTGGATCTCTATGTGCTTTGTCCGGGCATGAAAAACAGGGTTCCGTGCCAAGGCAATGCAACTCTCATTGTCACATTGCAGCAAAGTAGGACGAGTCTGGGGGCACCCAAACTCCTCCAATAATCTCTGAAGCCACACAGCCTCACATGTGGTGGAAGACACGGCCCGATACTCCGCCTCAGTAGACGAAAGGGCTACCGTGGGCTGCTTCTTACTACTCCATGAGATAACACCTGCACCCAAGGTAAAATAGTAACCTGTAGTAGACCGCCTGTGGTCCACATCACCAGCCCAATCCGAGTCGCTCCAACCTGCAAGTACAAGATCTGAACCATCTGTCCCTACGGGGTAATGAATCCCTAAATCAGACGTCCCCCTCAAATACCGAAGTATCCTCTGAGCAGCCTGCCAATGCACCGTCTTAGGTTCACTCATGAACCCTGCCAAGAGCCCAACAGCAAAACAAAGATCAACCCTAGTGTTGAGAAGCCAAATCAAGGACCCAATCAACTGACGATAGCGGGAAGCATCCGCCATAGGAGAAGCTGAATGGGAAGTGGCCTTCCAGTTCGGATCCATAGGAGTAAAAAGGGCCCGACAATCCTCCATCTCAAAAGACACCAAGAGCTCCTGTACATATCTCTGTTGAGAGATGAAGATCCCCCTCTAAGACTGATAAATCTCATGGCCCAAAAAGAAATGGAGTAGACCCAAGTCCGTCATCTCGAACGTCCGATGTAAAGCTGACTTCGTCTCTTGGACCTGCAGTGCATCAGTACCTGTGACAATCAAATCATCAATATATAAGACAAAAAGCACACAACCATCCTCAGAAGTGTGAACATAAAGTTGCGGATCGGCCTTGGAACGCCGATATCCCAACTGAGACTGGAGGAACGAATCAATCTTCTCCTTCCATGCACGCGGAGCCTGCTTGAGGCCATACAAGGCCTTCTTCAACCTGTAGACTTTCCCATCTGAAGATCCAAAGCCAGGAGGCTGCTCAACATAGATCTCCTCCTTCAAATCACCATTGAGGAAGGCCGACTTCACATCCAGCTGGTAAACAGGCCATCTCCTATGGCCAGCCAAGGCAAGAACCGCTCTAATGGTCGCCATACAAGCTGTGGGGGCAAAAGTATCATGACAATAAATCCCTGGGCGCTGTGCAAAACCTTTAGCAACAAGGCGAGCCTTGTGCTTATCCAAAGAACCATCGCTAAGGTATTTGGTCTTGAAGACCCACTTCACGCCAATCACCTTCTTATTCGGGGGGCGGGGCACGAGTGACCAAGTGCCATTCCTCTCAATAGCCTCCAACTCGGCTTCCATAGCTTTCTTCCATGGTGCGAACTGTAAAGCCTCCTTCAAGGAGGTGGGCTCTCGATCCTGCATAACACGGGTCATCAAACAATAGTTAGAGCATACAAGCTCCGTTGAATGTGCCTGGTGCCGCCGTGATCGCCGCGGACCATCCTGCAGTCCCCACTCCTCAGGAACCCCCTCGATCCCTGAATCACGGAGTGTGTCACGGGCCCAACGAGGAGGAGGCCGAACCTCCCCTCGTCTCTCTCCATCAGCAAAAGACTCTGGAATATCCACCGGTGGTAGCTCCTCAAGGGTGACCGGTGAAACGGTAGACTCTGTGTCAGAAACAGAATCATAATCAAAAGGCACGTGCTCCAGTGGAACTATAGAAGGAGCCCAACTCGCCCCTGGATCTCCAAGAACAGGATGCTCCTCACCCGTTGATATGGCCGGAACCTCCACAAACCGCACATCGCGGCTAGTGTGCACATCCCGCTTGACGGGATCATACAATCGATAGCCTTGGGACTGAAAGCTATAGCCAACAAATACATGTCTTCGGAAAGCTGCTTCAAATTTATCACGGTGAGCCTTGGAAATGTGAACATAGGCATCACACCCAAAGACCCTAAAGTAAGAAACATCTGGCTTCGTCCCAAAGTAAGCCTCAAACGGGGTCATCCCTTCCACGGCCGAAGTAGGGGAGCGATTAAGGATGTGGACTGCAGTAGCCACAGTCTCGGCCCACAGAACCTGAGGGGTCTCTCAGTGCTCCATTACGGTGCGCGCCATCTCGATCACACTGCGGTTCTTCCGTTCAAAAATGTCATTTTCTTGAGGAGTGTTGGTATTGGCAAACTCCTGGTGAATTCCTTTATCTGCACAAAATTGAGCAAACTCATTAGAAACAAATTCACCGCCCTTGTCGGATCGCAACGTCTTCAACTTCCGGCCCGATCGGTTCTCCTCAAAGAGAAGCCAATCCTTGAAGTGTGAGAAAGCTTCTGACTTTAATGCCAAAAAATAGGCCCATGTCATCCTGCTGTAGGCATCGACGATCAGCATGAAGTACGAGCTCCCGCGCAAGGACTCATTCCTCATAGGGCCACATAGATCCGTAGATACAAGCTCCATCGGTGAAGTAGACCGCCGCGAAGCAGTGTGGGGAATGGCATCCCTATGCTGCTTCCCCCGAATGCAGGAGACACATGGCTGCTGGCTCACCACTATATCCGGCAACCCTCGAACAAGCTGTCCACGTGACGCCGTCCGAAGATAATCATAGTTCAGGTGACCAAACCGAGCATGCCATAACTCTGACTGTGACTGAGAGGTAAGAAGAAGAGTAGAGAGGGCGGTGGAAGACTTCAATTTATAGATGCCGTTCTCCTCATATCGAGATGATAGAACCTTCCTCGATCCACGATCAAGGACTGACACCGTAGTATTGTCAAACTCCACCAAAAGGCCAAGGGAGCAAATCTTATGAACTGACAAGAGATGGTACCCTAAGCCTGGTACATGCAGAACCTCTAAGGTATGGGTACCACCTCGTCCATCTGGAATAAGCTGCATCTTACCCCGACCTGCAATAGATACTGAAGAGCTATCTCCAATGAGAATCTGCCCACGCGAGGGTCGCAACTGGGCAGCACCATCTGATGAAGTAGTCATGTGCCGGGAGGCACCACTATCAAGGATCCACTCTCGAGCCTGGGGAGCCATCATCGCAGCATCAGAAGCATTCGGTGAAGCGTCCTCAATGACAGCTAGATGAAGAAATGTAACTGATGAGGGTGCAACCACCGCTCCAGAATCCTTGGTGTCCTTCTTGTCTTTGTCAGGGCAATCCTTCTTCCAATGGCCAGTCTTTCAACAAATATGGCATGTGGAGTCTTTGTCCTTGTCCTTGTCCTTGTCCTTCTTGGACTTGTTATCCCCCTTCTTCTTCTTTTGGTCCTTCCCCTTCTTCTGAGAGGCTTGACCTGTCAGCACCTCCGACTTGGAAGCATTCTGTCCCTTTAACTGTTCCTTTTGGGCCAAGATCATAGGAACCAACTCTTCCCACCGAAGAGTAGACTCTCGCCCCGAAGCAATAAGGGCAGAGTAAAATATACCGAATCGTGGCGGCAACTAGGACAAAAGTGTGATCGCCATGTCTTTGGAGGAAATCGGCTTCCCCGCATTCTGAACCTGCATCTGAAGCTACCTTAGCTTGTTAATGTGCTCCCGCAGCGAAGAAGACTTGTTTACGGACAAGGTCCGCATCTGTACCTCCAAAGAAACCCGCTTCATAAGGGTCATCCGATTATACATCTGATCAAGCTCCAGCCATATCTCTCGAGCCACCGTCAAGTGCTCGATGTGAGTGATCACGACTGTAGTACATGATAGAAAAAGAAAGGAACGAATCCTGGCATTCAATTTGTCCCAATGAGACTGAGCCTTGGCCAACTCCACACAAGCATCGGAAGAGAGTTTGGACTCATCTCTCACCGAAGGCCGGTCGATCTGCTCCTGTACCAGCTCCACCAAATCATAGGACTCAAGGATGGCCAACATCATGACGCGCCAAATGCGGTAGTTGTCGCCGTCGAACTTCTGATCTGCAAGAAGAGCCGGTAAGACAAGCACCTTCCGGTCCATAATCGACTGGAACTCCAAGTCAATCTCTGTAGACATCTTCACCTGTAATGCCTTCACAAACGCAAAAGCAGCCCCCTCTGACTGGGAAAACTCAGCCTGCTAAGGCTCTTCCGCGTCCTCAACGTTCTTCACTCGCCGGAGGCGATGAAAAAGCAAAACTTGCACTTGTAGGCTGAAAACTCAAACTTCCTCCGCGTCAAACAGCAGTAAACAGCAGCAAATCCACCACCTGGACTCCTTTCCTGCGCGCCCACACTCGCTTCAGCCTTGTTCCAAGGCGCAGCCCTCCTGTCTGCCCTCAAACGCAAAAAATGCAAATTTGTGTCGCGATAGAAACTCCTCTTCAGGTTGATTCTGCGCTCAGTCAGCCCTCTAACACTGCTCTGATACCATGTCAAAGTGCAGCGATGCGGAAGCATAGGACTGAGAGAGAGAGAACGCAGAGAGAGAAGAGAGAGAAAGAGACAGTGGAAGATGAAGATCTGCTGTATAAAGTGTGCTGAATACAAAGATATGCAGATATATACACGGGCGCAGTGCGCTAGACTGCGTGTCTCCACCTCGACGATGCAACCTGCTGTTCACCTCGAAGTCCGCTGCAGTCTGCACTGTCTCCTGTCTGAAATCTGCGAACAGAGACGGAATCAGCGCGTATCACCGGTCTGTAATCTGTGAGCAGAGAAGTGTGGGAGACTGCTGGAGATGTCGGCTATTTATAGCCAGAATTTGGACAAAACAGGGAGCCAGAAAATATCCTGTCGGCTGCATTAAATGCGGCCGACTGCCTGCACTGGTCGGACTGCCACGTGGCAGTCCGACTGCCTGTGTCCAACTGCACACTGGCTGTGATCAGATCTCTAACAATACTTTATGCTCATTGTTGATGATTTTGGCAGGATGACATGTGCGGATTTCTTGGAGCTGAAGTCTAAAGCATTCTCACACTTTAAGGATTGGTTGATCTTCGAGGAGAACAGGTTTGATAGGAAACTCAAGTCCCTGCAATCCGCCAAAGGAGAGTTTGTCTCCAACGAGCTAGCCAAGTTTTGTGCAAATCGTGGCACTCGTCAAGAGTTTGCCAATACGAACACACCTCAAGAGAATGGCATATTGGAGATAAAGAATCAAGAGGGCATAGACTGTGATGGAGCATTGGCAAATACCATTGTGTCTATGGACTAAGACAATGACCACTATTGTCCATATCCTTAATTGGTCACCTACATCGATCGTGGTTGGTATAACGCCTTTTGAGGCTTATTTTGGTCTAAAATCGAAAGTGTCTTATCTCAAGGTGTTAGGGTTTAATCCCTATATTCACATTCCAAAGAAGTAGAGAGATAAGTTCAAGCTGACTTCCAAAAGACAAGTGTTCGTGGATTATTGTTGAGCTAAAAATGCATTAGCTTGACTTAAACAACCCCAAAACATACTTAGTTAATGAAGCAAACCTTTTATTTTAAAAAGAAACGTAATCCTAGAGAGTTATTGTGTCCCACATGCAAAACCCTAATTTGAGTTCCCTAAACTTTCTATAAATAGGCATGCAACCCAAAACACACTCTCTTAATCTCGTTTTTACAGATTTCATGTTTTTCAACTTGCTGCCTACACCCCAAACATGGAGGACAACGCAGTCCAAGCTAGCCATTGCTATCTACAACAATCTAACGCTTGTTTCCAGCCTACCGCACACTGTTCAGAGCTGATTTCAGCATGCTACCTATTGTTGCTGGTTCTCCTCAGCTATCATCTACATTCTCTCTCTCTCTCTCTCTCTCTCTCTCTCTCTCTCCTCGACTGCCATCTGCATCAAATCCAACCTTCCTTGGGTGTGTTTGCTTTTGATCGACACTTGAAGGCTACCTTGCTGCATTTTTGGGATCCGTTCGGAGTACAACACACTCTCCAACGCATTACCCCTGGCCTAATCCTCGAGATATAGGAGTTTGTGGTACAGTATTCACTCTCTGCATAGTGTGTTTGCTACATGAGCATTGTATATTCAGCAACCATTCATTTCATTATTATCTATGTTCATTGTCTTTGAGTTACCCTAACCCTAACTATGTTCAATGTTATCAATTTGTGCTTTGTCGTACGATTGGTATTGTGTTTTTGTGTTTAGAGCATCTTGTCACATGGTATCAGAGCCAAGTTCTCTTTGAGAAACCTTGGACTTGATCGGAGAGCTCATTCGCAAAAGCAAAAATAACAGAAGGCTCAAATGACACCGCTCCAGACTACACATCCAAGCATGTTAATAAACGAGTAGGAATGGGCCTCCGAGCTTACCCCTGCTAGATCTAACATGGGTGGAGGAATTTCGGACTACCATGGAGTCCATTGGCCATACGAGATTTCAGCCGCTGAGTACGATCTCAACCTTATGCATAGGGCTCAGCAGCAGATCGAAGGTAAGCCTGAGTTTCCTCCTTTAGATTTGGTGCACATAACTATTGTCCATGCAAGTACGACGGAATCTCCGCTTAGGACTGACCATCCTCAAGTGGAAACTAACACAGATTATATACCACTTCCATCTTATTTTTTTTCTCTAGTGCCAAGTACGCACAATCTTGTTTCTGATTCTATGCTATTTGATTCTTCTATTCCTCATGGCTCGGGAGATCCTCTTCAAGAAGGGGTAATACATAACATTGTTTGGTTTGGAAGTAATGAGGAAGATAGATATTTCTTTGAAAACTCCAGACAAGGTTTTTTTTAAAAAGTATGAACTTGTAAATATTCCTTCTCTTCCTTTCCTTCAAGGAATTTTGTTTCTCATGGTCATATTAGTAGATACATCTCATTTTGTTGCATTTAACAAACAAAAGAAACCAATGATATTTCCCACATCTTCACCCATCACAAATCCATTTGGGCTCCCATCCATCCCTCCCTCATCTTCCATTGTATATTCCTTTCAGTCCCTATTAAGTACACCTATGTATTCACCACACACTACACTGGGGGGTCCTCCATTAGGCAAAGCCTTTAGGACGACTCCTTTCTCCTATTTGGGTGGTATACCATGATGGGAGCTCATCCTCCCACACACACATTTTCGAGTTCTCCCCCTCCAAGGCATTCTTGGAGTGTGGATCATTTGGTACCACAATTTCCCTCTATGGCTTTATGTAGTGGACCACTTAGTCATTCTATTGTGCCCCAATCAACTCTTAGACAAGGCTACCATGTCCCAATGCCATCACCTCCACCTTCAGCACCTTATGGAAACACTTTTGTTCTAGTGCCTCTATAGCAATCGGCACTCATTGGATATCAATAGCCTATTTTTGCCTACCCTATTTTTTATCCCCCTCCTTATCCGCCACCATCGTATCCACCACCACATCACACTTATCCACCTCCACCAACACCTCATGGTTCTAGCTCCTCATCTACCAAGAACTCATTCAATGACAAAACTTGTTTCAACAGGTCTAACTACACCACTTGGTCTAATTTGATGAGGCATGTCCTAGACTCCCAGAACCCATGGGATCTTGTGCAAGGTTTGGAACCCCATCCTAATCCCGAACTTGTTCCATACAAGGTTGTCCGCTCATGGAAGGCTCGTAATGCCTCCGCTATAGTTGAGCTGATGCAGGGCTTACTACCTAAGTTTCATTCTCAGCTTCAGCATTTCGACTTAGCATCAAAGTGTTGGGAACACTTGATTGACTGCTATGCGGCTCAAGATAGGACTTGTCACATTAATCTTAACCATGAGCTTCAAATTTTCACCATTAATGATAAGAATAACCTTAAGGTCCAGTTCTCTGAGTATTGGCAACTCCTCGTTGAGTTCTCTACGACAAGGACTCCTACGTCCCCTAATGACTATCACGCTATTCCTAAACAAGCTGCCAAGGAAATACTTTAACTTTGTGCAACAAGTCATCTCACAACCCACTATGCCCACATTCTATGAATTTGAGTGTTAGCTCTTGCGATATGCTAGGCTGTTCGATCAATTTCATGGGGCATCTCCTATAGCGGGGGCCCTTGTTGGCACTTCTCAAAAGGGAGAGCAAGGGAAGGGAAAGAAACCTCAAAATTCCACTCAGATCTCATCTAGTGAGACCAAAGAGAACAGTCAATCCTCTCTTAAACTAGGGTGGTAGAATATACCTAAGAAGAATAGGTATCATTAACATTGTCACAAGGCTGGCCATTTTGACAAGTCTCAATCAAAGGCAAGAGACACACAACCAAAATCCAAATCTCAGACCCCCGCACCCCACTAGGATTACCCCCAACAAAGGAAGTAGGGTGGTGACAGCTAATCTCAAGGGCCGTGGAAAGCTCAGTCTCATGTTTCCACCAGTCAACAATCACAGTCGACGACATTCTCAATGCCAAAGGGCTTGTCCGATTGGTCTACAAAGGCCCTAATCATCAAATTAGAGGCATCAAAGGTGAGTCTCGTCCATATCTCTGAGTTGTCTTCTGAAAAGGCGGTCGCAAAGGCCCACTTGTCACAGCCAAGCACTTCTGCTCCTACTTGGATTGTGGACAATGGAGCTACTCATCACATGACCCCTATAGATAACATTTTTCTCACCTGACATCCTGCAACTGGGAGAGTTAGAGTAGGGAACAACTTATCAGTCAAGATCCAAGCTTGTGGTCGAGTCAGCTTTGCCATGCTTTCACCTATTTCAATGCTTCGGTGTTGCTAGTTCATAACCAGATTGGATGTCGTGTAGGTACTGTGAGGAGTGATAGCGGTGGTGAGTTTATCTCCCACGAGTTTTTTGAGTTTCTAAGGAGCATGGTATTTCTCGCCAGCTCCCCTACACCAACTCCCCTTCCTAGAATGAAGTCATAAAGCGTAGAAACCGAACTGTTTTGAACATGCACACTCTATGTTGTTCGCGACAGAGCTTCCCAATCATCAATGGTTGAGGTTGTTAGCATTGAATGTACATCCTCAGCCAAAGCCCAACTGCGGCAGCCCCTCAACTGACTCTCTATGAGGCATTCTTTGGCAAGAAACCTATTGTTTCCCACTTCAAAGTCTTAAGGAATCATGCATACACACGCACACACCTGATGACAAGATAGGAAAGCTCACTCCCCGAGCTGATCTGTTGATCTTTATGGATTATTTTTCCGAAGCGAAAGCCTATTATTTGTTTGACCCTTGACCAAACAAGGTGATCATTAGGTGGGATCTTATCGTTTATGAGGGGGACATGTGCAATCTTATGCACCGGACTCTGACTCCTTACCTCAGCCCATATCTTCAAACATTGTGCCTTCTAAGCCGGGTCTACTACCTGCTCCTAACCTTTCTGAAGATTCTTCCACTCCAAGTCCCCTCCGCAAGACCCATTACCTCACTAGTATCAAAGGACCATATGGGATTCAGGGATCCTTCCACTAGATTGCTCTCCAAAGGGCCCTAGAAGATTTGCTCGGCTTGCCTCTCACGCTTAAAATGCTTCAATCTTTACAGCTGATTACATTGCACATTCCAAGACGGACAATTGACGAGAGGCTTTCCAGGATCCTCTATGAAGTGAGGCCATGGAGAAGGAACTAGATAATATTGACCAGAATGAGACTTGGACCTTGATGGATCGTCCTAGTCACAAGAAGGTCATCAGAACGAAGTGAATCTTCAGGACCAAGCTAAAAGTTGATGGGACTCTAAACGTCCCCTTATAGTGCAAGGTCTTCACTAGAGGCAAGGTATTGATTATGAGGAGACCTTCGTACCCATTGCTCAGATGACATCTTTCCGTTTGCTAGTTGCACTTGCTGCTCAGCACAGTTGGCCGCTATTCTAGATGGATCTCAAGAGCACTTTTTTGAATGATTATTTGGAGGAGGAAGTCTATGTGGAGCAGCCACCCGAGTCTCCTTCTACAAACAGTTTGTATAAGGTGTTCCATTTGCAAAAAGCTCTTTATGGGCTCAAGCAAGCTCCAAGGTCCTGGTTCCATAGGATGGACAAGTTTTTACAAACTCATGGATACCATTCTACCCCCTATGATTCAAATCTCTATGTGTGCACTACATGAGCGGTGGTCAGCTACATCCTACTAAACATCGATGATTTACTAATCATTGGCTCCAATTCTGCTGCCATATCAGAAATTAAGGCCAAGCTTGTTGGACTGACAGGCCCAAGCTCAGCTGGTTTGAGTTCGAACAAGAGCGTATGAGTATGACGGCTGGAGAGAGTGTGAGCAGAGTAAAAGTATGAGAAGATAAGAGTGTACCAGCAATGTGTTGGTACACAAAGAATAAAATGTATTTATACTTAGGGCACGTAAAGAGTGCGTTCACATGTACAATGTGCGTATACTACATACACGGAAGTTACCGGGCCTTTAAAGGTCCGATATGAACATTCAGCTAACCAACTCCCACTAGTCGAATGCAATGCTCGTTTTAAGCTCTGCTTAGACTTTTAGTGAGAACATCTGTAGGGTTATCTTGTGTTTTAATCTTGGTCAATGTGATTTGACCATCTTCCAGAATCTGTCTGATGAAGTGATATCGCACATCTATATGCTTTATGCGTGAATGATACATGGCATTCTTAGCCAGATACACTACACTCTGGCTATCACATCCCAAAACTGCAGTACCCATAGACATGCCGAGATCATCTGCAAGTCTGCTCAACTATATAGCTTCCTTAGAAGCTTCATTAGCTGATATGTATTCAACTTCAGTGGTACTCAATGCAACAATGTTTTGCAACTTGGAACACCAAGAAACAACCCCACCAACAACTGTAAAGACATACCCGTTGGTGAACCTACAAGTGTCCAAGTCACCTGCCATGTCTGCATCACAATAACCCTGCAAACTAAGTGCACCCTGCCCATAGCAAATACTTTTTCTTTGTGTACCCTTAAGGTATCGAAGAATACACTTGACAGCCTCCCAATGTGCTTTGCCAGGATTTGACATAAACCTGCTAACAACTCCCACTGCATGAGCAATGTCTAGACGAGTAGCAACCATAGCATACATAAGAGAGCCACAAGCTGATGCATAAGGAACTCCCTTCATAGCATTTGCTTCCACGTCATCTTTCGGGCTGTTGACTTTGCTAAGCTTGAGATAAGGAGGTAAGGGTACCCCAAAAGGCTTAGCTTCAACCATGTTAAACATGTCCAGTACCTTTCTAATGTACTTTTCTTGAGATAAAAACAGCAATTTCTGCATTCTATCTCTACGAATCCTCATGCCCAAAATATGCTCTACATTCCCCAAATCTTTCATGGAGAAAGCTGATTTCAACTGATTTTTTAGAGCATCCAAGCTAGTCTTTCTTTTCCTAGCTAGTAGCATATCATCCACATACAAAACAAGTATTATGAGGCTGCCATCTGTATCCTTTTTCATGTACAAGCAATGATCTGCATGGCTGCATGTAAACTCATGAGATAGCATAAAAGTATCAAACTTTTTGTACCACTGCCGTGGTGCTTGCTTTAGCCCATACAAGCTGCGTTTTAGCTTACACACCATCTATTCTTTTCCAAGAACTACAAAGCTCTCGGGCTGTTTCATGTAGATTTCCTCATCAATGTCACCATGCAAGAAAGCTGTTTTTACATCCATTTGATACAACTCTAAATCCAAAATAGCAGTAAGAGCAAAAAGCACACATAAAGTGGTCATCTTCACAACAGGTGAGAAGACCTCTTGGAAGCCAATTCCTTCCTTTTGTGCATAACCTTTGGCAACAAGCCTTGCCTTGTACTTGGGGTTTCCCATCAACTGTCTTGACTTTGTACATCCATTTGTTTGGAAGTGGCTTCCTTCCCTTTGGTAATGACACAAAATCCCAAGTATCATTTGCATATAGAGATTTTAATCTCTTCCTGCATAGCTAGCTCCCTACTGCTGAACTCACATGACTTGGACTCTTTGTATGTAAGAGGCTCACCCTCATTTGTAAGCATCACATAATGCAAAGAGGGGTCAAACCTATGTGGTTGACTTCTTACGCGTGTAGACCTGCATACCCAATGATCAACATTGTCAAGAATTGGGCCTACATCAGGAGGTATATTATTTTCAGCATTCATTTGCTACTGTAGACCATTTTCAGCATGCTGTTCATGCTGTACAGCACCTTCATTTTCATTTCCAGCACTTGCATTTTCATAATCAGCAAGCCTATCTTGCTGTCTATGACCTCCTTGTGCTTCTATTTGCTGTCCATCATCATCTGGCTCAAAAGTAACCGGCTGATCATCAGTTTCAACCTGTGGTACAGCACCTTGAGGCTCATTTTCTGAAGTTATGGGTGGCTGTAAACTCTGAAATTTCACCATTTTCAGATCTTCATTAGAGGCTAAAGAGCCTTTCAGCAATTTTGCTTCATTAAACACAACATTACGGCTGCGAATAATTTTCTTGGACTGAGGTAACTGTTAGCCTGCTCTTATTCAGTCTCAGTCTGTCATCTCCTGGTTGTGAGCTCCTGTCAGAGTCTGACAGGAGACAGAGGAGCTTTGTCAGTGTGTTTTTAGGCTGCTTTAGTCAGCATTCAGCCTTGGGCATTTTACAGCCCAATCTGGGCTGTTTCTTGGCTGACTGCCCATTATTTTGGGCAGTCGGACCAGTTCTGGTCAGTCGGACCAGATCTGGCCATAGTCGGCCAGATCTGGCCAGGTCGGCCAGTTTAGCTGGTCGGCCAGTTTGCTGGCTGGGGGGCTATTTATAGCAGCCCCCCCAGTCAGTCCAGTATTCATGCTCTGCAGGTACAGCACTGCTCCCTCCGTCTCCGTCTCCGGCATTGGTGCTGCCTCTGCTTCCAGTCTATCCTGGTTCCCTCACTGACGCTCCGGGCTGCGTGCAGGGACTGTTCTGTCCATTCCAGTGTATTCAGCATTCATTTCAGTCAGTGCAGACTTTCTTCCTTCATTCTCTGCTTCCTCTCTCCTCTCCTCTGTGTTCGTGTTCTTCTTTTGCTGCGCACTCTCACATGGTATCATCGCCTGATTGAGAGCACGGAGGACGAGAGAAATACCTTACTGCTGCTGCCCACAGTTCCACAACAGCCAGGCGATTCCTTCAGGCGGCTGCCCACAGGTCCATCCCAGCCAGGCGACTGCATCAGAAGGCTGTACAGCCTGCGTTTGCTGTACACAGGGGCTGCCACGTCATCCAGTGACGCAGCAACCCTGCGTTTGCTGCCAGGAGACCTCTTCTGCTGCAGGGCGACCTTCCTACAGCCTGCGTTTTGCTGTTTTGCAGGTCGCTTCTACCCCGGCTGCTCCTATCCTGCAGGCGACCTCTGTCTGGGCTTGTTCCCGGTGCTGGTGATCTCGATTCTGGTGTTCGACATCAGATCTATTTGCGTTTTGCAGATCCAGGTGTTTGTAGGCACTCTCTGCCTGCGTCTTGGTGGTTGGTGACCACATTGCTGGTCCTATTTCGTCAGCGGCACAACTTTCTTTGGTATTTTGCAGATTGGAAGATGTCTTACCAGTTTTCAGGCTTTGAAGACTCAGAGGATGAGCTTCTTTCTCATCATTCCTCTGAGCGGAGGCGGGACTATCGTGAAGTTCGACATCGGGAAGACCCTCCTCGCACTCGTCCTTCTTCAGTCCATGCATCTCAGAAGGTTCCATCTACTGCGAAGGTTTCTTCAATGAAGACTGCATCAACTGTGCGGATGCCTTCCTTGATTCCCTCTATACAGGTGCCGATTCTCCCTTCCTTTCCGAAGGAAGATAAGTTGGATGGTTCCAACTACTCCCTATGGTCATGCAAGGTGGCTTGCATCCTTGATACCTTTGATCTATGGGAGCTTGTTTCTTCGCCCATCGACCGACCCCCCGTGGATTCGTCCGATGGCACCTCTATGGACCGTGCAGCCTTATGGGATAGGCTCAACTCTCGAGCCCGTTCCTTTCTTTTTATGAGTCTCCATGATTCTGTTCTTGTACATGTTCACAGGTTAAAGACCGCGGCGGAAGTATGGACAAAGCTTGCATCTTTGTATCAGCACAAGACATTTGCCCACAAGATTTCCCTGGAGAAGAAGTTGCGGATGCTCAGTCTTGATGGTTCTTCTTCCATGAAGGAGCACATCACGAAGATGGAGGATATGCGAAGCGAGCTAGCCTCTCTTGGTCGTCTGATATCATCTGAGGATATGGCGATGATTCTGTTGACTCAGCTGCCATCACCCCGTTATGATGTCTTCTACACCAGCCTCATCACTACGAGAACCCGTGAGACTCTCCTATGGGAGGAGCTTTCCCCGCTTGTCTTGGAGCATGACGAGCGACTCAAAGAGGTGGGAGCCAGTGGCTCCACCAAGGCATTTACGGCTACCACAGGTGGTGGCAAGAAGAAGAAACAAAAGAAGGAGAAGTCCAAGGACAAGAAGGAGGAAGATAAGAAGGATGCGAAGGAGAAGAAGCCCAAGTGTCCCCATTGTGGGAAGGACACTCATCCCGAGGAGAAGTGTTGGCAGAAGTATCCCCATTTGAAGCCTAAGGAGAAGGACTCGAAGGCGGCCCCAGCCACAACAGAATCTGCGTTTGTGCATCTCTTTGTTGAGGAAGACACTGCCCTAGCTTCTACCACACAGGAGAAGCCTTGGCTCGTCGACAGTGGAGCATCTTCACATATGACCTTCCGTCACGATTGGCTTCAGGATCTTCGTTCCAGAGGGGGTACAGTCACCATTGGTGACAATTCTACAGTTCCTGTTCATGGAGTGGGGACTACCTATGTTTTCTGACAGGCGGTCTTCCTCCGCCAAAGTTCTCTATGTGCCTGATTTGGGTTTTAACCTATTATCTGTGCATGGTCTTACTCAGTTAGGTACCCGAGTCATTTTTACTCAAGATGCAGTCACAGTGGAGGATGCTTCTACAGGTGATGCTCTTTGGACAGGTACACAGGAGGGTGGGCTTTATACGCTCACAGCCTTGGCTGCGCGGACTTCCCATGAGCTTGGGCTGCTCTGGCATGCTCGGTATGGTCATTTGAACCTCGATTCTCTCCGCCGGGCTTCTAGGAGGAAGATGGTGGAGGGACTTCCTGATTTCCCTCCTCTTCACACTTTGTGCCCTAGCTGCTTGAGGGGCAAGCAGCACCGGCAGCCTCACCCGCGGGTTGCTTCTAGGAGGGCTACTTCTCCGCTTGAGTTGGTTCATACCGACCTTTGCGGACCTATGGGCACGGCCTCCCTTGGGAAGGCCAAGTATTTGATGCTGATTGTGGACGACTTTAGTCGTTATGTGTGGCCTTATTTCTTGGAGTATAAGAGCGAGGCGTACTCCCGTTTCTGTGAGTGGCAGGTGTTTGTGGAGACCCAAACAACTTCCAAGGTTCGTGGTGTTCGAGCTGATCACGGTGGAGAGTTCACTTCTCACCTTTTCTCTCAGTTTTGCAGGGATCATGGTATTCGGGTGGAGTATTCCCATCCGAACACACCATCAGAGAATGGTGTGGTGGAGCGTGCGAATCGGACCATGATTGAGATGGCCCGATCTATGCTGGAGCATAGGAGTCTTCCTCATTTCCTTTGGGGTGAGGCGGTGGCTACAGCAGTGCATATACGCAACCGCTCTCCGACTTCGGCGTTACAGAACATGACTCCATATGAGGCTTTCTTTGGAAAGAAGCCTTCCGTGTCCCACTTTCGCATCTTTGGGTGCGATGCTTTTGTCCATGTGGACAAGAAGAAGAGGAAGACGAAGTTCGACTCTAAGTCGAGAAAGCTTATCTTCGTTGGTTATAGTACGACCACGAAGGGATATCGGCTCTACGACCCGACGACTCGGCAGGTTGAGGTGAGCAGGGATGTGATCTTTGATGAGGCTTCGGCCTCTGAGGATCCGATTGATGGTTCTATTACAGATGTTTCTTCATCATCGACGGACCCCCCCCACCTTCTCTCCCTTCACTTCCTTCCAGGATCACCCTTAGCACCCCCCCATACCTCCTCCTTCGGCTTCCCTTTCCCCTTTGGTGGATGTGCCTTCGTCTTCTACGAGCTCTTCTACCGCCACTTCGGGATCTTCTCGGGATATACAGCCTTCTTCAGATGCGGAGGATTTACCTTCACTCGGTGAGGGGGAGTCCCTCTCCGATTTGGGTGCTTTACAGGTTCCGGAGACCCCCCAGTCTCCCTCACAGAAGAAGTCTCTCAGGATTCCTTTATGGTATCGCCGGCTCATGCAGGATTCAGGTGTTACTCACTTTCCTGCTTCTTCTTCAGGTCCACGTCGATCAGCACGTTTACAGGCCCAGCGGGACAGTTTACTATGTGTGAACTATGCTCTTATGTCACAGATTCTTCAGGATTCCGAGCCTTCCACTGTGGAGGAGGCTCTTGCACAGGATATTTGGAGACAGGCTATGCAGGCCGAGCTCGACTCCATCGAGCGAAACCATACGTGGGAGCTTGTACCGCGTCCCGCGAAACGGAAGGTGATTGGTGTGAAATGGGTCTTTAAGACCAAATATCTTGCAGATGGCTCCTTGGACAAGCATAAAGCTAGGCTTGTTGCCAAGGGTTTTGCCCAGCGTGCAGGGTTGGATTACTTTGAGACTTTTGCTCCTACAGCTAGGATGTCCACCATCCGAGTGCTTTTGGCTCTTGCTGCTCATCACCGTTGGCCTGTCTATCAGATGGACGTCAAGTCTGCTTTTCTGAATGGCGTTCTTGAGGAGGAGATTTATGTTTCACAGCCTCCTGGTTTTCTTGTGCAGGGGAAGGAGGATCATGTCTACAGGCTGCGGAAGGCTCTTTATGGCCTAAAGCAGGCTCCTCGTGCTTGGTACCAGCGGATTGACCGCTTCTTTCTACAGAGTGGTTTTGCGCGCTCCGCTTATGATCCCAACCTCTACTTACGGGTTGTGGATTCTCTTTCGGTGTTCCTCATCTTGTATGTGGATGATCTTATCATTACAGGGAGCGACACTCAGCAGGTGGAGCATACACGGTCCATTCTACAGCAGGAGTTTGACATGACGGATCTAGGGATCCTTCACTTCTTTCTAGGTCTGGAGATCTATCAAATGGCACAGGGCATTTTTATCTCGCAGCACAGGTATATCTCCGAGCTTCTTTCGGAGTTTGATATGGCTGATTGTCGGCCTATCTCATGCCCTATGGACCCTGAGTCCAAGCTTTTGACAGCTGGAGTTCCTCTTACCGATCCCACCCGTTACAGGTGCCTTGTCGGCTCTCTTATCTGGCTGCTTCACACTCGGCCGGATATCTCCTTTGTGGTGGCTTTATTGTCTTCCTTTATGCAGACTCCTACCCAGGATCACTGGCAGGCGGCCTTGCGGGTTCTTCGCTATTTGCAGGGGACTCGATCCTTTGGGATCATGTATGGAGATGGGATTACCCTTTCTGGATGGAGTGACTCTGATTGGGCAGGTGATGTGGATTCGCGACGATCCACTACAGGTTATGCTTTCACCCTTGGATCTAGTGCTGTCTCTTGGAGCAGCAAGAAGCAGCCTACTGTGGCACTTTCTTCTACAGAGGCTGAGTATCGGGCCCGATGTTCGACCGCTATGGAGGCCGTTTGGCTCCGTCGCTTACTCGCGGAGATTGGCTTTTCCCAGACCGGACCTACGGAGCTGCGCGTGGATAACCAGAGTGCTCTTGCTCTGGCCAAGAACCCGGTGTTTCATGCTCGTACGAAGCACATTGAGGTTCAGTATCACTATGTTCGAGAGCGGATCGTGGATTCGGAGCTGGTGGTGGTCTATTGTCCTACGGCGGCCAATGCAGCTGATCTCTTTACGAAGCCGTTGCCTCAGGCTTCTTTGCTTCATCACATGCGGTTCTTGGGTCTTCAGACTCTCCCAGGAGTTGAGAGGGGGTGTTAGCCTGCTCTTATTCAGTCTCAGTCTGTCATCTCCTGGTTGTGAGCTCCTGTCAGAGTCTGACAGGAGACAGAGGAGCTCTGTCAGTGTGTTTTTAGGCTGCTTTAGTCAGCATTCAGCCTTGGGCATTTTACAGCCCAATCTGGGCTGTTTCTGGGCTGACTGCCCATTATTTTGGACAGTCGGACCAGTTCTGGTCAGTTGGACCAGATCTGGCCATAGTCGGCCAGATCTGGCCAGGTCGGCCAGTTTAGCTGGTCGGCCAGTTTGCTGGCTGGGGGGCTATTTATAGCAGCCCCCCCAGTCAGTCCAGTATTCATGCTCTGCAGGTACAGCACTGCTCCCTCCGTCTCCGTCTCCGGCATTGGTGCTGCGTCTGCTTCCAGTCTGTCCTGGTTCCCTCACTGACGCTCCGGGCTGCGTGCAGGGACTGTTCTGTCCATTCCAGTGTATTCAGCATTCATTTCAGTCAATGCAGACTTTCTTCCTTCATTCTCTGCTTCCTCTCTCCTCTCCTCTGTGTTCGTGTTCTTCTTTCGCTGCGCACTCTCACAGTAACCACACTCTATAGCCAAATTCACCCTCACCACCATAGCCCATGAAAATGCCTTTGCAGATTTTGGGTCAAGTTTGTTCCTCAACTCATCCCTAACATGTACAAAAGCATCACAGCCAAATATACGTAGATGGTCATATGAGGTTGATTTGCCAAACCAAACCTCCTCAGGGATGCCATTATTTAAGGACCTATTTGGAGAGCGGTTGCAAATGTGAACCACGGTTTTGAGTGCCTCTCCCCAAAATGCATGAGGGAGATTGGCACTGGACAGCATGCACCGCACTCTTTCACATAAAGTCCTGTTATATCTTTCAGCCACCCCATTTGAAGGACTATAAGGGGCTGTAAGCTTCCTCTTAATACCATGTAAGTCACAAAATGACTTAAATTCAGTCGATGTGAACTCACCCCCATTATCAGTTCTCAAGCATTTCAGCTTTCTATCTATCTGAGTGGTCACAAATGCATGAAAAGTTTTAAAAACAGCAAACACTTCACTTTTCTTTTTCAGCAAGTACACCCAAATCTTCTTGGAACAATCATCAATAAAGGAGACAAAATATGCAGCACCACCCAATGATTTCAGGGGCATACTACATACATCTGAATGCACTAAGTCCAAGACATTGGACTTACGAGAGACACCAGAGTAAAATGAATTTCTTATTTGCTTTCCAAACTGATACTCATTACAAAAATCAAGTTTAGAGCCTTTTCCATCAACCCTCTTCAGAGAGGTAACAACAACAAGTCCTTTTTGGCTCATATGGCCTAATCTCTTATGCCATAACTCCAAGTGGCTGCAAATTTCAGCAATTGCAAGAAACTTGCCATTCAAGGCTTTACAATGCAAACAATACAATGTGCCCTTCTTGGTTCCTTTTGCAATCAGCATGGAGCCCTTTTTTACTTTCCACAAACCAGCACCAAACAATGTGGTGTAACCAGGCAAGTCAAGCTGACCAACAAATAGTAAACTCTTTTTAATGCCAAGCACATATCTGACATCTTTCAACACAAGTTCTTGACCATTGTCTAAAGACAAGTGTACGGTGCCAATCCCATCAATGCTGCAAGCATGGTTATTTCCAAGGTACACCTTTCCATAACTGCTTGCGTTAAACATAGCAAAACACTCCAAGCAAGGAGTTACATGGAAAGAGGCACCAAAGTCTACAATCCAAGTCTGAGTGACACCATCATCAACTGACAAGAGTGCATCAATGACATCAACCTTGGTAATCTGCATATCCTGCATGTGACATGCAAGGGCATCATAATCAACTACACATAATACATCAACCTCTATATCTAAAAGCTCCTCTATGACCACACTAGAGGCCACATTGACCTTTTCTTTGCCTTTGGATGTCTCCAATGCATCTGTCTTTTCTTCCTTCTTTTTATCTCCTACATTCTTCTTTCTCTCTTGTTCCTTCTTGTAGTACCTGCAATCAGGTTTCTTGTGGCCCTTCCAACCACAATGATAGCAAGTGATGTCACTCTTATCCTTTCCTTTACTCCTGCTCCTGTTTCTCTGCCTTGCATATGCATTTTTCTTTTCAGCCCTGCCTCTTACATTATAAGCTGAGTTGCTGCCTTCTTCACTAGACATACGTCTAATTTCTTCATTCAAGATAGAACCCCTCACCCCATCATACGAGAGATTGGGGTTATTGCTGAGTGAAACCACCAAAGTTTCCCACGAGTCTGGCAGTGTCATAATCAAAAAGATCACCTTCAACTTATCATCAAAGTCCAAGTTTGCATCTTTGAGCTGATTTAGAATCCTTGTAAATGCGCTCAAGTGGTCAGTTGCAGACTTTGACTCATCCAGTCGCATATTCACCAACTTGCGCATTAAATGCACCTGATTAACAGGTGTGGTGATCTCATAAGTAGTTTTCAGCTTCTCCCATATTGCATAACCTGTGTCTAAACCCTTAATGTCTGTCAGAATGTCATCAGTGGCACCCATCTTTATGTAAGCCACAGTCTTTTTATTCACTCTGGCCCAATCTGCATCAAACATTAGTGCGGATTTATCTTCCTGCAAAGCATCCTCACAATCCTTCAGGAACAAAATGCCCTACATACGGTCTTTCCAAAGGTCAAATCCATGACCATCAAACCGTTTAATCTCCATCAAACTCTTGATGTCTGAACTGGAAGAAGTTGCAGTCATTTTATCACGAACACAAAAGTAAATGCACTAATCTGCGGAAGCACAAGCTGAACCAGCAAAATACCCTGCTGTTTTTCCTCAACCAGAAATGAATCTCTACTGTTTATACATTAACCAGCCACTGCACGGGTAAAAAATGCAGAAATTTACCAAATTCTGCACAAATCCCCAAAATTTCAAGTCCAAAATTGCATGAATGTCAGCCAATCTGACCCAGCTGAGTAAAGCTTTGCCAATACATGAAAAGCCCCAAATTTCTGGGATCCAATGTCAGGAAATTTTACCCAAGAAAGGTAAAATTTCGACAAAATTTGCAAAATCCCCAATTTAATTGAGGTCACCGCACACGATGTCTGCAATTTCTTCAAAAGTCACTCACAGGCATGAATGATGCCAAATCTAAGAAAAACCCCAAATTCTGTGGCCCGATTTGCACAGATTTTGAAGCTGTGCCTTTGGTGTGTGAAGGCCCGCCAAGGCTAATGAGGGGATTAGAGAAAATTTGATTTGTTTTGAAAAAAAAAACACGAAGGAACTAACCGGGGGGGTCCATTGACCCACGTCGCGTCGCGTTTGCCCGCTGAAACTGCCCGTCTCGTCACATCTGACTGACACGTCACGTATTGCCCGCCGAGATGCCGCCTGTTGTTGGACTTGGGGAAGGGGTCTGTTGACCCGCTGTCCACCTGCCGCACGTTATGCCGTGTATGCCTGGTGCAGACTGGTCATGCTTACAACGTGGTCGCCTGACTCCATTCTCGTCATGAACTCCAGCCGAGCTCGACACGAACTCTAGCCAACTGCACGCCTATCGCGAGCACCTGCACGACCTGATGATCTTGTACCGTAAGCTCTGATACCAGTTGTTGGACTGACAGGCCACAGCTCAGCTGGTTTGAGTTCGAACAAGAGCGTGACGGCTGGAGAGAGTGCGAGCAAAGTGAAAGTACGAGAAGATAAGAGTGTTCCAACAATGTGTTCGTACACAAAGAATAAAATGTATTTATACTTAGGGCACGTAAAGGGTGCGTTCACATGTACAATGTGTGTGTACTATATACACGGAGGTTACCGGGCCTTTATATCCCAACAAAGCTTTGTTCTACCTTTGAGATGACTGACCTTGGTCTATTACCTTATTTCTTGGGGATGGAGGTAGTTTGTTCTGGGGAAAGTATTTGTGTCTCACAACAAAAGTATGCCCTTTAGCTAGTGGAACAATATTATATCAATCAAACATAGCCTGTGGCCACATCCCTTGATCCCACTGTCCATCTATCGAAGGATATCCTAGGTCAACCCTTCAATGCACACACCTATCAATCTATTGTAGGGAAGCTTCTTTGGTTGATTCATAATAGGCCAAATTTAGCATACTCAATTAGTGTTCTTAGTCAATATTTTTAAGCATTTAGGATGTCACATTGGATTGCTTGTCTTCATGTGTTGAGATATTTGCAGTGTACTTTTCATTATGAACTAACTTATGGACATGGTTTATGCTTGCACAAGGATACACTAATTCTGATTGGGCACGAGATCCTAACACCCGACGTTCCCATGACGGTTACCTCTTTTCCTCAGGCAGGGCTCTCATCTCTTCAATGGTACCACTAGGACCATCTATCTGAGGAGTATTGACCGTTCTTCGAAAAGTGTGTGTAAATGGAGTGCACACATATTTGCGATCTTCGAAAAGTGTGTAAATAGAGTGTACACATATTTGCGACTAATTGGTCAAAAAGCTAGTAAACTCTTGGAAAACAGATGCGTAATGTATGCTAACTGCACAGAATCCATAAAGATAACGAAACCTACCTGAGCAGATTTATATATCATATTGGACGCGTGTGATAGAATAAGCTTGCTGGCTACGCTTCACTTTCCCTGTGATTCTCCTACAGTTGTCTACTGCGACAACCAAAGTGCCATTGCCCGTGCAAGCAACCCAATCATCACCCCTCGGATGCGGCATGTGGGAGTCCACTTCCACTTCACCAGAGAGTAGGTTGAGCTAGGTATTGTTCATTTAGAGTTTGTACCTTCAAGCGACAATTTTACAGACATTTTGACCAAAGCGATCAATCAGCCAATCCTACAGTACATCCTATCTCGGAATGGCTTGGGTCCACCCTTCTTTACTTCTTAAGGAGAGGGTGCTTCCCTTTTGCTTCTCCCTCCAATTTGAGAGGGGGCGGTTTTTTCTCTTGCTCAATGGCATTAATGATGTTTATAGTTTAGCTTTAGACATTTCAAACATTTATTCTTTGTATTGTACTTAAGGACATTTGTCACTTCATTCGCACTATCAAGATGACATGATTGTAAAAGAACACTGGGACAAGTGAACAATTCCACTGTAAGGGCACTATCCAATAGCACTGTTGCTGCATGAGCATGAAATCTTGCATACCCCTTTGCATTACCATATGCATTGGCATTCTGTTCATGTAAACATACATTTGTGCACATTTATTTCCTTTCGGTCTTTCATGAGTGGTCGACTCTAGATCCATCATATTCATGGTATTGCACATGGCAGTTCTCCACAGTAGCTTCCCCATGCATGCATGCTTGCTTGCTTTCTTTTCTTATCATGCTAAGCTCACCGTTATCTTTTTTGCCTCTCACATATTCTCCATATGATTGGCACACACACACTTCAGCTAGGCACTTATCCTAGTAGTGTGTGGGATTGCTTTGATCGTTGTATGAAGGTAGTGGAGCCATCCATCCTTATTTTCCCATACTTCGGGGCAGGTGACTCAATAGGACAAAAACTAATTTCAAACCCTCACTTACTGCTAAATCTTTTGAAAAAAAAAACAAACCAACCACCCTTTCAAAAAAAAAATAAACAAAGTCCATTGTTGATTCCATCCGTTTTTATAGGACTTGATAGGCTCCTAAGCAGTCGACACGCACCCTTGGTCTAATGCCCTGCCCTCTCTAAGGTGATCACTTGGGCACCCTTAGTAAGATAACCATTGCCTTTGTAGTCTTGGTAGGTCACTAGGCAACCAACATGCACTCTCTACCCGATGATACCCTAGCTGCTTTAGAGTGAAACACTGTGGAATAAAAGACTATATATGTTAAGGGCTTATTTCACATGGCTCTGTTTTGGGCCTGAGAGGGGGGGGTGAACTAAAAATGCATTAGCATGACTTAAACAGCCCCAAAACATGCTTAATTAATAAAGCAAACCTTTTATTTTTTTTTTAAATGCAATCCTAGAGAGTTCTTGTGTCCCACATGCAAAACCCTAATTTGGGTACCCCAAACTTTTTATAAATAGGCATGTAACCCACCACTCTCTCTTAATCTCGCTTTTGCAGATTTCACATCTTTCAACTTGCTGCCCACACCCCCGACACGGAGAACATCACAATCCAAGCTTGCCATTGCTGTCTACAACATCTAGCCCCTGTTTTCAGCTTATCACACACTATTCGGAACAAGTTTCAGCCTGCTAACTGCTACTGCTGGTTCTTCTCAGTTGTCACCTGCATTTTTTGTCTCTCTCTCTCTCTTACACTACCATATGCATCAGATCCAGCCTTCCTTGGCTGTGTTTGCTGGTGTTCAACACTTAGAGACTGCCTTGCAACATTTTTAAGATCTGTTCCGAGTACGACACACTCTCTACCTCATTATCCATGCCCTAATCCTCAAGATACAAGAATTTGCGATACATTATTCACTCTCTATATAGTGTGTTTGTTGCATGAGCATTGTATATTCAGCAGTCATTCATTTCATTATTATTTGTGTTCATTGTCTCTAGAGTTACCCTAGCCCTAACTGTGTTTTGTGTTATAAGTTTGTACTTTGTCATATGATTGGTATTGTGTTTTTGTATTTAGAGCATCTCGTCACAGTTATCACTTACAATCACAAGGATATAGACTTTTTGATCCCATCTCACGGGAGGTCTATATGAGTCCAAACATTCTGTTTGTGGAGTTTCCAGCTGCAAAGGCGGGTGCTAAGCATCCCATACTTGGAGATCCAAGTGACAATTGGGTACCTTAGCCAGTGCCTTTGGAGTCGTTGCCTCTTAAGGCTCCACTATCTGTTGAGGAGGAGATTGCTTCACCACCAAATTCACCCATTGAGTCAGCATCGATAGATATTCCATAGACTTTCTTAGAGGCAAAGCGACCTAACCTCCTCCTCATTGGGCACATGATACACTCCATGATGTAGGGATTGAGGGAGTTTTTGAGGAATGGCAATCACAAGATGGTCTGTGGCACTCTTAGAGAAACCAATCACATTCCACTGAGCTTGTTTGTACTAACTATTGTTTAATGACTTGTGCCATACAGGATATGGAGCCCACCTCCATGAAGAAGGCTTTGGAATTACAGTATTGGAAGAAGGCAATGGAGTAAGAGTTACAAGCTATTGAGTGGAATGGCACTTGGGATCTTAAGAAGCAACCCGTTCATGGAAATGTGATCTAGAGTCCAATGGGACTTCGAGACCAAATACCACAGTGATGGCACTTTGGATAAGCATAAGGTACACCTAGTTACTAAAGGATTCGTGCAACAATTGGAGTGAATTTCCATGATATCTTTACCCCTACATCTCAGCTGGCCACAATTAGGACTGTTCTTGCCTTGGCCAGCCATAGGAGATGGTTGGTTTGTCAGTTAGATGTGAAGTTTGTCTTCCTTAATGGTGATTTAAAGAAGAAAATCTATGTTGAGCAATCTCTTTTCTTTTCCTCATCATATGGCAAAGTTCATAGGTTGAAGAAGGCCCTATACCACCTCAAACAAGCTCCATTACTTGGAATGAGAAGATAGACTCATTCCTCCAAGGAAAGTTGGGGTATCAGTGTTCCTCTGTTGATCCCCAGTTGTATATCCACACATCAATTGAAGGGCATGTGTTGTTCATGCTTTATGTGCACAATCTCACTCTAAAAGGTGACTATGCCGAGAAGGTCAAGCAGACAAAGAAAGTACTATATGAGATATTCGAGATGATAGATATGGGACTTCTCCACTTCTTTCTAGGTCATGAGATTTGGCAAAGTCCAAGGGGGATTTTCATCTCTCAACAACAATATGTGCAAGAGCTTTTGACTACCCTTGAGGAGGAGTGTAGGTCTATTTCTACTCCCATGGGTCCAAACTTGAAGGTTACAATCCATGTAGATTCACCAACAGTGGCGAATGTTACCCACTATAGGCAATCGATTGGGTCATTGATATGGCTCATGAATACTAGGATTGATTTGTGCTTTGCGATTGGTTTGCTTGCAACGTTCATGAGTGAACCCAAGCTCGTTCATTGGCAAGTTGCTATGCAAATTTTGCAATTCCTAAGGGAGGCCACCAATCTCTGTATTTATTACCCAACAAGTACAAGCGATTCAGCTTCTATTCTACAAGGCTAGACGGATTCAAACTAGGCTAGAGATGTTGACCACAGGAGGTCAACGATCGGTTATTACTTTACTTTGGATGCAAGTGCTATCTCTTGGAGTAGCAAGAAGCATCCCACAATTGCCCTATTATCTACAAAGGCAGAGTATAGAGCGGCCTCTTCTACCACTTGTGAGATAGTGTGGCTTCAAAAAAGCCAGACATCCTTCTCGGAAAGGGTGGTAATAACGTAATTTGATACTAATTACAACATGTATAAAATTCACATAAACTGAAAATGCAAATGTTACCACTTAATCTTAGACATTGGACAGCCTGTTGGCCCTAGAACTTGGTGTGCCTTCAAGTATTTCTTTAAGTTGTATTCCAAATGGATGGAGTACAACTGAGATTCTTCAACCTCCATTAATCCAAGTGCCTCTTGCTGTCATAAATGACCAGCAAGCCTTCAAATCAATTTGCCCCTTGATTTGCTAGCAATTTGACCTTCACCCATGCTCCTTGGGGAATAAATTAGCCCCAAACTCAATACTAGCTGGCTGGCCTCTTGAATCCTCCTGAAATACACTAATTTCAGCTTTGAAAATTCAAGTATGAATCCTTCAAATCTGGGCACACTTCCCGAGGTGGCTGTCAAAACCCTACTTTATATTGCAAATCAGGGTTAACAGTAGAGATTCACCAAAATCTAAAATCTCCACCTCCAATGGCGAGATTGCTGCAGAACTTGAAGCAAAGCTAAGAAATGGCTAGAGAAAGTGAGAATGCTATAGAGAGAAAAATTTCACAAATTTGTTGTGAGAATCTGGTGAAATTGAGCTACTGGCCCGAATTTTCAGCCCCAAATGGATTTAACAGCAGCAAAGAGGGCATTAGAGAGTGTAATCTTCAAGAGAGAGTGCATCAACCGTGATTACTAGCTTCCCCTGGTCAAGATTACGCAATCTTCACCAAAATGGTCTCTAGTGGCTATGAAATGGCTCCAAAAGCAAGCAGCAGTAGCCCAACCTCTCTTCCCAACAGTTCCAAAATGCAAAAACAAGATTTCCTTCTCCCTTTATCCCCAATTCAGCTTTTCCAAACTTGCATGGCAAGTTTTGCCAAGTGGTAGCCTTCTAAACTGAATTTCCAGCATTATTCAACCCATTAAACTAATTTTCAAAATAAAATTTTTAAAAATTATTGTAATAATTATCTATGTGCCTAAAAAAATTATCTAACCAGTCAGCAATTAAATTAACTACACCAATTTATCATCCAAGTGATCTTGAGCACTCAATCTCCCCGAACTAGCATTAATTAAATAATTAATGCCACTTTCCTAGTGACATCATTGACACTAATGGCTAATTAAATGTTCTAGGCCAAGTTCTAACACCCTGTACCACCTAATGCCTGTCAAGCATAACTTATTACAACTTTTGCCTTTGGCACCAACTCATATCTCAGGGTCTGGGATCCCACATTGTGAAATAATTGACATGCACCTCACATGTGCAAATCACGTTTGCACATTTAATTAACTTTTAATCAAATGCTAAGCAAAGCAATAAATCTTCACATCCTCATGACATCAGAGATTGTTAAGCAAGCTTAGTTATCCTCAAACAGACCATACTACACTTCATTGTGACAATGAGATTTGCATTGCTTTGCCACCGAATCCCTTATTCCATGCTAGGTCGAAGCCCATTGAGATACGTTACCATTTTATTCGAGAGAAGATCTTGGATGAGACTACTAATGTGGTGTAATGCAAGGCCAAGCATAACTTGGCAGACTTGTTTACAAAGGCACTTTCTCATGTCGTTCTTTGACAGCACTCCAAATCCTTGAACCTTATGTTGCATCCAAGATATAAGAGGGGATGTTAGAGATTAGTCATCCAGTGAATGAGCACATGCAAAGTACAATCACTCTAGGGCAAACTTTCCCATTTCCAAAATGAGCACATGCAAAGTACAATCACTCTAGGGCAAACTTTCCCATTTCCAAATCAGGTCTGACAAATTCGTGCAATCGCCAACTATTCGCATCACTTCTAGGATAATATGGATAGTCGGTGCAAGTGTCACATGACGTGTAGACAAAAATTGCAATTGATTATTATTATTATTATATTATGTTTTATTGCAGGCAAACTGTTTTGGCTGCAATCAGCGAGTTTTTACTAGCTGACATGCATTAATTTGTTGTTTTTCTTTTGCCCATTTATAGGCTAGCTGTCCAAGGTCACACATTAGTTCATACTTGGTGTAGGTGAGAGCTCTCTAGTAGATACATTCAACAGCCCATTGTATAGACCTGCTTCCTTTTTCATGGTTCATTCACTACATATTTCTGCATTTTACCATCTCTCTCTCTCTCTCTCTCTCTCTCTCTCTCTCTCTCTCTCTCTCTCGCTCTCTCTCTCTCTCCATTTTCATTTTCTTTCAATCTAGTCATACGCTTTTGCATTCACTGCACTTTGACAACAATCGCTCGAACATGGTATCAATGCATACCATCCTGTCTTTCAACACCCCTTGCTGTATTTCTTTATCTTGTATTGCTACAAAGCTGTACACTTACATATGGTCAAATCTTCTTCAAACTTCAATATAATTGCTGTCATAAGTGACCAGCACTTCTTGGGCACAATTTTCCCTTGATTGTACAACCACCTAAGCTTAGTCTGGGTCTTCAATCTCTCACATGTGGGCCACAAGAATTTGGGAATGGGCTCTCTTTCTCTCTCTCTCTCTCATCAGCTGCAGACTATTGTCTTTAGTTGCTCCCCTGAGTACCTAGGGCTTCAATAATTGAGCACAGATCTCAAGATGGCTATGGAAACTCTAATCTCTGTTGTGAATTAGGGCTCCAGCAGCAATTTCCACAATTCCTCTTCACCCCAATCTGGAAATGGCTGAGAACTGCTAAAAGGGATTGGCAAAGTCTGTGATAGAAAGCTACAAAGAGGGACATTTCTTGATTCTATCATGCACAAGTGCCTGTACCAACTCCTCCCCTTATCAAGGACAGCATTTAATGTTGTCACCTGCTGATCTAGAGCCCTAGATGGCTATTGCCTTGCTCTTCTAACTGTCGCCTACTTTAGAGAGGCCAGCCAAGCTATTGCCTAATGACCATGTGAAACGGTGACCACGCCCTTAGGCTAGCACTTTCTAGGTCCTCTAAGATACACTAGGCTAGTCTAGGATCACTTAGTACTCTTAGTTCATTAGGCTAATAAGTTGGGCCTATAGGCTAATCTGTCCTTATGCTACTTTAGTTTCATGATTTTTGTTACTTTTACTTCCGATGCATACACCCATTTCTTTACTCTAATCGTTTTGATCTTAGCTTTTCTTTGTTTATTACAAAAGCATCTCACAATGAAACATTGGTATGTAGATTCTAGTTTCCATGGTATTTAAATGCTGGGTTTTGTATTTCAGTTAAGGGCCAACATGCGCACTTGCACTAGTCCTCCCTAAGCTCAAGACATGGGTTGCTAGCCATTTCTTTGTGGTTCCATCTTTCTTTGAGACTTGTTCTTATACCAACAGGGAGGCTTCACCTCCCAAGGCAGATCTTCGAGCATCTCTTACTCCTACCATTGCAGTTGCTTCTCCCTAGCTCCTTTTTTTTTCATTGAGAAGTGTAAATTAACATATGGAAAATTTTACATCAGGACAACCAAACAAGATGAGTAACAACTGTCAGGAAGCCAAAAGGCTAACCGAACAACACACTATGTGAATAAAAATTCTCTAAAAAGCTATCAAACACCAATCCACTGAAATAAAGTAAGAGGATCATCCAAATGGTACAACAAGGGTGGAGCAAACAATATTCATGCATGGAGCAGCTACCTCTCCAATAATGAGGCTGGCTGAATCATAGACAAAATCTGCCATAAAAGCAAGCCTCACTGAACTCATCCCACATGGCCGCAAATACCTAAGGCCAAATCTGACGAGGCTGCAACTTGGCCGTGGAAGGCATCTTGCCAAGATCCCAATAATAGACAAGCAATTTCTGCCCTATCAGTGAGGTCCATACTTTGGAAATGAAGTCTCAAGCCTGTTTGGCAACTAGGCAAGAAATGAAAAGATGAACTGATGTCTTATCACAAGTAGTACAAAAGATACATCTACCCGGGATATCTTTCAAGCCTGCAACCCATTGCTTGTGGACACACCCCCGATGAGAAGCCTCTAGGAAAAAAGACTAATCGGGTTTCCAATGTCCAAGATTAAGTGGTAACCTTTGCATTTTCAGTTTATGTGAATTTTATTCTTGTTGTGGTTAGGGTTAAATAAGGTTATTTACCATCCAATCCGAGAAGGAAGGTAGTTTCAACGAGCCACAATAATTTGAAGAATGGACTATCCTTTGGTTCAGCTGCAAGTATCTTGCTTTGAGCTGCTACTCCAAGTTCTGGGTCTTCAATAATTGGGCACGAATCCTAAGGCAGCTATGGAATCCCTGATTTTGGCTGTAAATTAGGGTTTCAGCAGCAAAGTTTCTAATTGCTCTTTGCCCCAAGCTAGAATTGGCTGAGAACTATTGAGAGCTAATTGGTAGACAAGAGAGAAAATCAACTGGAAGGAGTATCTTTTGATCGGTAGCTCTAGTGGCAAATATGGTGGTACCAACAACTTCAAAAGGGGGAAAAACCCCAAAGCAGCTGACAAGGCCTCCTCTTATATTGCCACCTCTCACCAAGGCAGAGAAGGAAACCTATTGCCCTTATCCTATCGCATTGTGCGATCGGTTGCCGCCTCCCTCAAAGCTCATCCGACGGCTCCTCCTTCCTCCCTCAAACGCTCAACACTAGAATGACCCTTTGCCACAAGCCCCAAACAGCCCTCTTGCAATTTGCATGGGAAGTTTGACAAGTAGCAACCTGTTTTGCCACTTGGCAGCTTTCCAAAAGTAATTTCCAGCTTTAACTAATTCATCTTCAGAATTTATTTTCTGAAAATTAATTAATTAACTATTCAACCTTGCCCAAGAATTGACTAGTATCCATCCACATTAATTGTGCTAATCCCATTCAGTTGTCCCACACATTAATTGGCCTAGGGTTAGCATTAACTACTCAACCTTGCCCAAGAATTGACTAGTATCCATCCACATTAATTGTGCTAATCCCATTCAGTTGTCCCACAAATTAATTGGCCTAGGGCTAGTCCCAATGTCACCACTAGACATTGTGCAAGTAGCACCTCAATACATGCACATTCTCATCATGTAGCATTCACCTATACAGCTCATTGTCCAAAGCACCCTTCAGCACATTGCTCACGTCAGATCCTGAGCTATCTACACTGGTGGTACATACCTCTCAATTCTCTACTTTGTTATCCACACCATTGCAGGTGGCTGAGTACATACTATCTCTCATATAAACAGCCCCAGAACTCAAACTTTAATGTTAAACAGGGTTTTTGTTCCCATAAGCAAACTCCCACAATTTGGTTGGTTCCTCTTCTATAAATAGATGGTGTGCTCAGTCACTTCGCATCCCAGTCATTAAGTTCCAGCCTGCCCCATCCACTCTCCATCACTCCACGGCTACCAGCTCCATCACCAATTGCTGCCACCTGTCTTCTACAGCCTGACATCCTTTTTCCAATTGTCACTTGCTCCACAAGAGGTGTCATCTTGCTGCATTTTGCTCCAAACTGCTGATGTCAGCATCCTGCCTGGCTCTAAACCAGACTGCCTGCTGCGTTTTGCCATTTACAGCTCTCACAAGGCTGCTGGACATCACCTTCTCCCTGAGGGACTGCTTCCTTGACTGCCCCCAGCTCCTAACAGCATGTTCCCAACTGCCACCCTAATTTCCAGCCACATGGACAGATGCACTTTCAGATCTGATCAGTCACCCTGATGTTGTGCTGCTCCTAGAGGTCACCGTGTGCTTCAACACGCACTCCTACAGGCTGTGTTTTTGCTGCCTGCCCGCTCCTGCAGCTTCGAGACTGGTGGTTGCACCAATCAGAAACTGTCTCCAATGGACATCACACTCCAGCACCTCCCTCAGCCCACTCCTAGGAGAGCCATCAACTATTGCATGCTACTGTCCAGGACTGCCACCCAGCATCCTACATCAAAACACAGCCGTTTGCACCCAAACACAGCCTCAGCTGCCTGTATTGTTGCTAGCAGCCAAAATGCAGACTGTCCTTGATCGTTGCCAAAAACCTTGCAATCCGATACCCTACCTTGAGCATTGTTTGACTGCTCTCTTTACGGATTCGTGCAATGACGATACATTATCTGCTGTTTATAGCATCATCTGCCTCTAACTTGAGCACCTCACAGCCTGAACCACCTCCTTGAGTGTCCCTGAGCTGTGTGATGCTACTATTGCCTTCTGCTTTGAGGCTTCGTCCCAGTTCCAATTGTACAGCAATTTGCATCTACACCATCACTCCTTGTGCTACAACTTGGTAGACATCCCTTATACCTGTTCATTCATTACCCTTGAACATATCATTCAGACAGAGAGCTGAGTATTCTTTTGTTGTTTGAGGAGTTTGTTCTTTGTGGACTTAATTATTCCACTTGGCCTCGCTGACAGCATAATGCAGAGCAATGCATTGAACAGTAGATCCTCATGGGCATTTGCTATTCTCTTGGCATCAACCCACCTTACTTGCTCATATTGGAGGTAGTTAGAAACATATCAAAAGTGTTCCAAACAATTGGCAGTATCAAAAGACCATACCCAAAGCTTATAAAATACGTGCTGCACTGTTTGTGTGCATCCCACTAGATAGCCTTCAGACTTCCAATTTTTGCAGATATGCCCATTCATTTAAAAACAGAATTCCAAGCAACTGACCTTCAATGAAGATCTGTCAAGCTCCAAAGCTTTTCTACAATCTGCTTCAACCCGCTCCCAGTCACTGACATTGCAGGAAACATAACGACAGTGAAAATCACTGCATCTGTATACAATAGAAGGGGGGGGAGGTACAGAACAAGGTCCTTACTTGCGTTTCTTGTGACAAAGCGCTCTATTTGTCCAGTATGTAGGAATCTGCGGCTGAAGTGTAATGGCCTACAATAGGTACGGCATACCACAAAGGAGCACATTAGCAATTTCAAAAACCTGGATAACTATATCAAACAGACATCTGCACGATCAAGTGCAACCTCTGTGTATGCTTCAATGGCCGCTGCTAAACGCTCTTTTTTGAAATAGAGATTGCCCTGGTCCTTCAGGATTTCTGCCTGCTTCTCTACACTGGCAACTCCTGCCGACATCCTTCAAGGCCCCTGTGTGTTTATGAAACTAAACGCCTCCTTTGAGATTATGAGGTTGCAAGCTACTGGGTAATATTGGAACTTATCCCTGATTCCAGATAGGTAACGAGTAGAATGTTATAAAAGGGGGGGGAAAGCGATGCAATTAGCGGGGGCAGGGAGATTTAGAAACTGCTGAATTCGGGCAAAATTGCTTAATCCGGATAACCAATTGGTAATATAGGTTGATCACACACACAAAACAGATTCGTCCTCCGAACGCCATCAATGGATCTTAGTCGAGGAGAAAACAAAAAGAGAGCAAGATGAGCGTAAATTATGGGCAAACCTGTTGGCCTCTAGAAGCTTTTTTTGGATTCCTTCGTATGCTGCTGCAACTGAGAGAATAAGGGGTATCTATGACAAGAAAGAGATATGGAATGAGAGGATCATGTGAACAAAAAGAATGCAAACATCTCTTTCTCTGCAACTTCGTCTTCAATCACTGTTGACCCGTCTTGAACGTTCCATCGTGTTGTGTACTCACCCCCCCGCCCCCTTCTTGAACGTTCCACCAAGGTTCCACCGTGCTCTGTACTCCTCTCCCCCGCCCCGCCCCTGCTCCCTTTCTCTGTCTGTGTTCTCTGTGTGTTTTGTCTTTGTGGGTCCTACCTTCCTTTCTTTTGACCTGACAGCCAGGAGAATTTATACGTTCTATTACATTATAATTATAGTATAATAATGGTAATGAGTAGCAATTGTAGATTGCATTAGAGCCCACACGGAATCATCCTGTGGGACCAAGGCATATGTGTGTTAGGGAGTGTGTGTGTGTGTGTGTGTGTGTCCGCCCGACAGTGCATTGCATATGCCAACGTGCTCCTGCCCGGCCTACAAAAATTTGTTGTTCAATTGTACAAACAATAGAACGGTTTAACACACACGGAATCATCTTGTGGGATCAGGCATATGTGTGTTAGGGAGAGTATGTGTGTGTGTGTGTGTGTGTGTGTGTGCGCCCAACATTGCATTGCATGCCAACATGCTCCTACCCGACCTACAAAATTTTGTTGTTCAATTGTACAAACAGGCATGTGTGTGTTAGAGAGAGAGGGAGAGAGAGAGAGAGAAAGAGTGTGTGTGTGTGTGTGCGCGCGCGCGTATGTGCATGCCCAACATTCCCGACCTACAAAAATTTGTTGTTCAATTGTACAAATAGTTAGAAAGGTTTAACCCTTGTCCGAATAGTTAATCCTAGAACACTGGGAAAATGTGAAACATGCACACTTCTCATTCACATGAGTCCAAACAAGGTTATACATCAATGACATATTAATTGATTGAATTGCCAACTGTGAAATCGATATAGGCTTTCAAGCTCTATGTTTGCCATGATACTAAACTATCCAACCAACTTGTGTTGATCAATTTGTAGAGATAATGGCCAACATGTTCTCCGATCATCACACTCAAACTTCATATTCACCCTTGTCACAACCAAATGAATGTGAAATGGGCCTTAGACCTCCTCAACAAATATCAAACAAGTAGACAATCAAATGAGTTCAAGCATAGATCGAGCCATCTCCTTTAAAGTTCCATCTTGCCATATAGTAGTGGCAATGCCCCTTTCAAGCAATAATATTAACTCCACATAGGCATCCCTTTCATTTTGTGGCCCTGCGGACTAAGTCATACTTTCTAGTAAACTAAACACCCTTAGACTAAGACAAACAAGTCATTCAATCTATAGATGCTTGTATTCTAGTTGAATCAGTATAGTGTGATTAATGCACTAAAGTGTGCTCAATGCTCTCCTATTTAATGGTCCATCAGATGCTACCCTAAACTATAGGTATAAATGAAATAACTTTCTTGGATAATTGTTTGTCATATATCTACCCATATAAAAGTAGGATATACCTAAAAGCTCTATATTGCCTTGTTACAAAAAGACAAGTGTGCATACGCAAAAGTACCATTATAATTTACTATTTGCAACTTCTAAATGGAAACTTGTGTGTGCATGAGTTTTTAAAAATTGAATTTGAAGACAATGCTTCCATTTTTTGTCTTTAATATGGTAGATATTGGATTATTGGATATTACTTGCAAACTCACGCCCCTTGGTGGAAAACACCACTCTTACTATATCACACATACAAAGCACATGGAAATCACAAGATGGAGACCAAAAGTTTATTATGATTCAAAATGTTGCAACTATTTATGTAGGTAGGACTTAATGTAACCATCATAATCATGATAAGGTGAACTATTGATTCATAAATAACAGGAAAGAAATGAACGCATGCAAAATATCCAAAAAGCAACCATTTTGAAATGGACAAACTACAATAGCACAATCATTAAGAACAAATAGTTTATTTGGACCTCACAACTCATCCACAAAGAGGATGCATGCACCCTCTTTGTGCCTAACAAAAGTTAATTGTATCTTGAAGTTTTAGCCTAGCTAGAGTATGAAAATTCAAATAACTCCTTATGTTAGCAATTCTGGACTAATGACTCTTTTCAGAGGCTTTCTTTAAATTGTGTAGCTTGCAGTACAAAAAATGTACTCATTGCTCACAAAAAAATAAGGCTTATTGTCAAGCAAATTGTTAACAAAATTTTTAAAAGCTTTGAAAATGCTTTTTCATTACAAAATTGTGGGGTAGCTTGGTTCTATGTGACCAAAAAACTTGTGAAATTTAAGAAAAACTAATAAATCATCGAAGTTGAAGGTATTTGTATCAACTCCAATAAATGCTCTCTATTAACCCTAGGTTTACTTTCTTCAAAGTTGTAAAACTTGCATGGCCATCCTAAGGAGAGGTCAAAACAACCCAAATTAGAAACCAATATAGTCACATTATTTAGAAACTGTTGTTAAATTTGATCATGAAAACCAAATAAGTCACAAGTGATAAAGTTTGTCACTTACAAATCATAAGTTTCATGGTATTGCTATACATGTAGGGAGAGCTAGCTAGAGTTTAAATCGCCTATGATGAATTGGGAAAAAGTATGCAAGGATTTAAAGTTTTCAAAATGCATAGTGCTCAAAATAAACAACTAAATCCCTCCAAATATCATAGGTAATATGATGAAGAAATACAACACTAGTTCTAATGCTCCATCACACAATGAGGAACGCTAGCATATATCTACCAACAAGAGCCAAATATAGAGGAGGATTATACCTAGAATTGCTCAATGTACTATGAAATTTGGGGTTTGGGAGGGGGGGAGGGGGCGAGGGGGGGGATGCTTTCGTTGTCTATTCAAGGGTGGTGTGAGCCATTGTTAAGAGCCATGGACTACACAAATTAGAAATACCTTGGTCTTTTTCTCCTAGAGATACAAGGACTAAGAGAAACCATCTTTAGAGGTAGAGCAATCGGTTGTCAAGGTTATTCAAAGTTATCTCATAGACTTCTTTACAAGGAGCACCCAAACAACCTCAAACCACTCTCACTCTACATATGAGAGGAGTACCAAGGAGTCTCATGCACTTACACATGCTCAAGGCACATTAATTGTCAAGGAGTTCAATCTAGGCATCATAGATGCTAATAGATTCGTTGATGGCATATACATAGGAAGATATAGCATATTCTTGCTTGAGTTGGAGCTAGTTCCCCAAGTTCTTTTCTACATAGGATGAGATATTCATCTGCAATTGACCATGGATTTCTTGAGATGATATGCCCCTGTATGCCCTTCTTCGGTTCCCTTCATCAATCATAATACTACCAACTAGGTTTTCTCTTCTCAACTTTTAGATTTAGATGTCTTTTTGTCTACTATTGTTTCCCATGTAGTTGTATTATCTTACAAATGGATATAAGTTATTGTCTCACTAGTAACTTTGGCTTCTTTGTGGATGTTAATAAATTATTTCGTTATATTTTGTGTGTGTGTGTGTGTGTGTGTGTGTGTGTGTGTGTGTGTGTGTGTGTGTGTGTGTGTGTGTGTGTGTGTGTGTGTGTGTGTGTGTGTGTGTGTGTGTGTGTGTGTGTGTGTGTGTGTGTGTGTGTGTGTGTGTGTGTGTGTGTGTGTGTGTGTGTGCACGCTTATATTTTCATTATGGACTACATCAATAGGAAGGTGAAAAAGATTACGTCACTACTCAAAACTACCAGTACTTTCCATCCTTTACTCTTGAAACTCTATTTTTAGCAATAAAGCAATAATCTTTAGCTTTAGATTCAATAACCAAATATTTAGACTCAAACTTCAAAGCCAATGTCCAAGATCGTTAATATGAAAATAAGCACACTTGTACATTTTGTGTAGCACATAATATATTAATGATATGTTTGCCCAAAATAAGGGACATGTATAATCCTCACACCTCACCTAAAGTAATATTTAGAACCATTCTAGTTGCACCTATTCTCATGATTGAGTAGACCAAATGTGAGCATGATGTTAACCCTCAGATGAACAAGGTGGAAAATTCAGAAAATCTAAAGCAAAAGACAAGGCCAAGGCAAAAGTGGAATGGAAGACGAAAGCGCGCCAAGAAAAATATGGAAACACAAAAAGTACGAAAAAATCCTAAATCAAGGAGAAAGGTGCACAAGAAAATATGCAACTCAAATACTTTTGTAAAACAACGCAATGCGCACTGTGATTTATTTTAAGAGTGCCGGGTGAGGTGCAAATTCTAAAGGTAGATGGGCAGTAGGAAGGAAGTTAAGAAGATAAGAGGACAATGGGAAAAATGGTTTAGGCCACGGTCGGCCATGTAAAAAAGGGGGGATAAGGGGATGACTGCCCAAAAGGGATTTAGGGCTTTGTATATAAAGTTCAAAAAGTGAATGAGAGCTCATTATTTGGTGTGTGGCAAAGTGGACTCTCCTTCTTCTCTCCTTCTCTTCTCTTGCTTACTTGTGAGTGCTTGAGGGAGGGAGTGAGGGAGTGAGCTTGTGAGAGTGAGGGATCTTGGAGGTGAAGCTCTCCACCTTCTCCTCTCTTCTTCTTCTCTTATCTTGTCTTGTGCGTGGCTATGGAGGATGGAGCTTGGAGGAAGAGGCTTGAGGATGCTTGAGCTTGCATCACGAATCGTGGAGCTATCGGAGTGCTTGAGAGAGGAAGCAACTCAATCACACATCAAAGTAAGCTCACTACACTCGTAGAGAGGGATAGCACATCAGCTATGTGAGAGGTAGCCATTAGTGCTCACTTGAAATGCTTGAACAATAAGCGGTCTGTGGGTCTTGGCGATTGAGCTTGAGCTCGCCTCTACATTTTGGTTCCGTTGCTGGGACCAACGGATTCAAGCTTGACACTTGCGCACTTCAAATCGAGCATTGAAGTAAGGGTTTCATCCCCGAATTGAAGCTTGAGGTAGATATGAGGTTTTGGGTCTTTAATCTGTGCTACAAGTAAGTATTTTTTATCTTTGATGGTTAGTTTAGTAGGAGAAATTAGTTCAGTACCCTGCTTTGGATTCTTGTTGCATTTAGAGTAGGTTAAGGTTAGAAAATTGGTTGGACAAATGTAGGGTTTGCTGCTATAAAACAGACCAAATAGGGCACATATCTATGAAAAACGGGAGGAAGGAGAGCTAAAGGGGATTGAGACCAACAAGCAAAGGGGTTTACTAGCCAGGAGACCAAGGGGAAGCTCATTTGAAACATTGGTTGCCTGAGAGAGAGAGAGAGAGAGAGAGAGAGAGAAAGAGAGTGAGTGAGTGAGTGAGAGAGAGCTTCATTGCGTGGACCTACTTCAATCTCATCGCCGATGAGTTCATTGCCCACTACAGGTATTCCCACACCTTCTTATGCATGTGTAGCTAGGATCTAGAGGTGCTTGACCGGTGGGAAGGCCTCAATTGTTCGGCGCGACGAATTTCGTGCAAGCTCAGCGAAAAACATGTCGCATTCAGCCTGCCATCCAAGTGATGGCGATTCTCGACTGAGTCCTAGAATCGTCCCTCGGCCCACCTTGTATTTGGCCATTCGGCCCACTTGACTTGGACACCACTGCTCAGCCCGTTCGAGTCAACTATTCAAACCAACTCGGCATTTGGTCCATCTTACATAAACACTCAAAATTTTGGCCCTCGGCCTTGCCAACTCGGCCCAATCCCACTTGGACAAAGCTTACCCAAATTCACCATTCAAACGTTGGCCCACCTGACTCGGCCCTCAGTTGTTTGGCCATTTGGCCCTCGAACAACCGCATTTGGACTGTTCGAATTTGACACTCGGACCAGTTGCATTTAGCCCTTTCTCATTCGATCCTCGGCCATTCGGACGGGCCAAATCAAACATTCAGTCTTTGCAATTCGGACCTGTTGGACTGAGTTTGAATTTTTAGAATCTTTTGAATATTAAATCAGACCACCTAGACATCGGATGTTCGAACATCAAAAGACCACACACAAATGCTAGAGAAGCCTTTTTGGCAAAAGGAACAAAGGGATCAGCGAGACTCAAGCATAGAAGTGACGCTAGTCGACCATGTAGCGATTCAGCCCAACAACAACATCGAGCGGAGTCTAAGGGCACCATCGAATCCTGACAGAGTAGAGAGAGTAGTAGAGAACCCTATAAACCAGTGGGAATGACCAAAAATCGAACATGCAAATCTATCGGGCTAAACCCACGACGAGAGTGATAGAGTCGTCTAGGCACTTGTCTTCTCACTCACTCTAAATTCCAGTCCTCTAAGCACAATTGAGAAAAGTTAAAAGCCTGACTTTGCATAGTGCATAGAAAAGAGCACACACACGCACACACGCACAGAGTGAGGGTAAGTTGAGAACTGGTTGTAATTAATAAGAAACTCACCCAGATGTAAGAACTTGAAGAAACCCACCAGTAGGAGAAGACCCAAAGACATAGGCGGGTGATTAAATCCCTGAAGGGAGGACCAAGCGAGGAATAGAGCTAGAAACTAGACGCGTACTATTGTGGAGATGGATCTACTTGGCCTTATCGACCTGATCAACGACTTAGTAGTACAGGAAGTCCTAGACATGGAAGAGGGTAGCTTAGGTTGTAGAAGCGACGAGGAGCTTAACCTAGGAGACTTTCTTGAGGTTGTCCAACAATTAGTATACAAATACGATGCTCAAACTCGGCTAGAACACCACGGTAGACCAGTTGAGGACATCTTAGCATACCTGGAGGAGAAAAGAAAACTGGCCCGAAGAGCTTTGCAAGGCCTAGCTGTGTACAACCAGGATCAGCAAACTAGAAACTTATGCCAGAGTTTAGAAATGCGAGAGATCCAGAGGGCGCTAGCCCTATCAGGCAGGACTTGGTCAGAGAGTGAGAGAGAATTAGAAGGAGATGTCACACTGAGTGAGCTCCTGATAAAGTGGTTGGTAGATAACACAACCGCAGAACAAAGCACTATAGCATTGGCAACATCACTACATTGATAGGGTTAGGAGTCAACCAAGGCTCTCAGAGCCAATTGAAAATCCATGTGATAGCAAAACAACTAGACAAATACAAAGCTACCGACAACCCATACAGTTTCGTGGAGCAGTTTTAGCAGGTCTGCGAGGGCAACGGCCTCATTGATCCTACTCAATGCTCCCAAGCCTTCGGATTGTGTTTAGGTGACAAGGGTCGAACATGGTACACAAGTCTAGATGTTGCAGAGTGTGCCGATTTCAATGGCTTGAAAAATGTCTTCATTAAGAGATTTTTCGAACCTGGATACTCCCATAACCTGTTAGTGCGACTTATGAACGTCAAGTAGAAAGAGAGAGAGGATATTCGAGATTATGTGACCTATGTGAGGATCCTCTTTAACAGAATTCCCATGGGCGAGAGGCCAACTGAAAGGGTGGTATCCACAGTATTCCTCAACGGAATATGAAGCGAAGAGCTCTACAAAGCCTTGGCTAGCAACTCAGGCTTACAACGAGATGCACTGGCAACAAGGGTCTTTGAAGAAGCTATTAGAGTGAATGCCTAGCTCAAGGAAAGAGACTCCAGAGGCTTTAATCAAGAAGAGTCCAGTGCCAGGAGTTCTAAGAGAACCTCAACACCAAGTGAAAGGGTAGACTCGAGCATGCTGGATAAAGGGAAGGGTATAGATTCGAGACAAGAGCTAGCAGAGATCATATTGACATAGCCAAACTACAAGAGATGATGAGACGGCCAACGTGCCCACATATTCAATGTGGGCATTGTGGCGGAAACCACTTGCTAGTTGAGTGTCAGGATCCTAGGTCACGACCTTGTGCTAATTGTGGTAGGTTTGGCCATGACACCACACATTGTCGATTACCTCTCGGAGGCTCCCATACCCGCAGCCTTACGGTCACAACCCTACCTTGCCAACAGGCCACTGAACCTCTTTGGAAGGGGAGCCCCATTGGCTCTCTCTGCACCTAATGGCACTAAACCGACCATCCCTAGAATGAAAATAAATCCTACACGCATCCCTAGACCACTGGGACCCTACATGACCCACCCACTAAGTGATACTCTAGTCCACTATGTGGACAAGCCTAGTAGCGATGAGCCTTATGTAAACCCATATGTGTCGTACGATGAGTGAAGGGAGCTTCAAACTCAACCCTTGAGACCTACAGACTGCTTATTGGTCAAGCATTTCAAGCCGAGCAGCCATGGCTACCTCTCACATAGCCGACACACCATCCCTACCTATGGGGTGTAGTGAGCTTACCTTGATGTCCGATCGAGTACCCTCCTCTCCCATGCACGTCGGTAGCTCCACGATCCTTGAGGCAAGCTCAAGTAACCTCAATCCCTCTCCAATAAGCTCCATTCTCCATAGCCATGTGAGACAATAGAAGAGTAGAGAAGAGAAGAAGATGAAGAGAGGAGATGGGGAGCTTCTTCTCCTCGATCCCTCACTCTCAAACACTCACTCACTTCCTCTTGCAAGCACAAGCAAGAAGACAAGAAGAAGATAAGAAGAAGAAGAAGCTTTTTGCCACACACAAGAATGAGCTTCTCATTCACTTTTCAACTTTATATACAAAACCCTAAGTCCCTTTTGGACAGTCATCCCCTTATCCTCTTTTTTACATGGCCGATTGTGGCCTAGACTCTTTTTCCCATTGTCCTCCTATCTTCCTAGCTTCCTTCCTACCGCCCATCTACCTTCACAAATTGCACGGGTGAGAGCTCGACACTCTTAAAATAAATCATGGTGCGCCCTGCACCTTTTTTACAAAAGTATTGACTTGCACTTTTTCTCGTGCGCCTTTCTCCTTGCTTTAAAACTTTTCTACACTTCTTATGTTTCCACATTCTTCTTGGCGCACCTTCTTCTTCTATTTTACTTTTGCCTTGGCCTTGTCTTCTGCTTTAGATTTTTTAACTTTTCCACCTTGTTCGTTTGAGGGTTAACATTACCCCCCCTCCTAGACGCACTCACAGTTGTAGGTAGTAGGTTTTGGCATGCACCGAAGACATGGGTGGAAGGGACATCTATGGTTTGCCGTAGAGGAGTTTTGGTGGTGGTGCGGATGAAGGTCATTGGGGTCACATTGGTGGTGATAGGACTAGAAGTCGCACTCATGGGTAGGCACTTTTGGAGATTCTGTGGCCGAGGATTCTTGGTGGGCTTGCATGATGATAAAGGATAAGAATTTAGAGTTGAGTATTGATGAAGGGCGAATGACACTTTTGTGGGAGTCTTCAATACCTACAATTGAAAACCTCGCATATGTGGTCTCTCCCTTGGGGTAGTGCTAGTCTTCTTTATCGTGCACAATACGTAATTCAACTAGTTTGGGAGACACGTCGAACACTAAGCAAGTTGAGAGTATTGTCCTGCACTTGAGGACCCAAACTGTATATATATTGTGGTGGTGCAGATATGATGTGAGTGCACATGCATACTTAGATATTATATAGTTAGGAGACCGTAGGTCTGGTTCCTCGTAGCAACGTGTGGAGGAAGTAAGGGTTCAGTGAGGTAGAAAAAGTTGTCAATGGTGAGGGGAAGTACACAAGAAGGTGCATGAGACATCATTTGTGCTGTGATAACACGATGTAGCATGGTCAAGCTCAACAACACCTTACTTTCGGTAGCGGGCAGCTACTTGTATTGCTTGACGAGTACAATATACTTTCCATGGCTATTCGTGTATTGCTTACCACGATCTATTGCAATGGTATTAAGGCGGAGTGCAAAAAGGAATCATGCAAATGGATCAGGGTGATAGGTCTAACCATAGGCGAGACAAGCTCCCTAGGCAAAACCTCTTTGAAACATGAGATGTTGGTACAATCGAGGAACAGTTGCAATGAGTGCTAGGTGTAGAGTTTGACCCAAAAAGAGAAAATGGCCACTGATCATGCTTTGGGCCATGCGATGTGGGTGATCGACAAGGTGATTTTCACTTTTGGCGGTGAGGCTTCGTCATGGCTCATTGTAAGATTGCTAGTCTTGCGGTGACTTGGACACTGAACACCTTCGTACAAAGATCTATGTCGTCCTGCATCCACTTGACACTTTGTGAGAGTATATGCAAGTCACATGCATCAATTATAATGATAAATGCAACACAAAAAGGTATTACTTTATCAAAATCCTATGGTGCTGATTGTGATGCATATCATCGGTGCTTGTTAAAGATGTGGCATGTATTAGTAGTAGGTAAAAGAGGTTTGTACAGTAAGGGAGCTTGACCCTTTAACCAGTCAAGGACAAAAAGTTATAGCAAGATGGCCTTTGTTAAGTGGCTTATATAACACGGGGGCTATTCTATTTATATGAGGCAAGGTGAGTTCGGGTGGTTGGGCGACTAGGGTTGTGCCAGTGAGGGGCCTCATCAGGCTGGGCAGGGAAGATATCGGCCTGGACCCGAATGGTGTAGTCTCTGGTCGCAGCCGTTTCAAGAATGCTTTTAAACAATTCATCAAATTCCCGCTTGTTTCTAGCTGCCTTCTCCTCTTTCGAGCACCTGGTGCCCAAGTATCTGGTGGGGGCCAGCACGGCCGGTGTTGCTACACCCTGGGGGCTCCCTTGAGTCTTCGTCCTCTTGGCTTGGGGAGTTTTCGGCATGCGTCCTGGGCAGTGTCTCTTGGGGCCTCTTTCCGACGTGTACCTCTCTAGAGTAGGCACGTAGCGTTCTGATGGAGGCGCTAGTGCCTTATGCTCCCTCGATGGCGGAGAGCTTCCTTGCAGGCCAGTTACATTGTGTGCTCCATGACGACTTCTATGGGAAAATCTGCAAAATGTGAACCCAGGTTAGGCTTTGAGGTAGTATAGAATTATTTGCATGAAAGGGATTAAATAGTGGATTATCAAGCTCTTATGAGGAGGAGGGGTGAGGTGAGGCATGCGGCATTTGTTGTAAAGGGACGGCCCCGTGATGACATTTGCCCTGCTTCGACTGCGAAGCATATTCCAGCCATTAGCAGATCTTGGCTTATGCTAAGTTGCATGGACTGGTTGCGATGGAGTGGAGCAAGGCGCAAGGCTCGTCCCCGGAAGGATAGACCGAAAAGGGAAAAGGTGTATAGAAGGGGACAACGCCCTGTCTACTCCGTCAAAGATGTTGGTCAGGGCTTCCTATGGCGGTAATGAGGGTTGCATGCCCTCCACCTAGAGGCTGGAATGGTCACACGACTTCTAGACATGTAGTGAGAGGAGGACCTGAGGAGCTCAGCCTGTCAAACCCAACTCTTCTCCTTGTGCTTGACTATCATTGTTTGTGTGTGTTGATATTATCTATACAGGGTCGCAAAACTCATTGCTCATTCATGTACATATTTACAAATCCATGTCACTTCGTGAGGATAAAAACCAATTGTAGAACTCAGGATTGTACTGGAGTGTGGCACACACATCTAGTACTCGTGGTAGCTTACTCAATAACATAGATATTTTATGACATTGAGTAGCATGGTACCTTGTTCGAGCCTACTCGCAACATGTAGCTCCTCCTCAGTGAGAACCTTATCAATTAGAGAATCTTATTGGCTAGTTTCGGCTAAGTCCATACTCAGAATGGCAATCAACACTCGAAAGGAAGTTAGTGCCACATAGGTTGGATCTCTGTGAGACCGCCATTTGGTCAAATGCTCCTCTAAGACTGACATAATTTGGGCTCCCAGTCCGGCCATTGTAACACAATTTTCAAATCTATGCTTTTCAAATTGACTTCGACCCTTTGATTGTTCTTTAGTTGCTCTATCTCTAAGACATTTGATTGGTAGAGCACATCATTGAATGTCACAGTTAAGCGTAGTTCGTTGGCTTCCTCATTAGAAATGAGTCGCATCCATTCATGCAAGAGCCTGCCATAATGCTCATCAAGATGTTCTTGCTCTTTCCAGGATAGGGGAATTGGCAAGTATTCTTCAAGCTGCTCCCTAGGGAACGTGCCCATGTCTGCAAGGACGTAGACACGTGCGAAGACTTTGAGCTTAGCATCCAACTCAGTTAAGCATTCTGCAACACTTCTATGTTCGATGAGGGCTTGTTCAGTTGCTATCTTATGCAAGGTTCTAGGAGTTTCCCTAGGCTTTAGCACACCTTGGGGCTCAGGCCTAGATGAGCAAGATTGGTCAATACTAGGATTGCATATGCTCTCGGGGCTTCCATGTTTCTCCTGAGGCCTTGCTGCTATTGTGTCATGGTTCTCCTTGGATGTGACCGGTATAGTCTTGTCACCCTGTTGTGACAGTGTTGTATCCACTCTTGATTGGTCAGTGCGAGTTCTATTGTCTGTGGTTTGAGTGTTGCAAGCAATTGTTGATGGTAATGGTTGCTTTGATTTTTGAGAGCACATGGATGTGTCTAAGGTTTCACCGCTGTTAGGAAAGATGGCAACAGGCTCATTGGTAGATGGACTTGACACTTTATTCCTCAGCTCATCAGCGCTCTTGGTCTCAATCTTGTTGGTGTCTATAGCCATTAGCAACTGCCATTGTTTTCTCCTCTTTTTATTGCGCAATTGTGGTGCATCCTTTAAGGACTTAGGACCTTGAACTAGGTCAACCGTTGATGTGTTTGGTTGGGCCTCAATATTCTCTTTCTCTAGTGTGTCCTTATGGGGCATGGCTGCGACCTGCTGAATAGCCTTGCTAGGTTGATTGGTTAGATGTGCCCTCTCCTTGGCCACCTCTTTGAGAGATCTCTCCTTAAGCCTAGGCTTCAGGTGCTTTGGAAGTGCCAAGGGTGTCAAAGATGTTGGTTGCGACACCTCTTTCACAGGTGGATAGCCAAGGACACCTTCCACCAGAAGTGTCATCACGGCCAAAGGCTGTGACTGTTGTGATTCGTGATTGGAAGTAGTAATGGCTAGTTCAGTGGACTGGCTACTGCTAGTAGATTACAGTGTCAGCTCCTCAGGTAGATCGAAAGCGGTTGTGTCTTTTGTTGCCCTTTGAGCATTCACTTGTGCAGATCGAGCCTTAGTTAACCTAGCCACATTAGATGCACAAGCATATCCTTGGGCCGAGAGCTACAGGTGGTGTCATGTCCCATCTCTTGGACATTTGGAAGCTTAGATAGAGATTGGGATTGAGCAACTGCACTTGATGACTGCTATTGTGTTTCTTGTGTCCATTTAGGGAAAGAGGGTGTAGGAGACTTGGGACTCCTAAGTGGCTTTGACACTGGCTGGAAGATTTGCTTGTGGCTGTTAGATGGTTCTGCCATTTGCTTCATTGAGAAATTGGTCTTATCATGAGCAACATTGTGCTTGTGATGCTCACTATCCTCTTGGAAATTCAAAGGCTCCTTGGGTAGTAATGCAGGCCGGTATATCATTGCCAAGGCCTAGAAACCTTGATGCAACCTCAGTCGAAAAGAAGAGTCAGAGATGAAGAAAGAGAAGAAAAGATGCCAAGGTCATTCTCAAATTAGAAGGTGCTACAACACTGTGAATTGGAAGGAAAGTCATTGACGTAAAGGAAGAAATGTCGGCTCCACGGACACCTAAAAAGGGAAGTGCTAAGGTCGGGGAGTATCCCAATCCGAAATGCCAACTCAAAGCCAACAAGAAGGTGAAGGAGACCTAGGGACACTTAAAGGACGCTCAACCTATTCTAGAGGATGAGATCGATGATCTCTCAAGCATAAGTACGCCAATCTCTCCCCCACAGCCAAGATCAAGGGAGGCGATGGCACGACAAGCTGGGCCACCAAGCTAGTCAAGGCCATTGGCCAAGAATCACGAAGTTAGAAGAGGGGCAAGCGGCTAGCAATCTCCTCAATACACTAGTGACCACCCCTATAACTCTAAGCTTATGCGACCTGCTTAGTTTGTACCGAATGCTATGGCTGGAGCTGAAGCAGTGGGTTGAACAACCAAATGAACCAATTACCACGGACTTGCCTAAGCATGACGCAGAAACTCAAATACCGAGTCTGACACTACACTCCATGTCTCAATCCCTGCACGTCAATGCCTTTTGGAAAGGCACAGAAATGCATGCAGTCTTGCCAGTCCTAGCTCTAGGGGATGTCAAAAGAAAGGAAATTGTGGACACTGGGGCATGAGTGAGTGTGCTAAGCCATGCTGTGCTTCAAACTTGGGGTAACCCACTAGTCGAGACTACTAAGTTTAATGTCACAGTGGCAAATGGAATGAAACTGAAGCCATTCGAAGTGTTGAAGAATTGAGCAGTAAAGATAACAGGGATCCAATTCTCTATTGACTTCATAGTCATGAAGGGAGTGCTATGACATCTTGCTAAGCTGACCCTAAATGCGCAACGTGAGAGTCGTAGAAGATTGGGGCAACGGTCTTATCTTCTTAGGCAATTGAACAGAAACTGTGAGAGTGGAGATGGACACTTGGAAGACTACACCAGTCAACCTAGACGCCATCTCTACCATGCTGAAGGGCGATGGACAGACTAGGGGATCCTATGGAGCTCTTACCAAGTATATCCCATGCCTTGAGGATGAGCGATACTAGCTGCATGTTCTTGCTACCATCGACCTACCATTCTCAGACATTAAGGAGTATGAATAAGCCATCAAGGCAACTCCCAAACTCAAGGACACACCTTTGGTGCCGTTTGCATAATGACTAGAAGCCTACATGGAAAACCCGACCCTATTGCATTCCAAATCCCAAACAATGATTAAGAGCTCTTGGAGATCCTAGGGTACTTGACCAATAAGTTGACGGCCAACCTAGCAATGAATCCTAAGCCACTTCGAGATCTCTTAGACGAGCTTGAAGGGCGATGGTCCAAGGTGCACAAGTACCTACCATTATATCTACAAACCAAAGAGAGCAAGTGCTACTATAATAACTACAAATTAGTCCCAAAAACTCAGCCAAAGAGAGTACAATAGGAAAGATACTGAGCTAATACATTGCCATCCACAAGAAGGAAGCCCTAGAGTGTTGAATACAAGTGTCTCCTCTAAAGAAACTACTCAAATATAATTTTCAATACGGTTGTCCATAAAACTATGGTAAATCAACATGTAAATATAGGCAAGCATACAAAAGAATAAGCTCCCACTACCATGAGTATCCAAGTAACAACTGGGACATATAATGCAACTAGCAGTGTAGCATAAATCACCAAATACCAAAGATTGCTAAAACATCCAAGATATCATATACATAAATGTATACCACAATGCATGCCAAGCACCACTAACAACCCACTGACAATAAGCAATATAAGGTGTCCAAGTTAGAGAAAAATCAGCCCATAGTCATAAAAATTTGCAATGATAGGATATGCATAAACCAAGAGAGTATAAAAGAGTCTCCCACTTGAAGGAAATCCGAAGTGTCAAATAGCAAAACAAAGCTCAAAACATCTAGGTGTCCAATATATATATGCTCGGATTTCCTTCAAGTGGGAGACTCTTTTATGCTCTCTTGGTGTATGCATATCATGTCATTGCAGTTGTTTATGACTATGGGCTGATTTGTCTCTAACTTGGACACCTTGTATTGCTTATTGTTAGTGGTGCTTGGCATGCACACGCGTGCGCGCGCGTGCACACACACACACACACACACACACACACACACACACACACACACACACACACACACACACACACACACACACACACACACACACACACACACATTGAAGAAAATAGACAATGCCCAAATGCAACAACTAAGCTCAAATCCAAGATGTAGAGCTCAATACAAGGATATCTAGGCATGAACATCAATGCCAAGTATAAATATGTAGATGTAGAATCCTTAAAGTGATTATAGACATGTAATACATAGATGTTCATAGTGAATGCTTGATGTCCAAGCTTTGCTACTATAAAGAAGCCTTCAAATGTCAAGTTATTTGAGCTCTAAATGATCCAAAAGCTTACCCGAGCATTGAAGTAAAATCTAGGCATCAAAATACCATCTCATAAGCATTTGTAACTCAATGTATGATGTCCATATTACAAAAGACTTGTACCAAACTATGAGACAATGATTGAGCAAAACCTCTTCTAGGAGTGATTAAGAACAAGCCCCATGTTGAGAAGGATGCCAATGAGTTGCCAAGCATCCAAGAACCAAATAATGCCTTTGTTAGGAGCTACTAAAGAAGGCACGTGAGACTAAAATTTAATGCAAAATGCACTTGCTACTCTATTGTCTTCTTCAACTACTCTCCTCAATGAGCATTGAGAGATGCTCTACGAGTCCTTTGGAAGTGGGATAAAATGCCAGGAAGAAGCCTTAATGAAGGGGAAAGTTAATGCATAGCTTGGGAGTGTCGAGTTGGGGCAACCATGAAAGCTTAAAGTAAAGCTTAGGTTGAAGCAAAATTTGATGAAGCTCCTCAAATGCCCACTTTGATGCTCATGGTTTATGTTCTACTAAGAGAAAAATTATTTGTTACGAGATTTTTAGAATCTACAAGTCTAACACAGTCACTCTATCGAAGGGTAAGCTTGAACTTGAACACAATGATCTATCTATTGACATTTTTAATGGATATTATAGATTTTGGGATACTAGTGCAAGAGGAACTAGAGGCACTTTACGCTTCACTAAGTATGACTACAAAACTTGATTACTATGGAAGCATGGGAATGGGCATACGATGGCTATTTACTACATTGTTGTAATATACCCCCTTTCATTTTTGTTGAGTATATCATGTGCACAAATTGATACTCACAAATGTTCATACAAGTCGGGAGTACCCCTAACACCCACATAGGAACTTTGTAAGCCATGACACCTACCAAGACTCTCGTACATGAACTCCATAAGAATCGATTAGTGGGTTAGTGAATAGGATAGTTAGTTAAGTATGATTAGTACATTAATTACTTAAGAAGATTATTGAGCTAGGTTAATTAGTCAGTAGTTTACTCGAGCAGTTTAATTAGGAATAAACTAATTATATGTGCACCACCTCCCACTTCCTTTTGTACTCTTCCTCTAGCTCATCTCCTTCACCATCATGAGTAGCCATAACCCCAACCTTCTCACGCTTGAGTTTCCCCCGTCCCCTTGTGTAGATGCCAATAGCCCTCCTTCTACATGCCCTTATGGCCCTTCGTGCTTGGTGGCTAGCTCGACCCCCATACTAACAAATTAGTCCCCCCTTCCTTTTCTTTAAATCCTCCCCATCACCTCCTTCTTCCATAATGCACACCTCCACCTCCTCCTCTTCACCTTCCCTATTTGGACTCCCTGCACCCATCAAGCAACAAAATGATGTAGGGTCACCCTTGATCAACAAAGTGTAGGAACAACTCCTTAAAATCTAGGCATTCTTCATTTCTTTATCAAGTCCCAAGTTGTAAAAGATTAAAGTAGGAAATAATGGAAAATTAAATTACTAAGAGGGCTTAGAGTAGTCTAAAATAAATATTAGTAATTATCATTTCTTAAAAATAAATTCAATGAAGGAAAGAAATTATAGAACATTTATAAATTAAAGATATTTAGAAAATAATTGATTTATTAATTATTTAGCTAAAATGCTAGAAGATTTTGAAAGTACATTATTAGCAAATAAAATAGCATATTTAAAGACAATACTTAGAGAAGGGGAGAGAATCTTAAATAAATAATCGTGTAATGACAAGTTAGAGATATTTAGAAAAGCTAGTAGAAAATTCTAAATATTACCAGCCAAAATGCTAATAAAAATATGGGAGAAAATTATAGCGATAAAACTATTAGAGGAGCAAAATACATATACATTAATGAAATGTTTGAAAAGAATTGAGGAAAGATTATGGAAAAATATACTATATTTAAACGTTTTTTAATTTTATTAAATGGCCCATTTTTTAGATGCTATGAAAAACTAATAAGGGAGACCATAGTGATGATAGAAATGAGGTGTTCGAATATTCAAACTTAAAATTTTGGGGAAGTTATAGGCAAGAAGGGAAAGAAACATAAGGATATATTAGGGAAGCAAAAGAAATGCATAAGTTATCTCTGAATGGAGATGTTGGAATTTAGCTAGGCTAGTCAATTACATAAGCAATTTTCTTGATCAGGCTCCATGTACTTGTTAACCCTCAAACGAACGAAGGTGGAAAATCCGGAAAAGCTAAAGCAGAAGACAAAGGCAAAGGCCAAGAAAAAGAGAAACAAAAGACAAAGACGCACAAGGAGAAGAGTCTTAAATAAGGGAGAAAGGCGCACAAGGAAAAGCGCAAGTCAAAACTTTTGTAAAAGAGCGCAAGTGCATCATGGTTTAATTCAAGGAGCACCGGGCTCTCACCTGTGCAATTTGTAAATGTAGATGGGCGGTGGAAAGGAAGCTAGGAAGATAGAAGGACAATGGGAAAAAGGGCCTAGGCTACGGCCGGCCATGTAAAAAAGGGGAAAAGGGGATGACCGCCCAAAAGGGATTTGGGGTTTTGTATATAAAGTTGAAAAGTGAATGAGAAGCTCATTCTTGTGTGTGGCCAAAAGTAGCTCTCCTCTTCTTTTTCTTCTTCTTCTTCTTCTTGCTTGCTTGAGCTTGTGCTTGAGAGAGGGAGTGTGAGAGTGTGAGGGAGTGAGTGTGTGAGGGTGAGGGACCGAGGAGGAGAAGCTCTCCATCTTCTCCTCTCTTCTTCTCTTCTCTTCTCTTCTCTTCTCTTGCTCGCGGCAATGGAGCTTGGAGCATGGAGCTTGAGGATAGAGATTGCTTGAAGCTTGCACTTGGATCGTGGAGCTACCGGAGTGCGCGAGAGAGGATATAACTCGAACGGCACAGAGGTAAGCTCACTACACCCTTAGATATGGATGGCGCGTCGGTTATGTGAGAGGTAGCCATTAGTGCTCGGCTTGGAACGCTTGAAACAATAAGCGGTCCGTGGGTCTTGGCGGTTGAGTGAAAGCTCCCACAGTACTAAACAAATGGAGCCCCAAGTGCGGGAGCTAGGTATTGTGCAATGTTAATATGGTCAATACAATGATAAATATTAAAGTGTAATGATTCTCAAGCCATAACTAGTTTTGTAGGGACACCTACTTGCCATTGAAGATAGGGATAATTAAGAAGCATATATGTGGGGAAGTTGGTTTTCCTTGTGTAGCAATCGGTATTTTATGGTGGTCTTACTTAGAGTTTATGCAATTGTATCAAAAGGAACAATTGCAATAGGAAGGTGCAATTCAAATTTGGAGTGATAGGGCTAGCTAAGGTTAAAGTGCCTTACAATGTAAGTGTGACTAAATATGGGTTAAGGGACGTGTCTAGTCCCCCCCAATTGAAAGAAGGAAAAGAGAATTATAAATGAGATGGTTGCAATTCCTAGCATTAATTATGGTTGCCCTTTATAGAGGCCTTGTGATGATTGTGTATACATGAATATAATCTAAGATTGATTACGTAAGGCATATAAGGATCTTGTAATGGGACTTTGTGATATCGGAATAATGGTAAAATGTTATGCTTTCAAGAAACCTACCTTGAGTTGGATGGATGCAATGTTGATAGGATAAGGGGTCATGAAAATAATTATGGAAGAAAAGAGGTTTTGTTTTTGAAGATGTACTTTGCCCTACTTTCGAGACATTCAGATTGAAGGTAGAAAATCGTGCAGTAATGGACTATGTACACCTAGGAAAAATGTTATAGGGATCATGCAATTATATCAAGTTGTGGATGTCAACCCCCCAATTGCATGGATATCCCATTGTGGAAGATAAGGGATTGTATTAAATGTTACTCTTGTGCAAGCAAAGGAGTATTGTTAAATGGTGCAAATGAAAGCTCATTGCATAAGTGGATTTACTGTTAATAGAGAATGCTTGCACCTAGTAATGGCTAGTTGTGAATTACTAGTTGGACGAGATGTTTGTGGCTAGATATGACTAAAAAGATGACTTGTGAATAAGGAAAATATGAATTATTGTGTGTGCATGTAGTTGCCCTTGAGTCTTGCTATCACAGCTTCCACTTGAACAATTATTATTGTCTAGAGTGTAGATAGCCACCTAGTTGAAAGGTCAAAAGTGTAAGGAAGATTTGGCCTTATTGTGGTATGAGAACCAATGGGGTTCTATTCAGCTAGGTAATACTCATGGCTTGTCCTTTGATGGGGAAAGAAATCCTTCACTATGACAAGCAAGGTACATGATGATGGGTATGAGGGGGACTTCGATTGAAAGAGAGTGATCATAGTGTATGTTTGACTTGGTTTAGGGTCAGGTTATCAAATGGTGGATACCAAGAGGAAGGAGAAGTTTGGGATGAAGAGAAAGCATCGAGTTAGTCTTGACTTTAAGTTTGTATGGAAACTATTGTTTTCACTATTTTTGTGTATGTGACCTAAATGTTTCAATGAACTTTGTCTAACAAACTAATTAAGGAAGTTGATTTTACATGTCTCACTATGTGGTAGGATCTAAGTAATAAGCAAACTAGATGTGTGCATGGAAAGTTGGTGGATGGTCATCATGATGATGCTATCTAGCAAATGGGTAGAGTCAATTAGTCATGTGCTTTCCCAAAGAAGGAAATATGAATAGAGCTAAATGTTGAATTTTAATGGTTGCATCTTAAATCCTAATTAGCACTATTTTAGGAGACTAAAGTTGAGATTATATCGTATGGATAGAGGGGTCAAGCCTAGCTCCTCTTCATCTATCACTCTCTTTGAACTGTGTCGTGATATTTTTATCTCAACCTTGATAGATTGTAAAGCAAACCTTCTTGACTAGATGTTAGAATGTTGATAGAGATTGTTAGGTCAATCCTAGTGGGTCAAGACCGAATATTTTTCTATGAGATAGACTCAGAAGTCTCCTTAACAAATCAAAGTTTGTAAATGCCAAGGGGTCTTTGAATGGTGCTGCTCAAGATAGGTATCTGAGCAACTACCAAATGTCCTCTTGTGTCAAATTTGGGTATATTGGATCATTATTTGGGCATTCAGTTTAAGCAATGTGATGGAGATATTTCTTTGTGTTAAATAAAGTATGTTGAGATATTATTGCAAAGAATTTGGTCTTGAAGACTACAAGCCTTTTGCTACTCCTTTGGAGACAAGTTTGAAGTTGAGCCTTCATAATGTCACAAACTACCTTGATGTCTTTCTCTAACAATGGGTTTTTGGATGCTTGATTTATGTATGAATCACAAGGCTTGACATTTAGTTTGTAGTCTCACAAACAATTAGGTTTATACATATTGTATGTACTAAGGATTAGTAGGCAATGAAGCTGAACTTTTAGTAGTTAAGTGATCCTTGTCACCTTGGGACATTTTATCCCAAGGAGGGATCGTTACCTACCAAATTTACATGCTTTTTAAAATTCTGCATGGGTTGGTTATTATAATACATGTATATCCACAAGTGATTTTTGCTTCATGCTTGGCATGTCAGGCATATCGTGGTTGAGCAAGGCCTCTTCTTGTACATCCACAAGTGGTTTTTGCTTCATGCTTAGCAAGTCATGCATATCATAGTTGGGCAAGAAACAACTGGTAGTGACCACTTCCAATTTTAAAGTTGAGTATAGGGCAATTTTCAGCACTACAATCGAGTGTATTTGGCTTAAGTGCCTCTTAATTGATTTGGGTGTTGGACAACCATTTACCACAACCGTTTTTACTAGCACTTAGAGTGCATTAGTAGTTGCATGGAATCCAATGTTCCATGCATGTACTAAGCACATTGAGGTGAACTAACATTATATTAGGAAGATAGTCTCTATAGGAAAGATTAGCTTGGCCTAAGTGTGCCAACAAAGGACAACCTTGTAAATATTTTGACAAAGGCTTTGCCTCACGAGAAGTTTGAAGCTTTTCACAAAGCTTTCTCCTTATTCCCCTTTGTGGATTGATGTAGTCCATTGGGCATGGCACTTCCCTATACATGAATGTCATCTCTTATTCACCACATTAGTCAGAATGGAAATTTTTTGCCATATTTTGGTAATGATGTGCGTGAACATGCTTAGGATTGCTAAGGCCCTTTTTTTCCTCTTTAAGAGGTTTTTTTCCCTCAGCCATGTATATATGCATATTCAATTTTAATATGTACTTAGTCTTGCAAATCTTCTTTATTGATACCTCTCAATACACTTTGACTTGTGTTGTTTCCAGCTCTTTCTTCTCCTCCAAGCTATGTACTTGCATTCCTGCAACCCTAATCTAATACGAGAGAGAGAGAGAGAGAGAGAGAGAGAGAGAGAGAGAGAGAGAGAGAGAGAGAGAGAGAGAGAGAGAGAGAGAGAGAGAGAGAGAGAGAGAGAGAGAGAGAGAGAGAGAGAGAGAAGTTGAGAAATGAATGTAAGAGAAAAAAATGTGAGAAAGTGATGGGAGATACAAATGATAGGGAGAGAGAGAGAATCAAGAGAGATTATAAAAGGAGGGGGAATCCTAATTATTGACATGGCAAGCTCAACACATGTGGACATTGATGAGGACAAACCACTTGATTGAATAGGTTTGTAGTCTAAACTTAGCACATCAATGATCCTCACATGGCCACTAACTTACCAATTATTATATTTGGTTAGTTACACTTAATTATAGTTGACATAGTTATAGCATCAACCAATGAGCATAGTTAGTTATGCACTATTTGACTTAGTACGTCACTTTGCTTTATATTGTATCTTATCTTTGTGTACATTGCATTGTGTATGAAAAAAAGAAGAAAAACCAGTAAGAAAATGTTTTGGCCTTTATGTCTCTTCTTGTGTTCTTGAGTGAGCTTCCTCTTGAGTGTATTGTGTGTGTTCAGCACAGTAGCTCAAGCAAGTCCCCCCACCACACGATTCACGACATGGTATCAAAGCAATACCTATAAGGAGACAGGCTAGTTTTCAAGCTTGAAGTGAAGGAGAGAGGAGCAAGGATTCAAGAAAGCAAGCAATTGGGAAGAAGCTCCCCCATTCATTTTCTCTTTCTCCTGGATAGTGCCTTTGGAGGCACATGAAGTAGGGTAGGGAAAAAAATCTAGGATTGCAATGCAATTTGATGAGCAAGAAAAATAATACATATTTTGTAGATAAGCTATTTAGGGATTGACCGTTATGTTTTTGGCCATCTATGGTCGTTTCAAGCTCTTTTTAGCTTTGCAGTATTGTAGACAACAATTTCGGGATATACTATAACTTCAACTATGTCAGTCATTCTCTGGTGCACAGGTTAAAGATTTCGAATTTGTAAGTTATGAGGTGTTTGCCAAGAAGTAAACACAAGGTTTATCTGCGTATAGATTGTAGGTTGTTATATATTATTGAGCAAATAGTGAAAAATGCTATTTGAGTTATTGTTATGCACGTTTTGTGAAGGTTTGCAAGATTTTTGCTTGCTATTTGGTACTAAGTTATGTCATAATGTTGAGAACACTGGAAATCCAATTATTGAGAAGCTAGATAAGAAACAACTATCCATCACGAAAGCTCTATGTTACAAACTTCCTTATTGAAAAATGTCTCTTCAAATTTGTTTTAGAGGAGGAAAATGAACCAGAGCTAAGTGATCTAGTGAGATTACAGAAGAATTAAAGACGTGGAAATAATGAAATGCAAAAGACAAAAAGGTAATATATTGGGTATTTGTAGTCATTGATAACGCTATGTTGGGGCCTATCAGAAATGCAAAAGTTCACATGAAACTTGGATAACCTTCAAGAATGTGTTTTCAATAAATACTAAGGTACAGAAGATTCAACTCAAGCAAGAGTTGAATACATTGAAGAAAATGAAGATGTCTGTAAACGAGTATGTTTTGAAGTTGAGGAAGATTGCATATGCCTTAGTAGCTATCAATGCAATACTTGATGATGATGATTTGGTTTTATCTACTTTGGTTGGCCTTACATAGAAGGCCTATAAATCCTTTACTGCTTCTATGTATGTATGGAAGCCATTTCTAAATTTCAACGGGTTGGTCTCTCTCACAATTCACTAAAGAGATCAATATGAAGGGTGAATCATTTGAAAGAAGTGATAAATAAGTCCAAGTTTTTTGGTCAAGTTTAAGAAGGAAATATGGTAGATCCTCTTCAAGAGGTCATGGTATAGGTTATGCTCATGGTAACTAGTAAACCACATTAAATTAAGAGTTTAGTGATATGCACATTTTGGGAGGCCTTGGTAATTCTAAAGGTAAGGGAGATCTCTAGACGAAGAGGTGGATGGCACAATAGAGATGCTAATAATTTTGGTATTGTTTTCCATTATTGTGGAAGAATAGGTAAGATTGTAGCCCATTGCTTTGATAAGAAGAATGACATTCGAACTAGCAAGTTGTAATAAGCAAATTATGCATCATCTTTAAGACAAAATGATTATAAAAATGAGCATTTGTTTATCATGCAATGAAGACTCTTGTGGCCACACATCAAAGAATGATCTCTTATTCACCTTTTGAACTTTATATATACAAACCCTAAAATCCCATGGGCACCCATCCCTTTTTTACATGATCGGCCATTGTGGCAAGGTCCTTTTTCCATTTCCCTCTTCTAGCCTTGTGCCTCTAGCCCATACCCATCTAATATTTTACAATTGGCACAGGAGGGAGCTTGGCACTCTTTTACAAGAGTTTTTCGAGTTTTTTGAGGTGCCTTTTCATTTAAGGTTGCCCTTTTTGCCCCGGTTCATCTTTAGAAGCCACCTGCGTATCTTTGCTCTTTTTCCATCTTCCTTTTGCTTTTTCCTCCATTTTTTCGCCATCTTGACTTGGGGTTAACATTACCCCCCTCCTAGACGGGTGCCAATCCCATGGCACTTCAGCGTTGGTGTAAGGATGAGGGCCACATGTAGATTCAGGTGCTTGTGGAAGTTCAAGAATGATGTTCGTCAGAGCAGCTCACTGGATGTCATGAGTGGACGAGGGCCTCCGAAGTTGGTGGTTTGGCGCTTTTGGGGTGCCTGAAGAAGAAGGTGCGGTGCTCTACCTAAGGGGAGTGCTTTTCCTAGCGTGTTGGTGCATTGTATTGTACTAGTGGCATGGGGAGGTGGGTCTAACCGCAGGCAAGCCCGGGTGATGTCCCACACTTGAGGACCCCATTTGTGCCAAGGGGGTGTGGTGCCAGTGGCTTAGGGTGACAGGTCTAACCATAGGTGAGTGTTACCTCCCTAGGTGTGTCCTGCCCTTGATGTGCCCTAAGCGTGATGTGGGGGAGCAAAAAGGGCTAGGGGATTAGGAGTGGAGCCAGCTGACCGAAGCCACCAGACACGCCTAGCTTAAGGACCCCTAGGTGCAGTGATCGTGCTTTTCTTTACTTCTGTTCTTTTTTTTTTTGGATATATTTAGGGATAGTATTACATTAGGAGTATGACAGCCAAGTTTAATTCTCATCATCGGAATGAGGGGGGGAGGGAGGGCGGATGGATTTACATAAAAATTGGTGGCTTTGCATGTACCCTTTCAGGTTCATGCGAACGTGGAGAGAGGTGGTGGATAGAAAGGGGTGATTACACCTAGTGAATTGGCTGTCACTCATATCCTCTAGGAGAGCTAGGCAAAAGGAAGGTAGTAGGCTAGCTCTCATCAAGTGGGTCATAGCGTAGCTATCAATAGCATTAGGATCAAAAAAGAGGGGAGGCAAGCCGTTTTCTTGCGGTGCCGGATCTTGCTTAAGTAGGAGCTTAAGGAGCCTAAGGTAATTACACGTGGTTATGAAAGCGGGATCGGGATAGGATGAGAATTCAACCCGAGGAAGCGCATCATGGAGGTGGGTAGGCTTCCTAAATCAAAAAGTAGAGCATCCTCAAAGGAGGTGGCGTTGGAATTGTAGATGATGGGGAAGTCATGCCTCCAATGGAGGGTGGCGACAAAATGCACGCCTACCCTACGAGGATATGCCATGAATGTGGGGTCATTCCTCTCGTAGGGTAGGGTGTTGCAAAATGCCATCTAGGCAAGTATGTTGGTATTGCATATTCACCTTCTCCAGAGGGGTTGGTAGTCGTAGCCCCTTACTGTGTGTGGCACTTCGTACACTTTGTCTTGCCAAAATTTGGCTTCCTCCATGCCCCACAGAGTGGGGGTCTTTGCCCTGTCATCCAGCCATTTTTGGCCTAGTCGGCTACCATCCGCGATCACCTCCTCCATTACTTTGATCGGCAGGACCCTTGTCAGGCTGTCAGGCATAAGGAAGCTGAAAGAGAAAGGGTCCTTTTTGATTTTCTACCATTCCCAGACCACTAGCTTTGCGTGGAATTGCATTGGGAGGTCATCGAGGCATGGTGAGAGGGATGTGGATGGCTGCACGACTGGCTTGGCATCCAGCCTTTTTCTGGCTTCTTTCACTATCTTTTTCCGTCGCTCCTTGAGGGTGGCTTGTCTGTCCAGGGGCGGGTCGAGTTGCTGCTGTTCCTGATCGTGCGGCGAGGGGCGCTGTGGGATTACATCTTCTCTGAATTTGTTCATGTCGACTTCGAGTTCAGCTTCCTCCCCCTGCCGATTTTCTTGTGGTGCTCTTTCTTCAAATCCCAGGGTATCCACTTCCTGGGGGGTTAGGCCGACTAGTAGCAGGTACTTTAGCTATTCTTCTAAGCCCAGCCTAACCTCCGCAAGTTGGGGTGGCATCTGTAGCCCCACATGCAGGGCTCTACGTGTGATGCTCAGTTTCTTCTACACCACCTCCAACGGCTCCTTTCCCTCTGGTTGAATTGTGTCCAGTAGTGTGTTGAGGAAGGCCTATGGTTGGGCAGTGAAGGCTATCTAGGTGGCATCCGCTTTGCTTTCTGCCAAGATTTTTTATTTCTCCACCAAGGTGAGGCACCGCGCTAGTGCCTTCACCCGTTTCTCATTCTGCATGGCCCATTTCTCGGCCCTTTTGCTCATTTCTTCCATGCTCTCCCCCTACTTTTGTGCTAGGGTTACGATCTTCTGCTCCTAAGCCCTGAGCTCTTTGCTCATGTTGTCTTGCTCCTTCTTCCCGAGGCGTAGTTGATCGGACTCGATCTCTTTTCGTTGTTGCTCCCTCTCTTGTCTTCTCTCCTCTTCTTTGGCGTTTAGTTCCTCCATCATCTACTCAATGGTGGCGGTCTTTGATTCCAGTTCCTTATATTGCATTAGGAGGAGCTTGTATTCCCGGTGCATCTGCACAAGTTCTTGATTCTCATCCTCCAGCTGCTGTTTGTAGCTTTCTTCCCTGTCCTGTTTTGCTTTCAATTCTTGCTTGAGTTCAAATATTTGGCGTTGCTGCATGGCAAGGATGCGGGTTTTCTTCGGTTGGAAGGCCGCCACTAACTCTTTCTCTGTCACCAACTTAGCCATCGCCATTCTTTTTTCCTCCTTCACTCTCTCTAGTTGCTGCATGGTGAGGATGTGGGTTTTCTCTAGTTGGAAGGCCGCCACCACTGACTCTTTCTTTATCACCAACTTAGCCACTGCCATTCTTTTTTCCTCCTTCACTCTCTCTAGTTGGGAGAGCAGCTCAGCAATGTATTCATCGTAACTGGCTAGTGGCATCATTGTTGCGTGGGTAGGGATGGTTGAGGCCTCCATATGCGGACGCTTTTGGTCATGCCTCGATTCTGCATCTGCGGGGCTGGCCTTTTTGGTCCCGTGGTCATGGTTTCCGTGCTCTTCCCTTGGGCCATTTTCTTACTGATGAAGTATTGCATCCAGGCCACCAGGTTGGACACTTCCAAGTTGGTGGGGATGCTAGGGGTGAGCATAGTGGGTTCAGCTGGGGGGTGCCATGAGGGTGGGGATAGGATTTGTCTTTTCCTTCCAAAACTGCGGGGGGCGCGGGTTCTGGTTCCTGCATGCTGGAGCTAGGCCCTTCTTCCCTTGGCTGATTCCAGGCTTGTGGGTCATCCGCCCTACATTGCTGCTCGATGGACAGACGTGTAGCCTCGGCCAAGTCCTCCTCCTCCTTTCTTCTTAACTCCTCTTCCTCCTCTACGACTCTTCTTTTCCTTTCCTCTTCGGCCTTTTTGTATTCTTCCTCTAGTTTCTCTTTTTCCTCCTGCTCTTCTCTTCTTCTCCTTTTAGCCTCTTGCTTTGACACCTTTTTAGCTTGCCTGACTTGCTCTGTTGTTTCTTCTTCTTCTTGCTTCCTACTTCCTTTCTCTCTCCTCGGCCTCCCTGAGGGATTGTCTTTTCGCTTTCTCCAAGTCTTCCTTCTCCTTCCTTCTGCCTTCATCCTGTTTCTTTTTCTTTTGCGTTGCTTTTTTCTTGGTCTCCTTGACCTGCTTTTTGCTTTTCTTTTCTTCCCCTTCTTCCTCCGTCTCCATCCTATCACTGGACCTCTCCTAGCGTTGATGAGGAGGTGATCTGTCGGGTGTTTCCCCCTCCCCCTCTTCTACTTCCTTCACGGGCTCCTGGATAAGCGCCGTTAAGATGCCCTTGTAGGCAATGAACAAGGCTTTGGAGGAGGCCCTCTTTCTTTCTGCGGCCTTCGACACTTGGGATTCTCCTCTTGCCGGCATGCTTCCTAAGGCTAGCACTCGAGCTGCCTGATCGATGGTCTTGTGCACGTAGCCGTTCCAGTCGACTTCATGCAAGGTATGGGCCACCACATTTTCTAGTATCGATACGCTAATCCGGTGCATCAACGCGTTGTAGCGCTAGCTGGAAAAGAGCGCATGTATGAGTTTCGCCTGTAACCTGGTCTTTGCATTGGGGATGTCCTGGATACTGATGCCGTCGTTTGTTAGCACGTCCTCCTTTCTCATCCCCAACATGGCATATACATCCCTCTTTTGCTTCTTTTCCACCTTTGGCTCCAGTCCCAATGCCTTCTCCACCAAGGCCGGGGTTAGACAAACCAATACTTGCTTAGCATTCTGTCCTCTTCCCACTAAGGGTGCCGCATTCGCTGTCGGGGTTGTAGGACCTGAGAAATTCCACACAGCTCTTGTGGTCGGGTTCTTATGCGAAACTTTCCAAGTACTTCTTGAAGTTACAGCTTTCCACGACTCTCCTGCCGCCTCTTCCTAATTCTTCTAAATTGTGAATAGTTCGGAATTTCAATTGATTGTAGGCGCGGCTCTCCAGGTTGATGCTGTACCGCGTTCTCTCCTCTTCCATGAATGGGAGTTGGTGGGCTCGGTCTTGTTGCGACATTTTTTGTTCCTGTCATAAAGTGTAATTTTCATTAGTGCTTGCGACATAATAATTTGCTGAAAAAGAAAAACTCTATGCTTTTGAATGAATTCATTAAGATCTAATGCAGATTCTCCTTTTCAGACTTTGACTTTTTGCCCTTTACTTCCAAGTTTTCATGCCCTTTTCCTACCCCATCCATTTTCCACAATGTATATCTACGTGCTTCACTGACTTTGATTTGATTTACTGATTCTGATCTGATTCACCTTACCCCCTCCCCTTCCAGCTTGAGAAGAATCCTTTCTAGGACTTAGGATTAGAAGGTGAAGGGCTTTCGGCATGGAGGTGTAGGGGCTACTTGTGAAGGAGCCAAGTATAGAAATTGGGATTGTATTCCAAATGGGCTTTGCGGTCCAGGTCAGAGGGTTTAATCCCCACTTGGGTGATGTATGTGAGAACATCGGTTATGAAGTCACCTGAGTTGACTCAGCTAGCAATGTGTAACTCCTCCTCGGTCAACAAGCGGTTGAGGTAGGGGTGTCCTTTGATGTGTTCTTCTATAGGACGGCCCCGCTGAGTGGTTAACACTCAATATGAGGTTGGCGCGGTGTATGTGGGGTCGTACTTTGCTGTTTTGATAGCGCGGCGCTGCTCAGCATTGGTCATTATTCGGCAACCTTCAACTTCCCATTGCAACCTAAGAGCATACCAATGCCTTAGGAACTAGGATTTAGTCTCAGTAAGTCTTGACAGCTCTGCGGAAATGGTTCACTGATCATATGATGTGATGGCAGAAATGGTTCACTGATCATATGATGTGATGAGGCATTGTTTGATTGCTTACTCTTTTGAGATTTTACGCTGAGCAACTTAGCAGCGGAGGTAGCGACTTTTGCAAATGTGAATTCAAACTTTTCCCAAGAACAAGGCATCGTTTGAACTTTGGTTGCGAAGAATTCGTCCAATAGGCCTAAGTCGAGGCGATCGTAGCTCAGAGCTAGCGACACAAAAGTGGCGTCCAGTCGCTTAATGCGATCCACCACGTCATCCCCTGTTTCTTCAGCTAAATTAGCTGCTAGTGAGAGAAAGGATTTCCTCTCATAAGAGGGCCTAAGGCTTGTGGGTGGTTGGGGTTTGGTAGGACTTGAGCCTTTAGCAACAAAAAGTTGCGGTGATGAGTGTTCTTGAGTTTACGATTGGGTTGCTGGGACGAAGGCTGGGCTAGTAGCAGGCCTCGAGTGACGGCCTGTTGCTTTCAGGATGGATTTGGACAGTTAGATCGACGCTGGTGGGTAATCACTCTTGTGATGGCGGTTGTTGCTTGGGTCGATAGGCATGGGCGACTCTCTTGGGTTCGCGCATGGATGAACTTGATGGTTGTGGGTCAGGGAAGCTTTGCGGCTTGTGGTTTTGAGGTTCTACGGTTTTTGGGATGATCAAGCTTGAGGCTGGCGTATGAGTGGTGCCTCTGGCCGTGTGGGCCTCAGGCATCCATAGCCAAGCATTTTCCTCATAGTAGCCTTGTGTATGCAAGAGGGCCTTCGGGACCCATCTTTGACTGATTACACGTCTATTCTTGTAACTGCGTTTGGGCCTCCTAGGTTTAGAGTTTCTGGTCTTATGAGGGTAGGAGCGTCGACTCCTAGGCGGTTGTTGCGGTTGTTTAGGCATCCATTGAAGGCGAGGCTATGGGGCCTTAGCTTTGGCTCCTATGGGTTGCGATCTATGAAACTCGGGGAGTGGCGGTCGCACACTACCCCCTCCTTAGACTTGCCTACAGATGTTTCTATCGGTGGCTTTGTGGCCCGTGATGAGGTTGCGCAGCCCTTGCTGAAAGCTGTAACAATGGGAATGTTGCCTATTGCGAGATGGATGCGCTGCGACACGTAGTCAACATTACAGTGGGTCTGTTTTTTGAAGGTTCGCCCCAGTAGTGACTCTGTGCCTGTGTTTTTAGCATTTGGTAACACGTAAAAAATCATTGGAACAGTCTCAGACTTAATAGAAACGGTTGCTTTGCACTTGCCGAGTAGTGCGTAGGAATGGGCTCCATATGGGCTTAATTTGGCAGTGGTGGGTTGAAGTTGTGGTTTGCCTAATTGAGTCCAATGATCGTGGGTTAAGACATTGAAGTCTGCTCCCTCATCAATCAGGGCGTTGAAAGCACATGTTTGCTTTGCCGTGACTGTGATATGGAGGTATGCGGATTCTACGGCTTCCTCATCCTCGTTGTCGATTTCAGTGATTGTAGCTACTCGTACTTTGACAGGCGGTTCTAACATTGGTGGCTCATGCAAAGGATGCATAGGAGGGTAGTAGTTCTTGACACGACTGCCATTGAAGAAGCCTATTCCTTCACCGTTTAGGGTCTCAAGTTCGACATTGTCCATTTGGCTGATCGCATGAACTTTGAAGGGTCCAAGACCTCTAAAATTCATTTTTTTGCTTATGCCCTTAACTGAATAGAGGAGCACTAAGTCACCCTGTTCGAACTCGCGCTGTTTGACGTGCTGGTCAAACCAGCTCTTGGGTCAGGCTTTCTCACAGATCAGTGCATGGGTGGCGAGAAGACGAGTCTTCGAGAGGCGTTCGAGCTCAACTAGGCGTTGCATCCATGCCTCCTTCCCTTCCCATCGTTCTTGAAGCGCTATTCTCAGGCTAGGAACGAAGAACTCTAATGGTAGAATCGCTTCTATTCCATATGTCAGCCAAAAGGGGGTTGACCAATAGTCGTTTTATAAGCTGTTCGGTAAGCCCACAGAGCTGCCCATCAGCTTATTATCCCAGTTGTTGCGTGAAGCAGAGACAACCTTGGTTAGGACATTGACAAGAATCTTATTCGTTGATTTGGCCTGGCTGTTTGCCTGAGGGTAGTATGGCGAGGATTTGCGATGGATGATGAGGAAGGTGGATAGGAGATGCGCGATCACTTCATTGATGAAGTGCGTGCCTTGGTCTCACTAACCAGTTTGATGGGGCTACCGAATCGTGAAATCACTTGCTACCATAAGAACTTAGATGTCGTTCTAGTGTCGTTTTTTCATGTCGCTCACACTTCTGCCCATTTAGTGAGGTAATCTGTGGCCACAATGATGTACTTGGCCTATGAATACTGTGTCGTAGGATTGATAGGTCCAATGAAATCAATTCTCCATTTTTCGAAGGGTTGTCAAGCAATAACTGGGGTTAATTCCATTTGATCCTTGCAAATTGGAACCTTTGTCAGCTGGCACTCGTCACAGTGCTTGATGAATTGTGCTGCGTTGCGGAAAAGCGTGGGCCACCACAGTTGAGACTACAACACTTTCTGTGCCATCGTGTCTCCGCTAAAGTGCCCTTTGGCAATGCCACCGTGCACTTTTGAGAGCACATCGTGTATCTCATATTCACATACGCATCTGCGTAACAATCCGTCTTGCCCTAGCCTATAGAGTTGGCATGCTATTAGCTGTTAGGGCTGGATCTTAAGGATTAGTCACCTAAGTTGGGCTTTTTCTATTGGTCGGTCAGGCAGTCCATGCTCAAGCACTTGGACTATGTCATCTGCCCAATATGGCGTTAGGTCAGCCTTAAATAGATCTCTCTTGCTGGACAGGTTAAACAGATGGGCGTCGAGTAATTCATCAACAACACCTTGTCCAACAGCTTCTTTGATGGGAATGCATGACATGTGATCAGCCATGTAATGTTGTTTTCCCTTCCGTACCACCATGGAGAATTAGAACTCTAAAAGCAGGAGCTATCGAGCTATACGTCTTGTAGCGCAAGGTTTGTTTACTAGATAGAGCAAGGCTTGATGGTCCACAAAGAAGGTAAAGGGCGTGGCCAAAAGATAATGCCGAAATTTCTTCACTACGAATACCATGGCTAATCCCTCTCTTTCCTTAGTCGAGTAGTTCATTTTCGTCTCAGTGAGTTGCCTGCTAGCAAAGCTCACTGGATAGTCTAAATTGTGTTCGCCGGGTTGGCACAACACTGTCCCCACGGCAAACTTAGAAGCATCAATATACATGTGGAAGGTAGTGGTCTAGTCTTGGGCTTGTAGGATTGGTGTTGTGGTTAGAGCCTTCTTCAATTCTTCATATGCCGGTTGGCATGCTTCAGTCCATTCGAATACAATAAGCAGCTTGTACAAGGTTCTAGTGATCAACGCATAATTCAGTACAAATCGCCAATAGTATTTAGTATGGCCTAGGAAGCATTGAACTCCCTTGTAGTTGTTTGGGGGTGGAAAGTCAATAATAACCCTAACCTTCGAGAAGTCAGTGGCAATGCCGTTCTTTGACACCACATGCCCTAGGATGCATCCATGCTTCACCCAAAACTGGCACTTTAAGGGGTTCAAGGCGAGACGATATAAGCGACATCACTCGAAGACTGCTCGGAGTTTGTTTAAGTGTTCGATCCAGGTTGAGTGGACACAGAGGTCGTCGACAAAGACTTCTAACTCCTTGCAAAGCATGTCCTTAAAGATGATTCACATGAGGCATTAGAAAGTGGCAGGGGCATTAGTCAACCCGAAGAGCATGACTATGTAGGCAAAGACGCCCCACTCAATGGCGAAGGCGGTCTTATGCCTCTGTCCGCAAGATGCACTTGCACTTGGTTGTACCCTGAGAAGCCATCCAAAAAACTGTAGGCTTTCTTGCCTGCCACTCTCTCAAGCATGTGCTTGGTGTACGGCAACTGATAGTTGTCCCTCTTGGTAGCAGCGTTTACCTTCTTGTAATTGACGCACACTCGAATTTTTCCATTCTTCTTCATCACGATGACTATGGGTGATACCCAGTCTGTGTGCTCAATTTCATAAATGAATCCTGCTCTCATCACCTTATTAATCTCTTCCTTGACAGCATGAGCATGTTTTGGATTCATAGGGTAGGATTGCTACTTGACCGGCATTGCGTCTGGCGTCATGGGTATGTTGTGAGTCACGACACTCGGATCTACCCCCTTAAGCTCTTCTAAGGACTAGGCAAACACGTCTATGTACTCTTGCAAGAGAGCGACAAGACTCGTTTCTTCTTCATTAGTCAAGTCATCGTCAATGAAGACTGGTCGGGGTGTTTCCCCTTCCTGGGCTAGGTCCACCTCCTTGACCTTAGCTAGTCCTTCAATTGGTTCGCTTGTCTATGCTTGACGCTTGGCACCTAACAGAACTACCACCCTATCCCCTTTTTTGAATTTCGTAAATCATTTAGGGAGGTCCTGCGGTTTTCGTTGTTCTTCCATTCGGGTATCCCTGGGTTGTTTTGCCTTTTCATGCCTTGATCGTCTGTGCCTCAGGTGGACAGGTAGGTCCCCCTTGGTGCGTTTGGTTGTGGGCGGCCTAGGGATTTCTAGATCACTATCCGAACTAACCTCCGATTCAGAGTCGAACCCTCCGTCTTCGCTAGAAGAGGTGGTCTCCCCTGGTGGACGCAATTCAAATGGTGATTCAGTCCTAAACACTAATGTCATTCCTAGCTGGGCTAGTCCTGCTTGCTCAAGGTCTATGGCTCCTACGTGTTCCAACCAGGCGTGATCACATTCCACGCGCATAACTCCTCGCTCCATCCTGAAGATACTCTTTTTATGCGGCTTGGAGTCTGCTTATATTTGCTCTATTTCTTGTCCTTCAGTGTCGTATTCCACGGTATCTACCTCACCCTCACTTTCATCACTGAAGGATTGACAATCTTCGTATTCGTCGTTAGAATTCTCTTCATCAAACTGCTCATCGTCTCCTAGGGCTTGGTCTATCTCTGGTCGTTGGTCAGGAACCAGGCCCAGTTATACATGAGGTTTAAGTCCTGCACTTTGGTCCATTGCCACTTGGATTCATCTAAAAGATCCTGGAGTGGTTTGAAATTTACAGCTAGATTGCCAACTAGCTTGTCCGTTAGGTATTCCAGTATCTCCTGGAGTTCCCTTTTGTTGGTTGGGACTTGGGAGTTGACGGGCTTCGGTTTCCCACGAAGGCTTCCTGACATCAGGCAGACTGGTATGGAGGGTGTATTGTTAGCCTTGCCGATTGTTTTGATGGCTTGCTCATACGCCTTGTGATCAGAGAATGACAGGTCGATTGTAGCAAGGACATGCATCAAATCCCACTTGTCCTCTGGGCATGGGATATACTTGGTCAAGGGCCCATAGGAATCCTTGACCTGAGCATTACCCTTGAGCATAGCAGAGATGGCATCTAAGTCGACTGGTGAGGTCTTCCAGGTGTCCATCTCTACTCTCACGGCATCTGTCCTATTGCCAAGGAAGATCAAGCCATTACCCCAATCTTCAATGACTTTAGCATTGCGCGTCTAAGGGCAGCCTAATAGGATGTCGTAGTCCACTCCCTTCATGACTATAAAGTCAACGAAGAACTGGACACCTGCGATCTTCACTGGCCAATTCTTAAGCACCCCGAATGGCTTGACCCTCATACCATTTGCTAGTGTGACATTAAACCTAGTAGTCTCAACAAGTGGGTTTCCCCAAGTTTGAAGCACTGCGTGGCTAAGCACACTAACCCTAGCCCCCGTATCCACGATTCCCTTCCTCGTTGTATCGCATAGGGCTAAAACTGGTAAGACTGCATGCATCTAGAAACCTTTCTAGAAGGCATTGACATGCAAGGATTTAGGCATAGAATGCAGCATCAAACTCGGTATTTGCATCTCTACATCATGGTTATGAGGGTCTGCCATGACTTGCTCTTGTGACCCTTCAACCCATTGCTTAAGATCTTGCCATAGGGTGGAGTGCTGCCTAAGCAGATCTCCCGGGCTAAGTGTTACAGGGGTAGTCACCAATGTGGTTAGGAGGGTGTTTGTCTCTCTCCTAACCTGGATCGTCCTGACCAGGGGTGGCCGTGACTGAACCACGGCCCTGTAGCAGTGCCGAGGCTTGGCCTTAGCGGCACCACTTGTGGTGCAGTTGCTTCTCTTGACTTTGGTTGTGGAGGCGAGGTTGGTGTACTTATGCTGGAGAGATCATCGATCCCATCCTCTATGATGGGCTCAGTGTCTTTTAGATGTTCTTGGGCTTCCTTCACCCATTCCTTCACCTTTTCTATGGCCTCTAATTGGCACTTCGGATGCGGGTATTTCCCTATCTTAGCGCTTCCCTTTTCGGCCATCTTAGGGGCTGACAACTCTGCCTCTGCGTTAGAGACCTTCTTTCCAGTAGGTAGAGTTGTAGCACTCTCCGTTTTTAGTGCGATTTTAGCTTCCAACTTCTTCCTCCGCCGTCTATGGCTCTTCTTCCCTATATTGAGGCTACAACGAGATTGCTAGGTCCTGGTAGAGAGATGCCGGCCTGCTTCGTTTGGGCACCGGTCATACCCGCAATGGGATAGGCGTGGCCTCCCCATCGTGGTTCTCAACACCAAATAGCCCCAATGGGACAGATGGCTCGTTGGCTGAGCTAGACGACGGCTTTCACCTTGGGCAATTGACGAAGAGATGGGTGATTATGCACTCAACACACCTTTGGTCAGCCTTGTCTCTATTTTGCTGCTCCCTTTCAAGGCAGTGTGATGAGACATGACCTGGGTGGCCACAAGTCCAACAGGTGATTGGATCTTGCATCTGCCCTCCTAGGCCTTTACCTCGTCCTCTTCCTAACGCCATCACCAGTACGGGGCGATAATCCATGCGGATAGTGTTGCCCTCATCGTCATGTGAGACGTAAGGGCATATGTAAGCTTCTTCCTCGTTTGGTTCTTCCATATAGTGGATAGAAGCGTCACTCGGCGGATGGGTTACGTAAGGACCAGGCAGTCTAGGAATGCCTGTAGGATTTATTTCTATCCTAGGAACAGCCGGCTTAATGTCGTTAGGTGCAGGGAGGGCCAATGGGGCTCCCCTTCCGAAAAATGGCTGCAGCCTGTTCTCTAGGTAAGGCTGGCTGTATGGCTGTGAGTATGGAAGTCTCCTTAGCAATCTACAATGCGCCACGTCATGACCGAACCTACCGCAGTTAGCGCAAGGTCTTGACCTAGGGTCTTGACCTAGGGTCTTGACACTCGGCTAGCAAGTGGTTTCCGCCATAGTACACGCATTGGACGTGTGGGCACATTGGTCGTCTCAACATGTCTTGCAACTTGGCTAGTTCCATCCTAACGTCAGCCAAAGTCTTGGTTCGTTTCGGTGGTTTTTCCCTTATCTTGGGATGATGGGGCTGATCGCTCACTCGAGGCTGATGCTCTCTCTGAGCTTCACGAGTTGGTCTCTTCTAGGTTTGTGCTTTTGGAGCTCCACTCCTTTAGTTGATCGTCAACTCGGATGGCTTCCTCAAAGACCCTGGCTAGTGCATCTCGCTGCAAGCTCGAGTTACCTGCCAAAGCCTTGTATAGTTCCTCGTTCTGAATCCAGCTGATGAATACAGTTGATACTGCCCTTTTAGTCGATCGCTCTCCAGTAGGGATTCTCTTGAAGAGACTCCGCACATGGGTTACATAATCGCGAATGTCCTCCTTCTCTTTCTGCTTGACGTTCATCAAGCGTACTAGTAGATTATCGGAGTATCCGGGCTCGGCAAATCTCTGAATGAAGAGATCCTTGAGGCCATCGAAGTTGGCTTGCTGTGCGTTATCTAAGCTCGTATACCACATCCTACCCTTGTCGCCCAAGCAAAGCCCAAACGCTTGAGAGTGTTGAGTCAGGTCATTGAGGCCGTTGGCTTCGCAGACTTGCTCGAACTGCTCAACAAAGCTGTATGGATTGTCATGGGGTTGGTACTTATCGAGTTGCTTGGCAACAATAGGGATTTTAGATTGGCTCTTTGAGCCCTAGTTTGCTCCTAATCCTGCGAGCAGCGATGTTACTAGAGCCATGGCACTTTGCTCTGCAGCCGTGTTATCGAGCAGCCGCTTCATGAGAAGCTCCAGTGTTAAGTCTCCTTCTAGTGCTCTCTCATGGTCCGTTCGATTTCTGCCACCCAAGTTCACCACCCGCTGCACCTCTCGCAACTCCATGCTTTGCCTTTGGCTCCTAGCCTGCTGATCCCTATTGTATTCAGCCATGCTTTGCAATGCTTTGCGGGCTAGCTTTCTCTCCTCTTCTAGATCTGCGAGATAGCTTCTGCTGTCCTACTGTGGTGCTCATACCGAGCATGAGCATCGTAACTATTGACCAGCTCTGTTGAATAGCATCTGGAAAGGCTTCTAAGTCGAAATCCTCATTAGATCTGCGGTCTGAACTTTCTTCTGCCATTGTCGAGTTATCGTGCTCCACCAAGCAATCAATCAGGTTTAGTAGACTTGTCAAATCCACTTCGTCGGCGCCCCTCGCCTGGTCCTACTTTTGCGCGTTGATGGTTTGTCTATGTATTGGGTTCTCTCCTATTGGTGGGTTCCTTGAGTGGTTTATCTAGGTGAGTTCCTTCAGTTATTTAATACTGTCCTCAATGTATGGCCACTCAATGTGTCTTTCCCTGTGCACTTGAGCTCAATCAGGCTTTCAGTTTTCTTGAGTGTACTTCAAGTGCGGAAATTCAAGGTGAGTGTAGCAACCAATTTCTAGACGTCTTACGCACTCTCGCATTGTTTTGGGCCGAATAGGCTTGTTGGTCAATTTTCTGGCTGTCTTGGCAGGGTTTAAGGTTTCTCTAATATGTTGCCTCGTTTGTTTTTGGTCCAATCAGGCTTTACAACTCAGCGGTTTGCGTCTAAGCCTCCGGGTCTCGCAACTGCCCACTTCTAGCTGCTAAGCAGCAGTGCCCTACGATTTTGCCTATTCCGTGTGCCAGAATCAAGTTCTGAGCGTCCTACGGGCTTTCAACAGTTTGTTCTGCTAAGTTCTAGTCGGGTCAAGTCAAATTTCTGAAAATTTGGTAAAAATCTGTACTCGGCCCAACTGGTCCGAATTGCAGGGTCTGAGTGGGTTACTCGGATGGGCTGAGGCGCATGGGCCAAGGGCCGAATTTGGAACTTGGACAGGGTGGACTCAGACAAGTTGAGGAGCGGACTCGGACGGGCAGAGTGGTTGATTCGGACAAGGTTGCTCAGACAGGCCGAGGCAATTGGGCCGAAGGTCGAGTTTGACACGTGGCAGAGGGCCGAATTTGTCCACGGTCCAAATAGTAGGCTTGGACGGGCCGAGTAAGTTTGGGCCAAGTGGGTTGATTAGGGTTTTGGCTGGATGGGCCGAATGGCAAGGGGCCGAGGGCCGAATCTGGGACTCGACCCAGAAGTGACCATTCGGACGGGCCGAGCATGGCGCACGTAAACAGTGCGAGCTTGATTTCGATCGTTTCTTGTGATTCACTCAATCGTACCATGCACAAACCTCTAGATCCTACCTAAGGAGGTAAGAGAAGGGATTCATATATCTGGATAGAATGGTGGGCTCATCGTTGGTGCAATCGAATCGAATCGAACGGTAGCTCTCTCTCTCTCTTTCACACTGAAATGGTTGCAAATGAGTCCCCCCTTGGCCTTTTGGCTCTTATACCCCTTCCCGAGTATGGTGTTGATGTCCCCAATCACTCACTTGCCGATCTTAGGCATTACAAGCAAGCTTTTTGCCATTTTTGCACAATTTTTGCCCAGTTTTGCAACAGTAAACCCTACCCTTCTCCGATGCGATTTCCTAATCCTATCCTACTCTAAATGCAACAATAATCGAAAGCAAAATACTGAACTGATTTCTCTATGTTTCCTAATCATCAAACAAACAAAATAACCCAAAATACTTACTTGTTTTGAAGATCAAAAACACCCAAACTTCCTACTTATCACAAGCTCTATTTTGGGGATGAATCCCTTACTTCGATGGTCGATATGAGGCGTGCAAGTGCTCAAGCTTGAATCTGTCGGTCCCGGCAAACGGAACCAAAATGTGGGAGCTTTTGCTCAACCGCCAAGACCCACGGACCGCTTATTGTTTCAAGCATTCCAAGGGAGCTCTAATGGCTATCTCTCACCTAGCTGAAGCTTTGTCGATCCTACGAGTGTAGTGAGCTTACCTTAGTGCCGATATTAGTCGACTCCTCTCTCACACACTTCGGTAGCTCCACGATCCTAGATGCTAGCTCAAGCATCCTCAAGCATCCTCCACCTCCAAGCTCCATCCTCCATAGCCGTGTGCGCAAGAAGAGAGAAGAGAAGAGAAGAGGAGATGGTGAAGAGCTTCACCCTCTTGATCCCTCACTCTCACACACTCACTCCCTCACACTCTCACACTCCCTCTCTCAAAAGTACACACAAGCAAGAAAATGAAAAGAAGAGAAGAAGAAGAAGACTCTTGTGGCCACACACCAAAGAATGATCTCTTATTCACTTTTTGAACTTTATATATACAAACCCTAAAATCCCATGGGCACCCATCCCTTTTTTACATGACCGGCCATTGTGGTAAGGTCCTTTTTCCATTTTCCTCTTCTAGCCTTGTGCCTTTAGCCCATACCCATCTAATAAGTAGACAGTGAAGGGCGCAGAATTCTGGATAAAGGAGGAAGGTCGTCATCTGGAGGGCAAAAATTGCCCAGTCGACGAGACGGAACTCTGCGGCTCAATGGATGGTTCATCGTTGTGTTTCACGGATAAGTACAATCACTCCAGCATCAAGTTATGGGAAGAAATCCACAATACACTTTTCTAAGTCTGAAGGAGAAAGAGCTGCGGAGACAGGGAGGCTCAAGCTCGACTGGATGTCTGTTTCTTCCAGAGAACAAAATCACTAATTCGGGCGACAAACATCTGCCGAGTTCACATGTGGAATCAAGGGAGAGCAAAAGCTTTGGATGAAAGCGACAATCAGAACATTGAATTAAGAACCGTGAAACAGCAGTAATACAACATACCAGTACTGGCACCAAAATCAGAGCTGTTCGACATCCGATTTGTTGTTCTTAACGGACTTGAAGCACTCATTAGCCGGATACATGTAGCCAACGACCATTCTGAAACGCTACGGCGTGACTCCTGTTAGGCACAGACAGTAGGAGAGCAAGAAGGATAAAGGATTATTATCCCTCTCGTAACGATGGATCCCATCATGCCTAGAGCAAGGAGGATACAGCAGACCAGTTTTCAACGACGATTGACCCTGCATCTGCTTCACTTTTCCCATTAACTGGAGCGCCGTTTAACGCAGTCTATCCGAGTCAGTTACCTGACTTGTTCGTTGAGGAAAAGCCCAAATGATCGAAGAAGAATTTTTCCCGATCCTGCTTCTGGTGTGAATCCTGGACACCTCACGTATTTTCGCTTCAATGGACGAGTTATGGCATTGACCTTGATGTATCAAAAGAGGAGATTGACAATATGAAGTGATCTGTGATGAAGAATTGCATTAATGGAGTATCGTGTTCCACTTCAGCTTATCCTGTGAGCAATTGAGTTGTCAGCTACCAGGGTTTGTGATCTTCACAGGATCTGGCTTCAAGGCTGGCACAACCATCTTTGCGTCTTCTCTCAGTGGAGGAATCATAAAACAGTCTCAAGAATTTCTGTGTCCTTGTGCTCTTCCACAGCCCTCTTGTGAAGAGTGACGATTAGGAGGACACCTGCAGCACCAGGGCGAATTCACAGAGCAAAGGCAATAATAGCTATGGTGACTCTTTCACTCTGATTTTGGAGAAAAACTTTCAACATCAGCACTACCATGAGCGATCTCCCATATAGAATCACCAAAAGAGACATAATATGTGCCATCATCCAACTCTAGCTAAGATAAGGCTTTTAGTCAAAGTTAGGACATGATGTACATTATGAAGCACAAAAGGAGCACTAGTACCAAACTATAGTCTCACATCACCTATACTAAAAATATCCAACGCAATGTCATCCTGTAGTGTAGTTGAACCTATATTACTACGCTATAGGTATTAAACCAATGACAATATGAGGTAATATGGAATAAAACCCCCAAATCAAGAAGCTAACTAAAAGTTGCATGAGTCAACTAAGTAGCATCAAGTGATGAAGAAGCAAATATGTAATCATCTGAACTATACTCTAGGGCATTTTATCCCCTGTAACTTAACATTAGACTTAGGAACAATATTGTGATCATAAGAAGATTTAACATTATCGGGAAAGGGTAAGAAGCAAGTTTTTTGAGTGAGCTTTTGAGCGAGTTTTTTTAGCAATCTCTCCATTCTTATTCCACATAGTTCACTTATTCCAGCCTTAGATGTATCCACTTACACTTTCACTTCCAGCGTTGCCGCCACCATTGCCACTGTTGCTAGCTCTACCACCATCGTCATCATCATTGCCTTCACCACCACCTTCTCTCTCTCTCTCTCTCTCTCTCTCTCTCTCTCTCTCTCTCTCTCTCTCTCTCTCTCTCTCTCTCTCTCTCATTTGCAATACAAAAGTATTTGTGCGAGTACTCTAAGTTTGATATAACTTATCGTATAGTTCTCTCTCTCTCTCTCTCTCTCTCTCTCTCTCTCTCTCTCTCTCTCTCTCTCTCTCTCTCTCTCTCTCTCTCTCTCACTCACTCTCACGTTTGCAATACAAAAGTATTTGTGCGAGTACTCTAAGTTTGATATAACTTATCGTACATTGGATTATGACACATGTTGCAACAAATAGTTTACTCTTTACTTGTAAATAGTTCTCTCTCTCTCTCTCTCTCTCTCTCTCTCTCTCTCTCTCTCTCTCTCTCTCTCTCACATTTGCAATACAAAAGTATTTGTACGAGTACTCTAAGTTTAATATAACTTATCGTACATTGAATTATGACACGTGTTGCAACAAATAGTTTACTCTTTACTTGTAAATAGTTCTCTCTCTCTCTCTCTCTCTCTCTCACACACACACACACACACACACACACACACACACACACACACACACACACACACACACACACACACACACACACAAACATTTGCAATACAAAAGTATTTGTGCGAGTACTCTAAGTTTGATATAACTTATCGTACATTGGATTATGACACTTGTTGCAACAAATAGTTTACTCTTTACTTGTAAATAGTTCTCTCTCTCTCTCTCTCTCTCTCTCTCTCTCTCTCTCTCTCTCTCTCTCTCTCTCTCTCTCTCTCTCTCTCTCTCTCTCTCTCTCTCTCATTTGCAATACAAAAATATTTGTGCGAGTACTCTAAGTTTGATATAGCTTATCGTACATTGGATTATGACAAGTGTTACAACAAATAGTTTACTCTTTACTTGTAAATAGTTCTCTCTCTCTCTCTCTCTCTCTCTCTCTCTCTCTCTCTCTCTCTCTCTCTCTCTCTCTCTCTCTCTCTCTCTCTCTCTCTCTCTCTCTCTCTCTCTCTCTCTCTCTCTCTCTCTCTCTCATTTACAATACAAAATAAATTTTGCAAGCAATTCGGATTTAGATTTGTATTATATTGACCTCTAGCAAGTATACTATTATTCCACAAATTGACAAACAATGATAGTAAAAGATTATCATAAATTTGATTATAGCTAACCAAGTAAGGCACGTCTGTATTTTCTCAACAAAATAAAATGCATTTGCTCTAAGAATTAGTAGAGTCTTTGCTTTGTTGGTCACACTATGGGCAATGTTGGGAAAGTTCTTCTCTTTCCAAATATGAGATGTAAGTTCTCTTTAGTAAGCATAAGTTGTTTGGTGTATAAGCATGTCTTCATTTGTATCCATTCCAAATACTCGCTAAACGTTTTTCTTTATATATGGCTCTAGCAACCTCATTAAACATTGGTTTAAAAATAAAAACTCCTTATCAAATCTTGTACATTTGTGGATTATTTGTTGTGGTGGCAAGAAGGGATATTATTTAGTGAAAATAAGTATAAATTTTATGCTTAATCAATATGCTTAATGAGAGAGAGAGAGAGGAACCATCATCATCTTGATCTCTCATTGTGCATGTCTTTACTAATTTGACTTCATGTTGTTGTAATATTAATATTCATAGATTATACTAACTAATCGTATGTGTATACATGTGTGTGCATGCATGTTAGGACTTCCAATATACACATATAAATGCATGCACACATATATATGTATATATATTAATGAGAGAGAGAGAGAGAGAGAGAGAGAGAGAGAGAGAGAGAGAGAGAGAGAGAGAGAGAGAGAGAGAAGTTCTTAATGAGATATGCACACATGTGCATGCATGCACACACCCATACACATAGAGAGATAAATCAAGGTAGGTTTGCCTAATATATATTATGGAACTAAAGACATAGCTTTAAAGATTATTGCTTATACAAACTCTAATCCACCTTGACTAAGTAAATCATCAATGGTTTGCCTAGTCTCTAAAATAAAAAATATATTCTAGATACTTTGAATGTAAGAAATTTTAATTGAAAGGGTATTAGGACTTGATGGAGAAGAGAGGGAGAAGAGATATAAAAAACTTCTAGATGAGAGAGAGAGAAACAATTATTGATGAGAAACAAAAAAGATGTATCTTTTTAAAAAACATTGATAAGGGAGAAGAGAAAGAAACATTAAAAGTACTTTTGATAGAGATGTACCTTTTTCAAATTAATGTAGGAAAAGCCCAAAAGTAGTATTGTAGTATTATAGGAGAGATTGCTAGAAATTTTTGAAGCCAAAGAAGGGGATGCCAGTGTCCCCTTCTTTGGCTTTAAAAATTTCTAGCACTCTCTCCTATAATACTACATTGGATCCTCTTCTTGATGCCAGGAGGCATATTCCACGGTGGATTCCGTAAACTTAGATGACCGGGGCTCATACACAAAGTGGATTCTTTGTGCGAGAAGTTGATGGGGACGCCTGTCCTTTTCGGGCGTTTCATTAATTTAATGTGTACATGGGTGATTCCATAGCGAGTGATTCCCAAAATGCATATTAAATTAATAAACGTTTATGAGTTTAGAGTGCGCACTCGTCATAAATTAAGGTTAGGATTTATTTCTAACCAGTTGATTTATTTATGTAGGTGAAGACTGCTAGGTATTCACTTTTGTCGGTTTAATTGTATTATTTTACTAACGATTGTGAATGCTTCAGTTGATGTGTAGAGATAGCAGCAGTGGCGGAGGAAAGCATTGGAGTCTAGCGAGTATTCGACTTATGGATTATATTTTGATAGGCGCCACGCCTATATTTTGTTATGTCTATTGAGGCATCGATTATTGATTATTATTTTGTATGCGCCTATGCGCACGGATATGTTATTTCTATTTGGACATTGAGATTGGGCGCGCCAGACTCCATGGGCACCGTCCATTAGCTTTATTTCCTATTTTTGTAGAAAGCAAACTCAAAAGCTAAAAGCTTGTCATATTTTTGTAAATTGGGCTATTCTTGAGCATGAAGATGGAAATATACATAAAATACATGCTTTGTGAAGCGCTTACACAAGGCATGGGGGGAGATTGAACCCAATTGGTCTCTTGCTTCTTGTCGTTCATGCTTTTACATTGTTTTTTGTGCAAAAAGGTAGAGTTCATTGTTCTTGGGGACCTTCCGGGATTCACTACATGAGCGTACAGCGACCGATTTGCGCACCACTTCTACATTAATAGCCTTGTATCTTTACACACACACACATACTCTCTCTCTCTCTCTCTCTCTCTCTCTCTCTCTCTCTCTCTCTCTCTCTCTCTCTCTCTCTCTCTCTCTCCTCTTATGGCTTTAAAAATTTCTAGCAACTCTATCCTATAATACCACAATACTACCTTTGGACTTCTTCGATATTAATAGCTTTGGACATTTATCAAACATACACACATATTCTCTCTCTATGTATGCATGTGTGTGTGGCTTTAAAAAAATCTTTTAACTTTCTCTTATAATACTATATTTGGGCCTTTCCTACATATTAATAGCTTTGGATTTTTATCAACACACACATACACACACTCTCTCTTTCACTACAAGGATATGGAGGTATAACAACGTCGTTTTCCAACGCAAAATAGCGGCGTCGCTATTTGCGTCACAAAATGGGATGCAAATAGCGACGCTAATAACAACGGTGCTTAGATGAAAAAACGTGGGCCGAAACACGAGCGCATTATTTTGTGCGAGTACACGAAAGAGAGAGCGAACTCCATCTTGCATTTGAGAGGGAGAGGGAGAGAAAGAGAGAAAGAGGGAGAAGGAAAGCTTCTCACCGTCACCGCCGCCGTTCACGAAGGAAAGGAGGAAGTGTATCAAGGGCGAAGAGGAGTCGTCGAATCCATCCTCAAGCCTTTACAGTGAGTGCATTGTTCATTCTTACTTTGTTTTTGTGTTTTCTCTTTTTCTTTTACTTGTTTTTGTTAAAATTCATGTGTATTGAGAGAGAGAGAAAAAATGAGAGGGAGAGGAAGAGAGAAAATGAAATAAGGAACGAGAGAGAGAGAGAGAGAGAGAGAGAGAGAGAGAGAGAGAGAGAGAGAGAGAGAGAGAGAGAATTAAACATTATAGGGAAAGAGAGAAAGAGAGGGAGAGGGAGGGAGAGGAACAGAAAAAAGGAAACAATGACCGAGAGAGAGAGGGAAAAAACATTAAACATAATAGGGAAAGAGAGAAAGAGAGGGAGAGGGAAATGAGAGAGGGAGAGGAAGAGAGAAAAGGAAAGAAGGAACGAGAGAGAGAGAAGGAAAAAACATTAAACATAATAGGGAAAGAGAGAAAGAGAGGGAGAGGGAGAGGGGGGGAGAGGAAATGAGAGAGGGAGAGGAAGAGATAAAAGGAAAGAAGGAACGAGAGAGAGAGGGAGAAAACGTTAAACATAATAGGAAAAGAGAAAGAGAGGGAGAGGGAGAGGGAGGGAGAGAGAGGAGGAAGAGGTTGTTGTTATGGTTGTTGTTTTATTTCTTCTTTTCTTTTTTTATTGTTTATTGTTATTGTGGTAGCAGTAGCGGTAGTTGGAGATTAATTTCTTATTTTCTTGTTTGTTGTTTTTGTGGTTGTCATAGTAGTAGTAGTGGTAGCGGTAGTTATTGTTTAATTTCTTATTTTCTTGTTTGTTGTTGTTGTTGTGGTAGTCGTAGTAGTAGTAGTGGTAGTAGTAGTTGTTGTTTAATTTCTTCTCTTCTAGTTTGTTATTGTTGTGGTAGTCGTAGTCATGGTCGTAGTCCTGATTGTAGTAGTAGTACTAGTAGTAATAATAGTAGTTTTCTTGTTTGTTGTTGTTTTAGTAGTAGTTGTTTTTTTTCTTTTCTTGTTTATTGTTGTTTAGTTTTCTTGTTTGTTGTTGTTGTTGTTGTTGTAGTTTTTTCTTATTTTCTTGTTTATTATTATTATAGTAGTAGTAGTTATTGTTGTTGTTATTGTTTTTTCTTCTTTTCCTGTTTATTGCAGTGGTAGTGGTTTGTTGTTATGGTTGTAGTAGTAGTAGTACTAGTAGTGGTTTTTTTGTTTATTTATTGTTGTTGTTGTTGTTATAGTAGTAGTAGTTTTGTTTCTTTTCTTGTTTATTGTTGTTTAGTTTAATTGTTTGTTGTTTTTGTAGTAGTGGTAGTAATAGTTTTTTTTTTCTTTTCTTGTTTGTTGTTGTTGATTTTTCTTGTATTCTTGTTTATTGTAGTGGTAGTGGTAGAGAGAGAGTTGTTGTGGTGGTCGTAGTCATCGTAGTCGTGATTGTAGTACTAGTAATAGTAGTTTTCTTGTTTGTTGTAGTAGTAGTAGTAGTTTTTTTTTTCTTTTCTTGTTTATTGTTATTTAGTTATTTAGTTTTTTTTGTTGTAGTGGTAGTAGTTTTTTCTTCTTTTCTTCTTTATTGTTATTGTAGTAGTAGTTGTTGTTATTGTTGTTGTTGTTTTTTCTTATTTTCTTGTTTATTATAGTGATAGTGGTAGTCGTAGTCATAGTCATGGTCGTTAGTGGTTTTCTTGTTTGTTGTTGTTGTTGTAGAGAGAGAGATGTGTTTTGTTGAAGGAAATGAGAGAGGGGGAGGAAGAGAAAAAGGAAGAAGGAACGAGAGAGAGGGAATAAACATACAGCATACTAAAGAAATAGAAAGAGAGAGAGAGAGATGGAAGGAGAGGAGATAATGAATGGATAAAAAACAAAGAGAGAGTGGTGGCAAGGTCCGGTGCAATACCACAAGACGGGAAACACTCTGACATACGTTAATTTGTGGGTGGGTGGGTTGAGACTTTACATACGTTAATTTTTGCTGAGTTAAAAGAGAAGAAATCCGTTCTCAAACAATTTAAGAAAGAAAAAAACAATGATAACAAAAACAAATTGTTTATCGTAACGTAGACAAAATGAAAAACGATGAAGGTCGTAATGTTCAAGATCGTGAGGCGTATCTTAGTCAGCGTGTCCCATGTCCTTGCTCTCAATGTAAGCTGGCAATTAGACGAAAATGCCGATTATCTATAGAACACGTACGACGCTTCGGCGAGTTTCAATCTGAGATCATTGATCAAACGATCTTGGATTTTGAGCAAATAGTAAGAAAAGTTAATATCAATCATGCATTGTACTCGCAAGCTAATTGAATACCATATACAAAAAGATTGGGTGTGGCAGGCAAATTTTCTATCCAGGGAGGTGACATCTCATCCCAAGGAGGAATGCACCCTTTGCGGCCAATTAAAAGAGTTCGTGGGCGTGCGATAGATAGAGTGCCTGAGCCAATCCACTACTTGGAAGGTACTACCCAATCTATACCGTCAATACCAAAGGAGACAAACAGCCTTCGAGACTTACCTACAATCTTGGAGCCTGAGATGGAGGCAATGATCGATGATTTGATTCCCATAGATGTCGAGACTTCTAATCCGCTTAGAGAGGAAGCATCCATACCATTATATGATGGGTGCCGAGTACCTTGCCTGAATACACTGCTTGTACTCCTAAGTATGCAAGCAAAATATGGGTGGAGCGATGCAAGTGTGACCAAATTGATCAGGTACCTTGTACGTATGCTTCGTTGATTTCTTTTCGGCACTATCATTAAAAACATTTGTGCTTTTTCAAGGTGTTTTATGATTTTTTTTCAGGTTCCTAAAGTATCATATATTACCACTTGCAAATACCATGTCTGAGTCTCGTGATGATGCACGACATGTTTTACGAAAGCTTAGCATGGACTATAACAGCATCCATGCATGTATTAACAATTGCATGCTGTTTTGAGGAGAATACGAGACTATGGAGACATATCCAAAGTGTGGTTCTCGCATGTATCGACAGGACTTGTAAGGGCAAACCATTCCTCAAAAAGTTCTTAGACGCTTTTCGCTTATCCCCCACATAAACCACGTGTTTTATATGTCCGGTATGGCAAGCTTGACAACTTGGCATGTGTAGAATAGGCCCATAGATGAAGTTCAACGAATATCAGTGGATTTACGCGCATGGAGCCACATTAACTCTACCTTCCCAGGCTTTGCTCGAGAGCCAAGGAATCTTCAGCTCGGCCTTGCAATGGATGGCGTGAACCCATTCGGTCTGCGCTCAACTTCTTACAGTGTGTGGCCTATAGTCATTGTCAACTACAATATCCCTCCATGGCTTTCTACGAAGAAAGGACATCTCATCCTTAGCTTACTCGTTCCCCACCGTTGGCAAGTCAAAAATATAGACGTGTATCTTCGTCCATTAGTCGATGAGCTTAAGATTTTATGGGAGGAGGAGGTCACCGTGCAAGATATGAGCAAGCACGATGGTCGACGGTCCGCCAATATTCGAGCCATTCTCATGTGGACGATGCATGACTTTCCGGGATTCGAAGAGTGCTTAGGTAAGTAGGCTTCTATTCTCGTTGGTAATATCTATCGTAGCTTGTTTAAGTTTGTATTCACTGGATAGAGGTGTTGGGATAGGTCTGGTTACCTTAGGTTATCATGCATGTTCATTGTGCGGGCCATAGTTAGACTCCCGAAGGTCATGAACCATGAAGAAGATGGTATATCAAGGACACGCCACTTTCTTCCCAGAGGGTCATGAACTCAGGGAAGGTTTTCTTGGATGACCTTCAACACGTATGAATGCCCAAAGCTGGTACGAGCTAAAAATGGTCCACACGGAGTCACATTCAAACAGAATGTGACGATTCTCAGTTTTCTACGAGTTGCCATATTGGACCCACTTACAGATCAACCACTTGTTGGATCCCATGCATATTTTCAAGAACGTGGGCAGCTTACTATAGGACCACATCACAGGAAAGAGAGACACTATAGGGGCACGAATGGATTTGAAGGAGCTAGGCAAGATGGAGGTGCTTTGGCCGCAGTTGAGTGCTGATGGTCGCTTGCAGCTACCTCGCGCTCCTTGAGTTTTGTCCTCTAAAGAGAAGCCCATTGTGAAGCAAATAGTCAATTCTATTTGCACTCCTACAGGTATGATGCATTCTCTCAGGTTTGCGTTTTCTAAAGACGACCAATTATCAGGGTCAAAATCCCATGATGGGCATAAGATATGTCAGGTCTGTACTACGAATGGATTGTAAGTGGCCTGCATATTTTGCTATTTGGAGTGTAGTCATTGTTCATAATGCTTTCTCAATTAAGGCAGTTTGTACTACCGATCGCGATCGTAGGATGCCTTACTCCAAAAATACGTGGGGCAATTTACATATTGTCAACTTTAGTGCAATTGATCTCATAGAAGGAGATTAAGATGTCCTCTATTGAATCTGCGAGGTGGGGAGCAGTGGAGACGGTCTGTCTCTTTGAGAAATACCTGCCTACCAGCATGCTCATGATACAAATCCACCTTCTTGTGCATCTTGTAGATGAAGTGGAGATTGCTGGACCTGTCTATACGCGATGGATGTTCTTCTTGAAGCACTTCATGAATACCCTAAAAGGCTTTGTGCAACAACGAGCTCGGCTAGAAGGTAGCATGGCTGAAGGTTGGTTGGTGTTTGAGGCGCTAGCACATATTTCACAATGGCTACCAACGGTGGATCCACATAACAGTATGATATGGTTGCTGAAGGATGATGATAGACTGACTGGAGATTGGTGGTTGGAAATGGAGTAGAAAAAAGAATGGATGCTGCAATGGAGGAGAAAGTGAATCGCTTTTGTATGTTGCACCATGCCTCTATGGAGACATGGCTCGCTAGGTACCAACAAACTAGGCAAGATCGAGAGGAAGCATGATCTAAATTTCAACGTAGTACGCGCCATTGACCAATTCGATATCCCGAGGACATGGAGGAGATGATGTGGTTTATGTCAACGCAATGGTTGCATGGAGCTTTGACCGCAGCGTCTCGCAAAGGGACGAAGGTCTTAATCGAGGAGCGAGAATTCTCGAGGGGATGTAGTCCAAAGGTGATGACGTATTTAAGGTTTGTCGTATCTATATTTTAAATGCGACAACTAATTGAGTATTTCAATATACAGTATAAAATATATAGTGCAGCGTGGTCATACAGACGACATTTCTACGTGGAGCGTATTGACAAAATGCACTCCACAACAGATTGTGGTATCATGGCAAGGTTCGAGCAAGAGAGCCAACGACGAGCAACGGATCGAAACACGGTTATAGATGAGATGAAGTATTTTGGAAACTTGCAAAGTATTGTTACAGTGGAAAACCGTAGCTTCTCCATTATACTATTCGATGTGTAGTAGTTCAAAGTGGTACTTGAAGGAGCTGGAGCAACAGTTCGACAGGGTCCATCTGGATTTCTTGAAATATATTCTGAAAAAAAAATGGACGGATTTGTGCGATACCTTTGTGTTGTCGGCCCATTGTGAACAGGTGCATGAACTCTTTTTTTTTTAAATTGTATTACGACATGGTACATGCCACAATAGTTAAATCTCTCTTGTACGTGATTGTGAATATGTAATCTTCTATCCAAACCCCCGACAACCTTGATGGTGGTATGTTATACATTCAGCTCCTCTAAGTGTGAGAATATATGATCAAAGCAATGTTCCGAGCATAGATGAGGACAATATGCAAATAGAGGGGTCCATATTGCAAGGGGTGGAGGCCACCAAAAGCTTGGAGCATCTAGAGGAGCCAGTATCGGGTAACAATGATGGAAATACAGGAGTCCAATAATTCTTTAAGAACGAGGTGGACTCATCCTTTTGTGGTGACATGTCTATCGACCTTCTAGTGTATATCGAGTTGTGTCAGGAGATTGACATGGGACCATGGGATACTTCATACTTGGAGCATCCACCTACTCAATTCGTTGATGAATCACTTATAAGGGTACACAAGATATGCATTTTAAGTAATATCATTTTTTAAGATTTATATTACCGTGCTTTGTATGATTTAAATTGATTATACTAACATCATTTTTGTCTATGTAGGTGATCTTTGTGGATACTTAGATCATCAGGATGAGTCGAGGGATGAGCGATGAGGAGCTGTAGAAGATCTTCACACGCATGTCTCTAGATCAAATGGCGAGATTCAGAGACATGGCAGACTAGGAGTTGTCTCGGACACCGTCAGACCGCTCTATTAGATCTACTTTGGGGCGATTTGATGCTTCAGTTTCGAGCAGACAAGGTCGATGCTCCAGACTTGGGCTAGTCGGAGGGAGTGCTTCAGGGAGATGCTGCAGAGATCTAGATGCAGTGAGCTCGTAGTCGGCTCGGGATACAGGTGCTACTCCTCGCTCTCATGGAGGTTCCAGAGAGCATAGCTCATGTGGTTGCTATGGAGGTACAAACGCGGTGTCTCCGACTCGTCCTTCAACTAAGTTGCGTCACCTCTGGGATTTGTCACACTTGTGGAGACGTCTACTCTACTCACTTCGGCTTTTGCTCAGCCGTCTGCAGCAGCAGGTGGCACCCCTATGGGTGCTACTCTGATAGATACTACCCCAGTCGGTACACCAGATGTACAGGGGTCTCTTGGATATACCCAAGAACGTGGTCGCAGGTGGGAGAGGACCCATCTTAGGCATACCCCATAGGGGTATGCCTACCTTGTAGATGATAGGTCAGGAGCCATCATCATGAATGATGAGGGGAGGAGGGTGATGGCTCGCATGAGAGAGTTCTGCAAATAAGTTTTTTTGCACAATGTCTTGGATCATTGGAAAAATATACCAGAGGGGAGCAAGGACTACATAGTAGCATCCTTGCATGAGGAGTTTCTGGTACCAGCCGTAGCAGATAGGTTTTCTACGGGCTGGATGATGGAATGCATGCGTGCATATATGCCACACAGACGATCGGACGCACGCAAGGCACTCAAGAGTGGGGTTGCAAAGCCCGAGTGGTTAGACGCTGACGACTGGCGTCGACTCAGGAAGGAGGCTATAGATTCTCCAAGATGTTAGAGACAGTAACGTGAGGTGGCGAGGGCACGACTAGAGGCCGGAGTGGTCCATCATCTTGGGAGTGGCGGCCACATGACATATCTGGAGAACTTTGTAAGTTTTTCTTTTGTTTTGCTTGCTTATTTTTTTGCAATATCCTTTTTACTAACAATCGTGTTTCTAACAGTTGATTTTTGTTTTCTTTGTAGCACTCCATTACAAATGTTTGGACCTTATAAGAAAGTCGGTATTAGCATCGCTTTCAACGTCGGTATTACAAATTTCATTACAAATTCCAAAGCGATGCTAAAACTCCATTACAAATTTCTTCATTAACATTTTCGTTGCTTTCAACGTCGGTATAAGGCCTATATCTTGTAGTGTTTCCCTCTCTCTCTCTATAGCTTAAGACAATTATAGCAACTCTCTCCTATAATACTACAATACTACCTTTAGGCTTCTCTTACATCAATAACTTTGGATCTTAATCAAAATATACACGTATTCTCTCTCTCTCTCTCTCTCTATTTAAAAGCTTTTGATCCAAGTACAATTAGACCAAAAAGTCACATTTTGATTACAATTTCAATACTATACATTTAAAAAAAATCTTTGATAGGTCTTTATTTTTCCAAATATATAATGCAAAAGACAATAGCCATTATATGTTATGTTAATTATTAGTTTTCTATGTTAGGAGAAAAAAATTTCCCAAAAGAGATTACTACATTTTGTTCATAAGGTCCAAACATTTTAATATAGTTTATTTAAAAAGTCTCGATATACTATGTCTCATATTAAAACATATCATAAATATACACATAATTTGATCTTCCTAGCTAGTAATTATTTTTTCTATTTTCTCTCATCAAACATTATTTTGAAACTTTCCTTTCATCATATATATATATATATATATATATATATATATATATATATATATATATGTATGTATGTATGTATGTATGTATGTATGTATGTATGTATGTATGTATGTATGTATGTATGTATGCATGTATGTATCTGTTCTCTATTGAGTCTTAATGGCTCTAGAGAGAGAGAGAGAGAGAGAGAGAGAAAGAAACACATACAGAGTTGCAAGAGATACACATAGTGAGAAATGAAGATAAGGGCCATGCACAAATACACACATATACACATAGAGAGAGAGGCGCATACACATGCACTACTTAATTTATTGCTTAGTTAATAACTCAACTAATAACTATTTTTAGTTAATTACTAAATAGAAATATAAAGAGAGGATGGGAGAGAGAGATAAAGATGAATGAGAGAAGGAGAAGGCAAAATAAATGAGACAGAAAGAGATATTATGTGACTTGCTTTGACTTTCTGTTTGGTAGATAAGGGAGTTCTTAGCAACTCATTGAGAAGAGGGTTGATTTACAACCCCTTCTCAATATGAAATTTTTTTTCATAAGTCTCCTTCATCATTTCTTTGAGGGGACTTGTGAAAATTTTTTCACCAAATAATGTCAATCCCTTCCCAATGAATTTTTTTATCACAAGTCCTCTCTAAAAATTTGTTTCACTAAACATGGAGTTGTCAACAACCCCTTCCCAACCGAAATTTTTTTATAAGTCCCCTTAGAGAGATAGAGGCAACTTTTTTTCACCAAGGGGTTGCTAGCAAAACCAATGTCTGGCGATAAAAAATTTCACGTCCCCTTAGAGAGATGATGGAGGGGAGTTGTGATTCAAAGCTAGCTCTCTCTCTCTCTCTCTCTCTCTCTCTCTCTCTCTCTCAATAAGCAAACTACTACAACATTCAAGTGGACAAAGATTTGATTCTTTTAGTTCAAAAATATTTTGATGATATTGATTGGTCACACTTTAGCCCTACAATGATACTATTTGTGGATGATAGCATAAAGAAGATTGAATGTAATCCACCTAACTCATTTACATATCCATTTACATTTCAAGAAAATACCATGGATACCATCCTCTTCAAACACATGCTTCCCTATTTGATTGAGAAAAATCTCTTCAATATTATCCTCTTGGAATACATGCTTCCATGTTTGACTGAGCTAGTAGGTTTTCAGGGGGGGGGAGTGGGGGGAGTCTAGGAGTTTGTTAGAGAACACCCATTTCAACCTCCAACAATGGACAACTAGATTGATATTTAATGTTTGCAACATTCATTTGCTTTGTGTATAGTAGTTCACTAACTTACAAAATGCATTTGTGGATTTAGTATTTTTTTAAATAATTTTTGTAGTAAGTTCATGAGGTACAATGTGAAATATATTAGTATATTGTTGAAGTTTGGAGTTTAAAATGAAGAATTATTGAAAGGAATAACAACTACAAGTAATAAAGCAATATGGAGCTATATTTTATGGATATTATGAAGCAATTACTTGCAAAGGTCTATTCTAAACGAATACATAACTTCAATCCATATGTAAGCCTAATCAACTGAGGAAGAGAGAGCGCAATGCGTAAGCATAAGTGGATGTGTCTATAGTTTGCTTGTGTGTGCATAATTAAAGTACTAACACATCAATATATAATTATAAAATACGTGTAAAGAAGGGAGAGAGGGGGAATGTGAATGTATATGTAGTGTGATATCTCATATATATGCATAATTGAACCATTAACATTGTGATAATATTATAAAAAATAAGCATATAAGCTTAGTCTAGTGATGTAAATAAATTAAGGAGAGAGAACTACTAATGTATTGTTAGAGAGAGAGAGAGAGAGAGAGAGAGAGAGAGAGAGAGAGAGATTGTTCTTCAAAAGGAGGAGAGGAAGATGCATGTTGTGGATCACCAACATATGAGTGAGAGAGAGAGAGAGAGAGAGAGAGAGAGAGAGAGAGAGAGAGAGAGAGAGGAACGTGTAAGTGTATTTGGTTTCGCTCATGTGTGCACAATTGAAGTACTAATACATCATGATGTAATTATAACATATATGTAAATAATTGAGAGAGAGGGATGTGAATGCATATGGAGTGTGATATCGCTTCTATTTGTGTAATTCAACTGTAACACTGTGATAATATTATAAAAAATGATCACATAGGCTTGATCTGGTGATCTAGAGCAATTAAAGAGAGAGAAATGCTAATGTGGAGAGAGAGAGAGAGAGAGAGAGAGAGAGAGAGAGAGAGAGAGAGAGGAATTGACTATGGTTTTGATGATGAGGAGGAGAGTAAGATGTGGTGGTGTAGTGGTGGAGCTAGTGGTAGTAATGTTATTGAGGGGAGGGAGATGTTAGTGGTGGTTGGCCCGCAACATATGAGGAGAGAGAGAGATGAGAATTAGTTATAGTTCTAATGAGGAGGGAGAGTAAGATGTTGTGGTGGTGGTGGACTTGGTGGTGGCAATGGAGGAGTAACATCAGTGCTTAATATATGCCCAAAAGAAAAAGAGGACTATGTGAAATAAAACTTGAAGTTACCAAAAAAAAGCTCGCTTAAAAGCTTGCTCCAAAAGCTCACTTCTCATATGCACTCAGCATTATCCTACACTTTCTCTTTGTTTTTTCGCACCTACCCTTGCATATCTTAAGGCATTGTGGCCTTATGTGACCCTACTTCCCACAACAATGATAAGTAAAAGAGGATTTAGGACCATGGGACTTACTATGTGCTACCCTTGCTTATTTCTTCCTATTTATTAGAGTTTTGGAGGTTAGTGTCACAATTGCATGGTGTATGGACTTGCTGAGCTACTGCATCGAACACACACAATACACTCAATCAAGAGGAAGCTCACTAAAGAACAAAAGAAGAGAGATGGAGGCCAAAACATTTTTTTGTTGGTTTTTTTTCTTTTTTCCACACACAATGCAATGTACACAAAGTATAGATACGATAGAATATAAAGGAAAGTGACCTAATAAGTCAAGCAATGCATAATTGACTGTGCTAATTGAATGGCACTACAACTATGCTAGCTATAAGCAGGTGTAACTAACCAAATAGAATAAGTGGTAAGTCAATGGCCATGCGAGGATTATAATGAACATAGACGTGCTAAGTGTAGATATGCATACCTATTTAACTAGGTGATCCATCATCAATGTCTGTAGGTATTGAGCTTGCATCTCAATACTCTTGCTCGAGCTCAGCTGCATCTCTATAATTCCAAGTAAGCTTCAAAATATGTGAAGCTTCTCTACAACCAATGCCTTTGTGAAAATGCCAACTATTTGATCATGTATGTTGCTGACATATGCAAAGCCGATCTCTCCTACAACTACCTTCTCTCTCACAAATGGTAATGCACCTCAATTTGTTTTGTTCTAGCGTGGAAAATTGGGTTCTTAGCTAATTGTATACTGCTCATGTTGTCACAGTGAATGACAACTCGACAATCTCCATACTTATCAAATAACCTAATAACTTTTACAGCCATACCACCTCACATGCTACCATAGCAACACCTCTATATGTGCTCTATACTTAGCCTCTATACTTGATAAAGCAATAGTTGGTTGCTTTTTGCTACTCCAAGTAACTACTACGCTACTAAGGAAAAACAGGAATCTGCTAGGAGATCTTCTATAAACTTATTACTAGCCCAATCTACATTTGTGTACCTAAATACTTGTACATAATTACATCATAGAAAATTCTATAATGCAAGATGTACTTCACATGCCTTAATATATATCTCAATGCATCCAAATGAGGCTTTCTAGGTACCTACATAAACTGACTCACAAGTCCAATAGTATAGCTCAAATCTAGCCTTGTATCTTTCTGAACATAATAGGGTCTTCTATCTCATTCCAGCACTTGACTTTACATTTCACTCCAATGGCACTGAAAGAGGCTTCCATGCCATCATACCATACTCGGATAATATATCCAAGCCACACTATCTTTGGGATAGCCACATACCATCAGCACATCTGATCACCTCAATATCAAGGAAGTATCTCAACGCTCACCAAGATCTTTCATCTCAAACTTTTGTTTTTTCAAATAGCTCTTGACATTAGCAATCTCACTATCACTATCACATGTAATATCAAGCCATCCACATAGATAAGTATGACAACCAAACCTACATCATCCTTTCTCACGTAAGGTGAGTGGTCTACATCTGAAACATAAAAATCTAATGCTGACAAGGTACTCTCAAATCATTTCTGATCATGCTCTAGGTGCTTATTTTAACCCATAGAGAACCTTCTTTAACCTACATACATATGTGGGATGCTCTAAATCCTCGTAGCCTGTCGGTTGCTCTATATACACCTCTTTTTGCAAATCACCATACAAAAAGGCTTTCTTCACATACATTTTCTATAAACTCCAACCTTTGGCTATTTCCAAAGCAATCACACATTTGACAATTGCCATCCCAGCAATTGCACAGTTGCCATCCCAGCAAATAGGATAGAATGTGTATTCATAATCTATGTCATATTTTTGTGTAGTCTTTTCAGGTAGCTTGGCCTTATATTTGTTGATAGAACCATTTTCATTATACTTTATTTTATAGACCCACTTACAACCAATAGCTTTCTTACTCTTAGGTAGTGGCACTAAATCCCATGTCATGTTGCCCTTTATGCAACCATCTCCTCATCCATTACTACATTCCAATGAGCATGGCCAACTGCCTTCGCAAAAAAAGTGAATTTAACATCCTCAACTACTCTTATTGTATAAGTACAATGGTGAGCTACATAACCCTCAAAACCAAACCTTGTAACATGATATCTAACCCTACTAGATCTGCATACCAGTAGATCACTCAATGGAGCCTTTACATTACCATGTGCACTCTTTACACTTGGCATCTTGACCGAAGGAATACCAAGCTTATTATCCAAGCTCTCTAAACCACTACAATCTCCATCAAGAATCACACAACTAATAGATGTATTATTACCGTCTAACACTTTCTTCTTCCCTTTGTCATTACCTGCCATACTCGTAGATGCACATGAAGATGTGGAATTACTCATTAGTCTCCTAGACTAATGATTAGATATAAATCTACTACTAGATGATGTCTCTAGTCCACTAAGAGTCTGCGATTCCTACTTTGCTATCTACACATAACTGTCATGATCATCAACATCATCCAATGTATCTCCACTAGATGTATATTAACTACTCATCTCATAAAAAAGAACATCCATGCTCACCCAAAACTCATCACTAACAAGGTTATGGCAATGATACCCTTTCTATTCATTAGTAGAGTATCCAATGAAGATATATTTTTCAACCTTTTGGTCCAACTTCTTTGTTAACTCATCAAGCATATGAATATATGCAATACAGCCAAACACTTTTAAGTGTGATGCATCACGTTTCTTTCCTATAAAACATTCTCCTCGTGTCATACCATAAATTGTGGCTATAAGAGACATGTTCATAATGTAGACAATAGTATGAATAAACTTAGACAAAAAATACAAAAAATGCTTATTCTTTTCAGCCACATCAATGCCATTGCAACTTTTGCAATATGTTTGTTTTTTATTTCTACAACTCCATTTTGTTGGGGGGATATGCTGCTAGTAAATTATCACTTTATATGATGAGACCTAAAAAAATCACTGAACTCGTGAGATAGATATTCTCTCCCTTCATTTGATCTCAAGCATGTTTTTATTTTAATAATAGCCTTGAAAATTTTAAAGTGCTCAAACACTTCACTCTTTTCCTTTATAGAATATATCTAGAGTTTCCTAGAGTAATCATCAATGAAAGTAACAAAATACTTACTACCACCAGGTATACATTCTAGGTAGGCCCTTAAACATGTGTATGCATCACATCAAGTATATTCATGTTTACATCTTTGTCATGCAAATATGGTTGCCTTTACCCACTTCCCAAATTGACATGCTTCATAGACTTTATGTAATTTTGCAACTTTGAATTAATGCAAACTTGTAATCAACCCTTTCAATTGCATTTACTTCAACCTTTGAAGATTTACATATCCAATGCATTTGTGTCATGTTTCAATGTCTACAACCACACCTTTGCTTTAGTATAAATAGCAACATTTATAACAGGAATTACAGCATCTAAAGTAAACATGCGGCCAACTCTACTTCCTTTGCAACCAACTTGCACTAATTGTTGAAGTCTTCAACAAAACAATCATGTGAATTAAATTTAACTTGCAACCTTTGCTCTATCATTTGATCGACAAATATCAAAGTCTTTGTGATGGATGTCACATGTAAAACATCTTACAAAACACTTCATCTAACCATCATACAAGGACAAATGAACTTTTTTAATATGTGAAATCGAATGATACGAATTATCATGTCTCTCTACATAATCTGGATGTTGTACATCCTATATCTTTCCACACCATTTAACATGGCTAGTCATATGATTAGATCACATGAATCAACATACTATGCATCATCACATGGTCCCTTTCCTGCAACATCTTGTTCTCTCCTTCTCATCTTCTTGCTTGTGTGTGCTCTTGAGAGAGGGAGTGTGAGAGTGTGAGGGAGTGAGTGTGTGAGAGTGAGGGATCAAGAGGGTGAAGCTCTTCATCATCTCCTCTTCTCTTCTCTGATCTCTTCTTGCGCGCACGGCTATGGAGGATGGAGCTTGGAGGTGGAGGATGCTTGCTAGCATCTAGGATCGTGGAGCTACCAGAGTGTGTGAGAGAGGAGGCAACTCATATCGGCACTAAGGTAAGCTCACTACACTCGTAGGATCGACGGCGCATCTGCTAGGTAAGACATAGCCATTAGAGCTCGCTTGGAACACTTGAAATAATGAGCGGTCCATGGGTCTTGGCGGTTGAGTGAAAGCTCCCACACCCATACACTGCTATTGGTGGTAGAGTTGTAGAGGAGGTATGGTCTAATAAACCTCCCTCTATGCACGCTTGCAAGTCTTTGGATGTGAGGCTTTCTACCATATTCCTAAAGACAAGCACAATAAGTTAGATCCAAAGTCCATCCAATACATCTTTCTTGGATATGGTGATACATGTGAGATGAGCAATCGCTTTTGGGATCCATAGGCTTGGAAGGTTATCTATAGCCATGACATTGTATTCCACGAGGAAAAGATGCATGTCATACTAGGTAGGTGATTGAGTTATGCAAGGTGATCTTTTAGGAGAAGCCTCTTGTTACAGTATAGCCAATCCTAATTAGACAACATGTTGCAATAGCTGTTGCTGATTATGTTGTGGCCGAGGATCCATATGTTATGTAGGACCATGATGTTCGATAGAGAAGACAAGTCATGCATGCACCGTAACCAATCTTGAGATGCTTCATTAGAGCCTCGCATCATTCTAATCGTTTTGAGCCCTCTGTACATTATATCATGGTAACATATACTGGTGAGCCCTCTCACTTATGAGAAGGCTATACATTGAGGTGATAGTCACTCTTGGGAGAGGCCATGCAGTCTAAGTATGATTCATTGCAGAAAATTCATACATAGAATCCGGTTCCTTTCATTACCGAAAATTCGTACGTAGAGTCTAGTTCCTTTCCCTAATGGGAAACATGCATTATAATGCAAGTGGATGTACAAGTTGAAGGATATCCATGCTCACCCTACATGAGTACATAAGGACAAATTGGTTGTTGAGGGTTTTAAGAAAGAGAATGGAGTTGATTTTGATGAGATGTTCTCTCGTGTGGTCAAGATGATTACCCTACACTTGGTATTTGCCTTGGTTCCATAGATAGATCTGGACTTATACAAATGGATGTGAAAACGACTTTATGGGTGTGAGATGCCTCCTCAATAGACTCGGAGGAGTCCTTTTAGTAGTCGATTGAAATTCATATCTATGCACATCACCATCACGTCTCCCCGTGGGAAACCTTGGACTTAGTTAAACATGGGAATCTCAGTTCTCCTTCACAGGGGAAGCGTAGACAAGTCACCCCTAATAGCAATCTAACACCCACCTAAGAAAGACCACTTTGTAATCAATGAAAGGCAAGAGTGAGGTTAACACTGCACTTGGTTCAAAGAGAGTGAGAGACGGGGGAGAGTGTAACTCGATCCCCCTACCCATAAGGTAAAATCTCAACTCCAGCCCCCTAAAACGGTGTCAAACCTGGTAACTAATCCTACCGGTATTGGAAGGGTTACGATTTAATAAGCTCTATCGTCATGATCGAAGCTTCCCACTTTCCTCGATGGGGTTTGCTTAGTTTTCTAATTAGCAAAGCATACTACCACATTGTTTGTACATATAAATTAGCTTCATTTTATTACTCCATTGAATTGGGTTTGTTAAGCTCAAAATTGGGTTTATTAAACTCAATCTTTAGCACATAACAAACAATTCGAAAATCAGATACTTTATTTCACCATCACTTTGCAGAGTGGTATAAAATTATCTTTCCGCAGAAAAACACCAACCAGCCTAGGATAGGACTATCCAATCCCTTGGGATTGGGTTGCATGTGATCGCACTCCGTCCACGGTTAACATGAAATTTACTAGCACAGAGCCCCTCTAAGCTTCCCTGAGCCTCTCGAGCCGTCCTACATAACAGGGGCACTTATGACTTGGCCCTTTGTCCTCTCAGGTGCTCGAGTGATCAAAAATAAAAAACACCTACCTCCCTCAGGAGCATAGGACCCCCACCCGCAGGTGAGTTTTTTCACACTCCGCAGAGTGTTAAGGAGCATTGGATTGGGGACCCCAACGTCCTGAACCACCATAATCCACAATTCTTCCATCTGTGCAAGCACGAAATCATAAGAGCCATAATTCATAATTCACAAATCCAAAAACAGTCATAACCATAATACATTTTTAACACACTTGTCAATATATGCGATGCATGGAATCTATCCCCTCCAACAATTTTCGTATTCCTTCCTAAAAAGCAATTGATAATATTAACATGTTTTTGTAAGTTTAAGTACGTTCTAACTGATCGTAATCTATGTAATGGACTAGCTTATCCCTCATTAGAAAATTGTAGAATTAATAGCTTAAAAAGTAATCATTTTCTTATGCACTAAACTTGATTATCTCCGTTCGGCCATCCATCGTGAGATTACGGGATATGGCTGGAACCTCGATTTGTTAAGGGATGGCTGGTTCCACAGATTGAATGGGTTCGGGATTAACTTCCGCTTGCACTTCAACATCGTGTTGAGTGTTGGGGGTAAAGGCGCCTCCGCCTAGCCGCCCGTGTATTACTATACTGATAGTACCCGCCACTGCACACTGCAGGTGGCGGGCGCCTGCACTTATTCTTTATTCTTTTAGTGATAGTTCACATTGTGGTTGTTCGAGTTCCCACTTTTGAGTCTCTCTCACTCTTGTTCTTGCTCTCCATTTGCCATAGCTCTCACCGCCAAGCATTTGAAGAGCTTCAACCCGAGCTTCAGTGGCAGCCATGGCACCTTCATTTGCAGGTATGTTTTGATCTCCGGTCTCCTCCCCCAGCTTCCAAACCTTCACTGGCTTCTTCCCGTGCTGCATTGGAGTCACCTTGACATTGCCAAGTGTCCCCAAGGATTGTTGAAGACCCCTAGCCCCCAAGAACATCTAGTGCAAATTTTGGTGCATTTTTAGGGGGCTGGGTTGACCTGCTCCAGGCATTTCCCTGCTCTTCCTCGTCTTCCCAACACTCTTAGCAACCTTTCCAATCATTGTTGGACTCCCCGGCATTAGTGCTTGGCTCCCAGTGATCGATTCGAGTGCTTCCCCCTTAAGTCGTTGCTGTATACAGTCTTAGGACTTAAATAGGGTAGCACTTGACATTTACTGTTTGATGCTTCTCGGCATTGCCCATTTGATGCCTGTTGATGCTCGGTGATGCCTCAATGTTATGGAATGCTATGTCTCTGCTTTGAGATTGATTTGGAGCAAATTTGAGCACCGTTTGAGCTTCATTTAGCAGTAAATTGCTTGTTGTAATACAGTGGGCTGAAGCTCATTTACATGGTATATGCATTGGTTCATGGATACCGGGTGCTTACTAGAGGTTTGAATGATCATACCGATGCATTTGGAGATTGTCAAATGCTTCTTCTTGGTTTCGGAATGCTTTTGAGCTTGGATTAGGCTTCGACTTAGCCGTCATCACTAGCATTTGGCTTCAGTTGGCGTGCTTTGGACCAGTTTATGCCTATTATTACTCCTTGACATTTAGGCTTCTTGCATTTATGCTTTGGTCAAGATAGAGATGCCACTTGGTTTGCCCATGCTTGACAGTTACTTGGAGCTTCGTCTTCAGATGTATTTGAGAATTTTGGATCTACTCGGCATTACGTTTGGTTGTCAGTTACATACTCTTTGAATGCTTTCAAGCTTATGCTTTCCGGGTTTGAGATAGCTTGGGATTTATACTCCGGATGTATCCTACTAGGATTTGGCATGTTTGATTCTATGTATTTGATGTATTAGAGCATTGCTTGCTCTCTTTGCATCTGACTTCACTTGCAGTGGGAGCCTCTTGGTATATTCGGATGTACAGAGAGTCTTATATACATATGAGCTTGAGCTTGTGGGACAGTTACATGCATTTGCTCTCTTGAGAGCTTTATATCTGCAGTTTGTCTGTAGTTGGCTGATTTGATACGCCTATTGGGGTAGGCACCTATTTATGTCACAGGTTTGTTAGCTTTGTATGCATCTTGGATGGTTATGTATTGAGCTTCTTGCTCTATCAGGTATGCTTGTGCTTGGTCTCTTCCCCTTACATGTATGACTTCTGGACCTATGAGATGTCTCTTGCATGACAGGTTATTGGTTTGAAAATTCTTGGTACCTTCTTGCCCCTGGTAACTCACTATTGGATGTCTCTTGCTACCAGGCAGTTGCAGTGCCATATGTATCAGCGATTGCTTCATTTTGGGACAGTTTTACATACTGACGTCATTTATTACAGCAAGCTGAAATCTGCAGATTTTGAGCACTTCTATGAGGGTAATGCTTACTATTTGATGTTATCTTGGTCATATTTGGTGGACATGTGCTTCTCTTGCTGAAATCCATCCTTTCAGTTAGTTTTAGCAGTGGTTTTAGTGCATTTTCTGCTAATTACAACAACATGCAAATTTACTTTTTTGCTTTGATTTGGGACAGTATGGCTGATCATTTGAAAGACACTGCTCTCTTTAACATTGCCAAGTTGGATGGTACCAACTATGGGTATTGGAAGTCCCAAATATGGTAGGTTTTGGTGCAGAAATTGCAGATTAAATCCTTGCGTTTCAAGGGTGTTACACCCGAGGATATGGATGATGATGATTGGATGGAAGTTGATGAGCTATGCAAGTCTACCATTATTTTGTCACTCTCAAAAGAGGTCCATCATAATGTTGTTGAAGATGAGAATCAAAGTGCATGGGATTTATGGGAGAAGATTCATGAGCTTTATGCGCAGGAGAGTCCTGTGTCATAGATGTATTGGCTGAAGCAGTTAATAGACCTTCACATGAGGGAGGGGACCTTTCTTTCATCTCATTTCAATCAGTTTCCTGCTATCATGAAGAGTCTGTTGTCGTAGGGTATTGAGTTCAAAGACAACTTGCACCCGTTGTTTCTCCTTGGCACCTTTCCTGAATCATGGGATGTCTTCCATATTGCCATATGCACGAATAAGATTGATGGGTTGAAAATCAAAGATGTTGAGAGTGCTTTATTGACTGAGGAAATCAACAGGAGAAACAATGATACTTCCCACTCTTCACATGCATTAACTGTTAGAGGTGGCAGACATGGCAGGCATGATAATGATCATAAGGGCAGGGACTCTTAGAAGTCCAAGTCCAAGTCACGTAGTCGCAATAAGTCATGTGGATGGAAGTCTGATCTTACCTATCATTATTGTGGAAAAGCATGACATATTAGGCTGTAGCTCCATAAAATGCACAATGATAAGCGCAAGGAAAAGGGAAAAGAGAAAGTGCAGGAAAAGTCTTCTGAGCGCAGCATTGTACCTACAAAGTACAGTGTGAAGATAGAAGAGGTTAATGTCATGCAGGCCACTGATTCAAATGATGATTACATGCTTGTAGCTTCTTCATGTGATGCCCTACAGGATTCTCAGATACATTTTATGTATGCGCAATGCTGGCTCTTGGATTCGGGTGCGTCCTTTCATGTGAAACCTTGTAGAGATTGGTTTCATACCTATCGTACCATGTCTGGTTGTGTATGTCTTGCTGATGATAGGTCTATGGACATTGTGGGCATTTGAGATGTTAGGCTACACTTTCCTTTTGGTAGTTCTTTTGTTTTGCATGATGTATGCCATATACTTGTGTTGACTCGCAGCCTTATGTCAGCTGGACAGCTTGATGATGCAGGGTATTTTGTGTCTTTTGGAGACTCTGTATGGAAGATTACTCGTGGCAGGCTTGTGCTTGCAAGAGGTGCCAAGTTGGGCAGCCTCTATCCCTTACTTGTATCTGGAGCTACATTGGATCATGTTTTGTCTATGGGTCCTATTCCCCATGTATCCCTTTGGCATGCTTGTTTGGGGCATATGTCTCTTAAAGGAATGAAAATGCTTCGTGCTTTGCAATATCTTTTGCCTTTTGACTCTCTGCATTTTGATTCTTGTGATCACTATTTGTATGGCAGGCAGACTAGAAATATGCATAAAAAGTTTGGTAAGAAACGCATGGGCGAGCCCCTTGGCTCTTATGCACTCAGATATATGTGGACACATGCCCTGTCAGTCACTTGGTGGGGCAAAGTACTTTATTACTTTTATAGATGATTACTCACATAAGGTTTGGGCTTATCCCATAAAGAGAAAATCTGATGTTTTAGACATATTTCAACGTTGGCTTCCATTGGCAGAGAACCAGTCTGGGAAAATGCTAAAATGCCTAAGGTTAGATAATGGAGGTGAGTATGTATCATGTGCTTTTGAGAAGTTTTGTGATGAGCGGGGTATTAAGTGTCAGTTGACCGCCTCTTACACCCCTCCCCAGAATGGTATGGCTGAAAGATGAATAGGACCATTTAGGAAAGGGTACGTATCATGCTTAGCCAGGCTAGCGTATCTCATCACTTTTGGGCTAAGGCAGTTACTACTGCAGTGCATCTCATTAACATATTGCCTAACAGTGACATTGACTTTCAGGTTGTAGAGGAAGTATGGGCAGGCAAGCCCCCCTCTTATGATCATTTGCGTGTCTTTGGATGTGAGGCATTCTGTCATGTGCCCAAGGACAAATGCAATAAACTGGATCCTAAAAGTTTCAAATGCATTTTCATTGGCTATGGAGATGTAGGAGAGATGGGTTACCGTCTATGGGATTCGCAGGCGTGAAAAGTGATCCGCAACCATGATGTCATCTTTTATGAGGACAAAATGCATATGCAGCCTGATAAAATGGTTGAGGTACGCAGAGTTATCTTTCAGGAGGAGCCACCTGCTCTTGTTCAGCCCGCTCCATGGCTAGCCAGACAGCGCAAGCAACATCATCTGATGCTCATGGCCCAAATGCTAGACATTCTGATGTTAGACAAGATGTTGGTCAGGCTACAGAGCCTGGGTTGAGGCGTTCTACTAGAGATAGATGACCTCCTGACCGTTTTGTGCATTCTATGGACTATGTACTGGTTACGGATGCAGGAGAGCCTCTCACTTATGATGAGACTATGCACAAGGGTGATTGTCACTCTTGGAAGAGGGCTACATAGTCTGAGCTTGACTCGTTGCATAAGAATCAAACTTGGGATTTGGTTTTCTTGCCTAAGGGTAAGAAGGCTTTGCCATGTAAGTGGGTGTACAAGCTGAAAAGTACCTGTAGACACCCCACACCGGCATACAAGGCTCAATTGGTTGCTAAGGGTTTTAAGTAGGAGCATGGTGTTTACTTTGATGAAGTCTTTTCTCCTGTGGTCAAGATGACCACCCTATGCTTAGTCTTGGCCTTGGTTGCACAACTTGACATGGACTTGTACCAGATGGATGTCAAGACCGTTTTTTTGCATGGGGACTTACATGATGAGATTTACATGGAGCAGTCTAAGGGCTTTGCAAACCCTGGCAAGGAACACCTAGTGTGCAAGCTAAAGAAGAGTCTATATGGCTTAAAGTAGGCACCTAGGGAATGGTACCATAAGTTTGATGCATTCATGCAGTCACAGGGCTATAGCCGTAGTGCTATGGATCCGTGCTTGTACACAAAGAAAGCCCTTGACGGTTCTTTACTGATTTTGATACTCTATGTGGATGATATGCTTTTAGCAGGGATAGCTCATGAGGAGCTAGATGCTCTTAAGACTTAGCTCAAGAAGAGGTTTGAGATGAAAGATCTAGGACAGGCCTCTCATATACTTGGTATGTGCATTACGCGCGATCGATCTCAGGGACTACTCTACCTATCACAGAGGGAGTACATTCATATAGTCCTTGAGCGCTTCCGCATGCAGGATGTTAAGCCTATTGGTTGTCCATTACCTTCTCATGTGAAGGTTTTACAGGCCGATTGTCCACAGACAGATGAGCAGAGGGCCGAGATGGCCAAGATTCCCTATGCATCAGTCGTGGGCAGTCTTATGTATGCCATGATAGCCACCTGTCTAGATATTGCTTTTGCAGTTGGGATTGTGGCATGTTATATGGCTTCACCTGGAAAGAAACATTAGGATGATGTGAAGGGTATCATGAGGTACGTGAAGGGCACAACAGATATGTGTTTTTGTTATGGCAGCCAGGATACAAGAGTCGTGGGGTACACTGACTCTGATTATGCAGGACATGCAAATAGTAGGAAGACTAATTCTGGCTATGTGTTCACTTATGCTAGAGGGGCTATCTCTTGGATGTCCAAGGCGCAGATGTGTATGGCCCTTTCTACTACAGAGGTCGAGTATATTGCAACCGTAGAGGCTTGCAAGGAGGCTATCTGGTTAGGCCATTTGATTGCAGACCTTGGTATGACAGATGCTATGCCGACATTGCATTCGAATCCTATAAGTGCCATTCAGTTGGCCAAGAATCCGGTCTTCCATGCGAAGACAAAACATATTGAGGTGAGGTATCACTTCATTCATGAGGTCGTTGAGGACATGACTGAGTAGAATCAAGCAGACTTGCTCAGGAAGAGCCTCACTACCGAGCGCTTTGCCTTCCTCAGGAGATTAATGGGCATTGGATGAGATGACGTCTTTTTTCTCATCCTATTATACATGTGTACATGTTGTACTGTCTTTTATTTTTTCTCTCTCATTGGGACAGATTCGCATTTAAGTGGGAGGTTGTTGGGAGTAAAGGCACCTCCGCCTAGCCGCCTATTTATTATTACACTGACAGTACCCGCCACTGCACACTGAAGGTGGCGAACGCTTGTCACAGTCACTTATTCTTTATTCTTTTAGTGATAATTTGAATAAAGGAAGGCCCGGCCATACATTGTGGTTGTTGGAGTTCCCACTTTTGAGTCTCTCTCACTCTTACTCTTGCTCTCCATCCGCCATAGCTCTCATCACCAAGCTTCTTCCTCCTGGGTTCCACTTCCCTTTCATTGAGTTCCCTCAAGAGCGGCAGCCACTTCCTCGCGTTGGGAAGCTCTCTGAGCATGATCTCACTTAGCATCTCGATGTCTCTTGGGAGCCATGGAAAAAGCTGATGGATTCAAGCGGCACTTCCACGTAGGGGTGGAGAGAGAGGGAGAGATTCGACTTATTGCAGTAGAGCTTCATCGTGTCAATAAGAGAGAGACTTTTGCATGAGTTGTTGTTGTATCTGTTGTGTGTAGTGATGCTCTACCCGTGTTTATATAGTAATGGGGAGGGGGGGCAAGTAAAGAGAGGATACTTGCTTTTTAGCTTTTTCAATGACGTCATCGATGATAAAGAGAAAACACTTTCTTTTAGCATTTTTGACGTCATTGATGATGTTAGGGAGGGGGTTGTGTTTTTGTAGCGTGAATGTAAAAATTGACAAATATATGGGTGAGGACACACCGTGCATTGCATCATCGGGCAGGTGTCACTCCAAGGCACAAGACTAAGGTGGTGACCATGGCATAGACTTTGGCATACTTGGTAATGGGATGTGAAGGCTTTGTTGGCACCATTGGCTATACGTGAGAAGCTCCCACTAGCTTGTAGGAAAATCTTCTCCGAAGGTCACCCATCCAGGCAATGTCGTCACCCAAGTGTACTTAACTGCCAATAAGTGACTATCCACTAGGCTGATTGTTTTTATTGTTCTATACTACAAACATAGTTTTAATAAGCTAGTCTTGGGAGGATTTCCCAAGTCTTTCTTCCATGAATTGGCATATAATACCTCATTAATAGTAACAATTATCTTCATAAGTAGAGCCAGTTTCATAGTTAGAGCTAGTTTTTAAAAATGTGCAACATAAATCAATTTTCTTTGGAATGTATACGCACATTGTTTATTAAAATAAACTAAGTAATGGGGACATTACAATGGGGATGCATGAGGACATTTATATGCAACAACCTAAGGGCTTTGAGAAAAAAGGCAGGGAGCACCTAGTATGCAAGTCAAGAAAGAGTCTTTATGGGCTTAAATAAGCACCTAGGAAATGGTATCATAAGTTTGATACTTGTATGCATTCACAAAATTACTCCCATATTGATATGGATCCATGCCTTTACATGAAGAGGCGTATGATGGTAGCCTTATCATTTTGGTGTTGTATGTTTATGATATATTGATTACTAGGATTAATCATGATGAGTTGGATGCTTTGAAGACTCAACTCAAGAAGAGCTTTGAGATGAAGGCATGGGGTACGTCTCGCATATACTTGATATGCATATTATGTATAACCATTCTAAGGGACTTATCTACTTGTCATAGAAGGAGCTCATTCATAAAGTCCTCGAGCGGTTCCATATGCAAGGTGGGAAGCCTATTGGCGATCCATTACCTTCTTATGTAAAGGTTAGTCAGTTATATTATCCTCGATTAGATGATAAGAAGGTTGAGATGGCCAAGGTCCTGTATGCATCCACTATGGACTACTTGATATATGCCATGATAGCCATTGGACCTGACATAGCATTTGCAATGAAAATTGTGGCTCGTTATATGGTGACACCTAATATGCGATATTGGGATGCCTTGAAGGGTATTATGAGATACCTTAAGGGCACAACACATAGTAAGAAGTTCACATTTGGCTATGTCTTTACCTTTATTAAATGTGTTATTTCTTGGATATCTAGGGTGAAAAAATGTATGGCATTGTTTACTATTGAGGTTGAGTACATTGTAGCCACTAATGCTTGCAAGGAGGCTATATGGTTAGGCCATCTACTAGTGGCAGACATTGGTATGACTACGACTTCTATATTGCATTTGAACTCTATGAGTGCCATTCAAGTGGGCATGTATTTAGATTTGTCATGCAAAGACTGAGCACATTAAGGTCTCTTATCACTTCATCAAAGAGGTGATTGAGGATAAGTAGATAGAGCTTGTCAAGATCTAACTAACGAGAATCTTGCAAATCTGCTCACTAAAAGTCTCCTAGTGGAACGTTATGCCTTTCTTAGGAAGATGATGGGTGTAGGATGAGATGGCATCTATTTCTCATCTTATTGTACTTCTATGTACACTTGGTACTTCGTCACATTTTCTTATTTTCTTTGTATATGGATACATTCGCCTTTAAGTGAGAGATTATTAGCCTCGTTACTTTGTAGATTTTTGCAAAGCATTTGACGTTGTGTCCTTAGCCAAGCCCATGCAATGACTACAACACATCGTCACTCTAAAGGATCTACAATAGGTGATCTACAAGAAATTGGCACTTGAGAGGATCCAAGTGGGGGATTTATGTCTTGCATGAGTTAGTGACAGGGAGGGTGTATGGTCCAGGAGGGACTTTTGATACGATGGACAATACCATTGTGGAGCGAAGGAGGGATGCCCACTTTCATCTACTCTAATTGGTGTTTTCTAATGAGCTCTCAAATGATGTGGATTGATTAGGGGGGCCAGAGGTGTGAGCTTGGATAGAATATTGATACCCATCTTGTTATGTAAATGATGTGGTATTGATCATGAATTCTCTTGAAGGCTTGCAAAGATAGTGGATGCATTGCAAAGATTTTGCATGGATAGAGAATCGACACTAAACCTTCGGAAGACCAAGGTGACGATGTTTAATACCATACAAGCTTGGGTGACCCAAGTAGAATAGATGAACGGATTGCAAATGGAGTACCCCACAAAGCCAAGTAATAGCTATCCAAATATCGAACGAGCATAAATTCGATATAAAAATGATATTTTAACAATCACAAAGACATATGAATTTTCTCCAGGTTGTATTTGAGCTATCTTTTGAGCATAAAACAATGGCCGAGGACCAAGTACATGCAACATGTCTTTGCAAATCAATTTGGGGAGCTTGGAAAAAAAGGTTTTGTAAAATAACCGATCCCTTGACTCTCGAGGCGCTCGTCCTCCAAGGAGGGCCCCGAAAAGAGAAGCTCGCACATGTGGCCTCGCCCATCGCATAACACGTTGGCATTGTATCCAGACATCGTTAGCCTGCGACGACAGACGACGGCACATTTGTCCAAACGAGTTTCTGTGCCTGCGGTCTTGGAAGCTAAGCACGCATCCTGTCGGTCGCAGGCTCACCATTAGACAGGCACCATGCCGCGTTCTAGGGGCATCATCATCGGAGCACGAGTGCGAATAATGTCGGGTCTTCTCCCCGGAAACTGACTGCCTGCCGCTCCTGAAAGGTCCGCCGATGCAATTTGAAGTGCTTTCCTGATGATCACGAGCTCGATCTCCATGGCATGGAACGTCTTCATCTGGTGTAAAGGCCTCCGGGCTCTCGGATCCCTCATGATCCTTGCAGTCCTCGCCATCGTTGCAGTCACTTACTATGCCGTTGTCATCGGAAGCTACGGCCCGCGTCTCGTTAAAGGCGGCACCGGCCTGGCCATCGCTCTTCCAATTCTGATTGCCTTCCATTTCCTGGTATGTTTCTCACCGTTTGTGTGGTAAAATGGTCCAAGTAATGGCGCGTCTTGGTTCTCGTTCTGTGGCAGAATTTCCGTTTTCTTAAAAGTCAGGTTGTCTTGCAGCTGGTCATGCTGGTATGGAGCTACTTCATGGCTGTGTTCACCGATCCTGGTGCTGTTCCTCCAGATTGGCAGCCAGCAGTGGACGAAGAAGATGCAGAAGCACAGGTAGCTCCATTGTCAGCCAGTCCTCCTCAAAATGGACGTGCAAGCTCGGCAGAAAATGGAGCAGTTGGACTTTCTGGTGTTCGTTTCTGTAGGAAGTGCTCTCATTTCAAACCACCAAGATGCCATCACTGTTCCGTTTGTGAGTATATTGATGGACATTTGAGAGGGAGGGAGGGAGGGAGGGAGGAATATCTGAAACCTAAGTTGCACTAGTGTTGACAACCAACCTCAAGAACACAGCAATTTCTATAAATGCTGTGTTGTGTAGCTCATAATAATGGTGTGGTTGCCAGATGTGTTACGAGGATGACTACAACGAGGATGCATCTCTAACAAGAAAGGTACTAGTAAATAGACCAAAATAGGAGAGCAAAGATCATCTGCAAGGTATTGCATACCAATCCAATGTGTGAATATAATTGATCGTACCCATGACCAACAGCAATAGGAAGCTGGGCGCTAGCCACAGAGGGCGTGAATGATGATGATGTGGGCCGTACTGCATAAACCACAGGCTGCAACAACTTTGGGAGTGGCTGGACAGTAGGGCAAGGGGATGGGGGACAGGGACAGCTGAAAAATAGAAGACAGGGGATGGGGGACCAGGATAGCATTAAAAAAAATTCAAAATGTATTAAAAAAATAACAATTGTTTAATATTAACTTTGTTTAGAATGAGACTTTGAGAGAGAGAGTGTGTGTGTGTGTGATTTTACGAAAAAAAAGAGAGAGAGTGTGAATTTGAATGTCAATTTATAAAACTTCTGGAGTCATTCTGAAGAGAGTTGAGAGGGTGTGCTCCGACCATGTCTGCAGCAGCAAGGTCTCTACTTTGAGGCCTGCAGATTGGGCAGTCCTTTCCCAAGAGCTTCTTTCTTCCTCGCCTTCTCTCCAAAACCCCTGAGGTGGAAATCCCACTCTGGAATGACGCAGCATTGAACCCTCCTGTCAGGTATGGTGATGTCTGCACAAGCCTGTCACAGTTCCCCTTGCATCAAGATGCTTCATGCTTTTCGTTCGGCCAGACGTTGCTCTCTATTGAGAGTCATCAGATGCCCTTGAATTGCAGCTTCTTTCCTCCTCTAGAACCTAGCAGATGAAGTTCTCTTACCATGACAAGATGAAGAAATGAGCAGTCCCATGCTCATGAATACTAAACATACCTATTAACCCAGCAATATCGTTCAAGAATGCAGAAATGGATTTTTGGCAAGACCTGCATGCTGCTAGGCAGAGACTCGAGACTGACGGCCTTCGCAGAGGCTTCTACTCTGGTGCATACTCTTGTCTACTCTTATGTGCAAGCAGCCACAGTCTTTGAGGAATCCCAAGAGTTGGAGCAGGAGTCCCTTGGGCATATAGAATTGCGGCCAAGCTTAACAGACTTCTTTAGGGGCAGCTTGATCTTATTCAGCATGCTGATTCTTTGTCTGTAGAGGATTTGGTACCTTGGTGTTAGGTGGTCTCTTCAGTGAGCCTGCCTTGATTTTGTACTCCTGGGTTTACGTGTTGTTTGTAAAAGAGAGTTGAGTTTATGCACGATGGCCTAGAGTAATCTTGCATCTTCCAATCATGTAATCTTGTATATTTTTTTGTGATTAATACAACTACCTATTACGAAAAAGAGAGAGAGTATGTGCGGACAGTTGTGTCTCATGGAGGCTCGAGACTTGAGATAGGCACGGAAGATGGGCATGGGCTGGTTGGTAGCTGTGGACAGAGTAGTGAAGGGTGAAAGGGAGGTTGGTCGCTAAAGAGTGAATAGTGAATGCATTGTGGTGTAACAATTTGCAAAGGTGGTATTTATAATGCATTATACTTAGTAAAGGGAGCCTATAAGTTTGTTGTTTTCAAGTCGGCGATGAGTGCTTTGCAAGTCGGGGATGTGTGGCAAGTTGAACAAATGTGTTACGTAGGTTGGTGTAGGTGTCAAATTTGACCATGTCATGTTCCACCTTGTCCTTGCTCGCTCAAGAATAGGATACCCCATCCCATAATGTGTCCCATCACATTATGATGTCACTTTCTAATCCGTCACTTTTAGATGCGATGTGTCCTGTAATGCAATCGTCACAAGGATGGTGTCCCTAGGGCTTGTTCGGCCCGTTACTCATGACTAGGAGATAGGGCAGTACGAGCTCGTAGTGATGTAGCAGTAGTTGCTAGGGTCCGACAGACAAAGTGGGGGGTTGATGAGTGACTGAAAACCTATAAGAAGAGTGATGACTTGCAAGAGAAGGGATGAACTAAGTGGTTGGGAAGCTTTCTATTTATAGATGTGGATCCTCCCAAAATTAGGGTTTGGCTTATGAGACACAAAAACTTTGGTAATCTTTGAGTTTTGGGGCTATTTTAATAAGCTAATGAAGATTTAATATGTTATGTATATATTTTAGCATAACATTCTCTCTTAGACTCAAAACTGAAACCAAAAAGGGACTTCAAGCATAACTCAATCTATAATATTCCAAAGCATCCCACACCAAAGTAACTAGGGCATTAGGCAAGGGTGCATATTGGCTACACAAGGACTTACCAATACTAAAAAAGGCAATGGGTATCTTACCTTGGGACCCCAAAGGGTCCCCTAGAGAGGCCAAGGCATTGGATGAAGGGTGCTTGTTAGTTGCCCAATGGCCCACCAGGACTTGCAAAGGCGATATAGCCATTTTGAACTTTTTTTTTCCCAAGTAATTGTGCCCATCGAGGAAATAAAGGGATGGTTAGATCCAACGATACAAAAGAGAAGACTATCCCAACCACGTGTCAAGGGTGTCAATGACGAAGTAAAGATGTGAAGAAATATGAAAGTGTGGTGGTAAGAGAGCTGCTTGTGGAAACAACTCAGGATCCACTTAGGGATGCTTTGCATAATGAGATGCATAGATGCATGCTACATGATAAGAATGCTTATGTAGTATATGTCCCTTGGATAGTATCCTTTGTGGGGAAATTGTTCACTTGCCTAATTACTAGATGATGATAATCATGCAATGCAAAGGATAGGTGAAACAAGGAAGGGAGGTTGATGTCTAAGACAAATGTTGAAACCTATAGAATAGCAAGCAAGGGTAGAAACCCCCTGAAGGACAAATGCTAAAACTTGTAGAATAGCAAGAAAGGGTAGGAACCCCCTCTCAACCATGGATGTCGATGCTAAAGGAGGAATAAGAGCCTGATGTCGGTCTTCATGTGGTGCTGAGAAGTATGAAGAAGGATGAGGATGAAGCACCCTAGTTGGAGGAGCTAGGGAGAACTTACTATTGTGATAGCATCCAAAGATGTTGCAAGATCCATCTCAAGAGAGAAAGCCTCCATGATGGTAGAAGAGCAAGTCTCTATGGAAGATGAAACCATAAGGGATTTGTGAGCTTTCCACGTCTCCAGCCTAGAATGAACCGGTGCAAACTTGCATGTTAGTCCTATATTGAAGTACAAAACATTGCAAAAGAGATTAGACTATGCAAAAATAAGAGCTTTATAATGAGATGCTTCAAAATAAAACAAAACAAATGTAAACTAGAATGAAGAAAAGAGATGTATAAATGGGTGAGTGTGTGAATGCTGCAGAAGATGAATGAAGGAGATCCTAAAGCCTAAGTATCCCAAGGAAAAAGTAGCCTATGGGCTTAACTCATTAGTCTAAAGAACTAAGAGTACTAAGGAAAAACTAGACTAGCTTGGAGGACCCTAAGGGTGCTAACACCCCTTTCTCAAATGAAACCCAAGAAACTAAAGAAACCAAATCCATTTAGTAGCAACTTCCTAAAAAGAATTGGTTTTGCATACATTGCCAGCGTTCAGGCCATGTATACTAGGAGTGTCATCTTAAGGCCCAAGGTTTTCCAGCTAAGCCACCACAATAGGCCTTGACTGTATCTACGAGTGATACTCCTTTGTGGACAATGGAGTGGGGCTATACTTGTAGTTGCTGCACCACTTGCTCCTTCTGGCACACATATCATTGGACATGTAGCATATAGACAACCCCCTCCTCCCTCTTCTTATAGGTCTTCTAAAGGTTTGGGTGAGTGGTTTGCTAAACCCACTCTCTTGGATTTCTACATAGTAGCACTTTTTGCATCCCTTCTGAGGTCTCCCCTTGCACCCCCACCTAGGACCATTTTCCCACCTTGACATGAGTTTCATTGGCAAAGATACGTTGATAGCCACGTGTGACTGTCATGAGGACGTGAAATTTTATTACTTTGGTTAGCATTTGATTAAAAGTTAATTGAATGTGCAAATGTGACTTGCGAATGTGAGGTGCAAGTTTATTATCTCATAGTGTGCGATCCAAGACCCTGAGATATAAGTTGGTGCCAAAGATAAAAGTTGTAATAAGTTATGTTTGATAGGTACTAGGTGGTGTCCGACGTCAGATTTGGGCCTAGACCAATTTATTGGCTACTAATGTCAGTAGTGACATTAGAAACTAGACATTAATTAATTAATTAATTAATGCTAGTCTAGGGGTCAATAACTGCTCTAGGATACTTGGAAGACAAATTGGCCTAGTAATTTAATTTTTGGTTTGTGGAATTATTTTTCTAAGCACTAGAATAATTATTAAATTAAATTTCATAATTAATCTTTTGATAATTAATGTAATAAGTAGGATAATGTTGAAAAATGGGATCAAAAGGCTGCCACTTAGGAAAATTTGCCCATGCAAGTGGAAAAAACGTTTTTAGGGGTTGGAGGAAGTCTATTCTAGCCATTGTGAGAGAGGAGGAGGCTGTTAGTGACCAAGAGATGGTGCTGGATGATTTGCAGCCACCATGGAACATTCCTATAGTAGGTGACAATAATTTGGAGCCCTCCAGGAGTAGATGATAGTAGCCCAAGGTCCTTTTGTGCATTGGTGCAGGTGACAGCATATAGAAGGGGGAAACAGTCTTTCTGGTGGTCCTAAGCTGTAGGTGACAGCTTCCATGGCTGTTTGAGCAGGGCAACAACAAACTTTCAGCGTTTCTTGTGATGAAACTTTTGAAATTTCTCTCTCATTCCCTACCCATCTCTCAAGTTATCTCAACGAAATCCAGCCATTTGAATTATCAAAGGTGGAGACATTGGAAAATCTTTGTTGTAAACCCTAATTTACAATAGAATTTAGGATTTGACAGCAACCTTGGGGTGCGTGCTCAAAATTGAGGGCCTAGGACTTGAATTCTAGCAATTGAAATTGAGGAATTTCAAGGAGATTCAAGAGGCCAGCTAGCCAATATCAGATTTGGGGTTGAATTTGTCTTTCAAGGAGCAGGGTGAAGGCTGATTCGTGAGCAAACCAAGGGGCAAATTGGTTTGAAGGATTGTTGGTTAGTTTTGAAGTAAGTGGTACTTGGATTAGTGTAGTTCTCTTTCTTTACACCTTCTCTTTGTGATTCTATCATTATGTGTCATGCTATAAGTGTGGGGACGTAAGGGTTGGGTCGTTTGTCAGTGTTTAGGCTGTTATTGGTCAGCCTAACTACTTTAAGGTCTTAAGTGTGGAAATGCATCTTTGTACGTTTGCTTGTTTACAATCATGCAAGTGTCTCTATTCAATCTTTACTCAATGCACTCTCTGTTATATATCCTCTTGGGGTCCCTTTCCCACTGACATGTCCTGTCCCACCTTGCGCCTGGGGTTTCTCCTTGCCAATTTTGCCATTTTCCATTTTTTCAATCCTTCCAGCTTCCATTCTTTACATTAGGTCGTTTTTGTGTTTTCAGCACTTTCTTCATCAACCTCTGCTCCAACTGGTGGTTATTGCACTTGAGATCTGTCTATGGTGGAACACCTCCCTTATCTCGCTCCAACAAGAGCCACCGATTGTTGGGCAGCTCTAATCTTGAGCATGTTGAACATTCTTTCTAGCTTCAACCTTGAGCATCTTATATATTTTTTCCTTCATTTACAACATTCATTCATTTACTTCAGAGTTCTCTCTCTTCTTTGTTTGTGTTTGTGTGTTTTGAGTTTTGTGTTTAGGGTTTCAATTTTGCATATCTCTATTTGAGTCTGAGTGTTTCAATTGTGGTCGTACTTTTTTGTGTTTTCTTACTGCAAACCCTAGCATATCTTCATATGATATTACAGTTAGTGCTCTTTGATAGAGTATCCTATGGCTATCATGGAGGGCTTGTTTTTGTGTAAGATACATAAACAACATGTATCTGATTTACCATGGCTCAAACGACTCTATCTTGTGGATCCTTTGATGCTTTCTTCAGCCACCCCTTTAATAGAGACCCAAAGTAGGCATTATGATCTTGATTTGGAGGACAACGCTCCTACTAACCTTTCTTGTAGGGATCACTCATTGAGGCCCAACTTTGAAACTCTTCACAATCAAGTCTAGTGGTAGATTCGTACAATCCATTTTTGTGTGAGTTTGATTTTGTCTATACTGCTCCTTTTGTTATGCAAGAACCAACTATAAGTCACTATGGAGACTTAGATTGGTATTGGTATGGTTTTGAAGAAAACTCATGTTTAGAGATGTTTCACAATGTAATCCTTCATTCTCTATTTCATTTGAGAATGAGTTTGGTGCTTCCCATTCACCTTTTCATTTCTAGCCCTTTTCTCCCACATTCACTTCACATTTAGATTTCTCTTCTTTTAATCTAGATCCTTACTTTACATCTACAATAGGTTATCCAATCTTAGTGCACATTGTCTTTGATGTACATCAAGGTTTTAGGCCATCTTTAGATGCTCAGAAGTATACCACTCTGCATCCTAGTACATCATTAGCAGGAATGCGTTCCTTTAACAATGTGTTTTACGCACACTTGCAAGTGTGTTGCTCTCTATCCCTTGGTACTATTATGTAGGGACTCCCCCTCTTGCACACTGCACCACCATCCTTGCTTGCTCAAATGCATGAATCCCCATCTTGGGACTGATGAGTCACCTTCTCCTTTGAAAGAAATGGGATGCACCGGTTTTGGCCTTTTTTCTGCAGATTTTGATCTCTTTCATAGGGTTTTATTTTTCAATGTAGGACCAACATGCAGGTTTGCACCTGTTTTTCTTGTGTTGAAGATATGGGATGCACACCATTCCTTTTATGGTTTCATCTTCCTAGGAGATTTGCTCTTCTACCAGCATGGAGGTTTTCCCTCCCGAGGTGGATTATATAACATCTCTCTTGATGCTATCATGGTGGTGACTTTTACCTTGCTGTTCTAGTTGGGGTTCTTCATGGTTCTCGGCACCACACGAAGACCAACATCAAGTTCCTTTTCCTCCTTCAGCCTTGACATCAAGGGTTGAGAGGGGGTTGCTACCCTTTCTGGGTATTCTACAAGTTTCGGCACTTGTCTTCAGCATCAGTCTTTCTTTCATGTTGTATCTTCTCCTTTGCATTGCATGATTTCATCATCTTTGTAAAGAGCACTTGGGCAAATGAACAATTTTTCCAAATGACATATGCTACATGCTCATTCTCATCATGTAGTACACTACTATGCATCTCATTGTGTAGAGCATGCTTGGGCAGATCTTAAGCTGTCTCCATTGACAGTTCTTTACCACTTTGCCACCACCTCACCATCCTTCATCACCCTTTCCTTGTCTTCAACACCCTCAAGTGGTTGGGTTAGCTTCTTTGTTTTGTGATGTGTTGGATAAAAATAAGCTAGAAACCTCGGATATTCCATCTTTATTAAAAGATTTAGATGTGATTATGCGAGATCCTAGGGAACCCCACCAAAAGCTGAGGGATAACCCAGTGTTAAAAGATATGAAGCCCCCTCAGTTTCACAGGGAGGAAAAAGACATAAATAAAGACACTATCTTTAATTTTCTCCAAAAATGGGAGGATTTGCACAAACTTAAAAGTACTCCATCACATCTCCAAGCGCTAGAGGCTAGTTTAACTTTGGGACCAAAGGCATATAAATGGTGGCGAACTTTAAAGGAGGCACATAAAATACCTGAAACTTGGGCTAAATTTGAATCGGTATTTTTGAAAGAATTCCTCTTGAAAATGAAATGGAAAGAAATTGGGAAGATTGGGATTATGTCAGACAAAAGGGAAGACCCCTATTGACATATCTGGAGGAATATCGTGAGATAATCCTCAAATTGGAAGGAATAGATGAATTTCAAAAGAGAAGAGGATTCATTAGGGGACTAGATCAAGCCTGTAAAAAGGTAGTGAAAAGGAGTTCACCTAAGATGCTTGAAGAGGCAATTAAATTTGCATTAATCAATGAAAATAGTACGCGTTCAGGTACACTCACTAGTCTCACGGATACGGAGCCCAAGTCTAAGAAATTGGAAACCTCAAAATTTGTAGGTAAATATAAAAGGAAAATACCATTTCTTAAGGGCAAGAAACAACCCTTTGAAAAGAAACAATATGTAAGGCCAAAGTTAAGTCAAGATGACTTTGATAAGGCCAAAAAAGAAAGGCTGTGTTTCAATTACCTATCCCCTAACCATGCTGCCTGGAATTGCCCTCAAAGGAAAAAGGGGGAAGATAAAGGAAAGGATAAGGACAAGGGCAAGGGAAAAGAAAAACAAATCCATGTAGTGCAGACCCTGGAATTAAAGGGGCATGAAAGGTATAAATCTTTAGAGGTCTTGGACAAGGATGTACAACATAGGTGTTGTATGTCAACTTCTATGTGGCAGCCTACCTTTGGGCCACATGATTTAGTTAGAGTGCATGGATTGATAGCTGGAAAGAGGGTTAGAGTCATGATTGATGACTCTGCTACCCACAATTTCATAAATTATGCACTTGCCAAAAAATTGAAATTTCCCCAACAAAAGAGTGGGCATCAATATGTTGTTTGTATGATGCAAGGTCAGGATAATAAAATATGGGATACAATGATATCCAATTTGGAAATTGAGATCCAAGGATATAAAGATAAACTTGATTTCCAAATTATAAATATGGAAAGAGCCGATATTGCTTTAGGGAGGGAGTGGCTATGGGGATTGGAACCATCCTTAAAACGTAGTTATCATGATAATACATTGGAATTTGAAAGGGATGGTAAGACTTTTGTGATTCAAGGTGAACATGAAGTATCTCATAACCCTTTGTTGTGTTCCACTGAAGTTCAGAAGCTGATAAAGAAGGAAGCTGATAACCCTATGCCCAGAATGAAAAATGATAGATCTTTTTGATCAATTACAAGGGGCAAAATTCTTCACAAAAATAGACTTAAGATTAGGCTATCGCCAAGTCAAAATTAAGGCATAGGATGTTCCTACGACAGCATTTCGTACTAGATATGGGCATTATGATTTTTTGGTGATGCCTTTTGGCCTTACTAATGCACCAGCTACCTTTATGAAGGTGATGAATAGTGTGTTACGGCCCTATCTAGGACATTTTGCAGTAGTCTTCTTGGATGATATCTTGATCTTTAGTAGATCAATAGAAGAACATTTGGAACACTTACGATTAGTATTCAAATTATTAAGAACACATTCTCTTTATGGGAAGAAAACTAAATGTGAATTCTTCACACAAGAGGTTAAATATTTGGGACATATTATCTCGAAAGAGGGAATCAAGATGGATCCAGAAAAAGTAAGGGCAATTATTGAATGGCCATCTCCAAGGAACCTGGAAGAGCTGCAGATCTTCCTAGGATTATCTGGATTTTATCGTAGATTCATTCGAGATTATACCAAAATAGCTGTTTCAATGACAGATCAACTTAAAGGGAAAGGAAAGAGCTTTAATTGGGGAACAGACCAAAATGAAAGTTTTCAAAAACTTAAGGTAGCTATTGCTACAGCTCCAGTACTATTAATTGTGGATCCCAATAAATCATTTGTGGTTGAAGCCGATGCTAGTGATAAGGCGATAGGCGCGGTCTTATTACAAGAAGATCGACCAGTTGCTTTTGAAAGCAAGAAATTAGACCGTGCAAAACTGAATTATTCTGTTTATGAGAAGGAGCTGTATGCAATAGTACATGCAATGAAGAAATGGAGGCACTATCTGTACGGTGTCAAACTTTTGATCTTGTTGGATCATGAAAGCATTAAGTGGCTTAATGACCAATCGGATCTACAAGGGCGTAAAGCCAGATGGGCCGAACTACTTCAAGAGTTCGACTACGAAATAAGGTATAGAAAGGGGAAGTAAAATATAGTGGCGGATGCACTCAGTAGAATGCCCATCATAAATGAATTGAGTTTTACTCAGTTCACTTCCGATTTACTTGAATCTTTGAAAGGGAAATGCTAGGTTGATGCGGCATATTCCAACATATGGGAAGCAATAAATAATGGGGATCCAAATGGAAGAGCCTCCACAGAGGAAGGAATATCTAAGGATGTTCATCAAGGAAATGAAGCATCAGGGGTTGCTCAAATGAGATTCAAGTGGAAGAATTTTACCATTGATAATGGTTATTTACTCTACAAGGGTAGGGTATGTGTCCCGAAAGATGAAGAAATAAGGCGCCAGATACTCTTAGAGTGTCATGATACCCCTAGCGCAGGACATCCAGGAGTTAATAAGACTTATAGTCTTATTAAAAGGCAGTTCTATTGGCCTGGAATGAATAAGGACATCCTTGACTATGTTATCAAATATAATAAATGCCAGGTTAATAAAGCTGAAAGATTGAAAATGGGAGGACTTCTCCACCCATTAGAGATTCCTTCGGGAAAATGGGAGAGTATCTCCATGGATTTTATTGTTGCGTTACCCAGAACACAGAGGGGGCACGATTCTATGTGGGTGATTGTGGATAGGTTAACCAAAATGGCTAGGTTTATTCCAACTTCAACTGATGTTAAAACACCAGAATTGACTAGATTGTTCGTAGAGAACATATACCGATTGTATGGCCTTCCAGCAAATATAGTTTCTGATCGGGATAGAAAATTTGATAGTCAATTTTGGCGTGCTGTATTTAGGAAGTTGGATACTAAACTTAGCATGAGTACGGCGGACCATCCGCAAATTGATGGGCAAACTGAAAGGGTTAACCAAATCCTTGAAGATATGCTCAGGGCATATGTAAGTAAAAGGCAAACTAATTGAAAAGAGTATCTATCGATAGCAGAGTTTGCATATAATAGTGCCAAGCACTCTTCCACTGGAGATAGTCCATGTATGTTAATGTATGGGTTTCAGCCCAGAGCTCCTCATGCAGTAGGACTACATAAGGAAAAGGTTCAGGCAGCCAAGGACTTTTTGGAGGATATGAATAGTATGTTAAAATTTGCTCAAGAAAATATTAAGAAAGCTCAAAATCGAGCTAGAGCTTATGCAGATCCTCACCGAAGAGACATCTCATTTGAAGAAGGAGAATTGGTCTATCTTAAGGTGCCTGAACAAACTAAAACTATGAAAACGGAACGATGTCCAAAGCTTTCACCCAGGTATTGTCATCCTTTCATAATAGTTAAAAGGGTGGGAGGACAGGCCTACAAGCTCCAACTACCTGCTGGTAGTAAAACACATCCAGTTTTTCATGTAAGTAAGCTAAGGAAGAAGCTAGGTGATTTGGATAATCTAATCTTAAATGATAACATTGAGGAGCTATTAGATGACCAATCTAATCCACATGAACCGGAAAGAATATTAAATGTTCGTAACAGACGAACAAGAAATACTATTTATCAAGAATATTTGGTCAAATGGAAAGATTGTTCAGAAGAAAGCTCAACATGGGAGCGAGTAAGTACCCTAAGGAAAAGGTTTCCCAATTTACAGTTGGACCTTCAAAGTATCGTTTTCGAGGACGAAACCGATTCTTAAGGGGAAGGAAATGTTACATTAATAAGGTAATTTATGGGAGACAGGCACGAGGGATGACCGTCCGGGGGCCTTGGGCACCTGAACGGGGTCAAGGGGAGCCTAGAGAGTAAGAGAGTCTAAGAATAGTAGGACTCACCTGAAGCGGACGACTGGCAGAGGAAACAGGGAGAGAGGAGCCAGCACTCATCTAGGCGAGGCTGGGAGGTGAAAGAAAGGAACTTGTGCCATTTTGATTCACAAAATAGATAGAATCGTCGTTAGGAGTTTGGGCTACTAGCTGCGTCATACACGTCATAATAACCATTCCCTCCGTTGTCTTGGTAGACCACTAGGCATTTGATGTGCACCCTTTGTTTGATGCCTTGGCTACTTTGGGGTGGAATGCATTGGGGTAAAAATCGGCTCCAGCTTTTCTTTGAGTTCCTTCCTTGGTTCCAGTTTTGGGCTTGAGAAGGGGTGTTGAGCTTGAAATTCATTACCCATTGATTAGCTCTTTAAAAAAGCCCCAAATCAGTTAATTACCTATAATAAAATGGGAAGCAGTTCTAGAGAGTTTCTGTACCCCACATGCAAAACCCTAATTTGGGAGGGTCTTTCCACATCTATAAATAGATAAGCTGCTGACCATTCAGCCTTATCCTTGTTTAGCAGGTTTCAACCATTAGTCCTTTTCCACCAGCTGTCCAGGCCCCAATAACCGCTACTACATGGTCTATAGCTGTCGCTTAACCTCCCACTGTTGTCGGTGATCGAATTCCATTCTCTATATCAGGTCGTTTTTATGGTTTTAGCACTTTTTTTCATTAGCCTTTGCTCCGATTGATGGTTTTTGCACTCAAGATCCGTCTCCGATGGACAACACACATTGATGCTGCTCCCATGAGAGCCACCGACTGCTCGACAACTGTGTCCCTGACCATCTTATACATTATTTCCTTCATTTATAGCATTCATTCATTCACTTTAGAGTTCTCTCTCTTCTCTGTTTGTGTCTGTGCGTTTTGAGTTTTGCGTGTTTTGAGTTTTGCGTTTTGTGTTGCGTTCAGGGTTTGACTTTTGCATATCATTGTCTGAGTCTCTGTGCTTCAGTTGTGGTCATACTTTTTGTGTTTCCTCAATGCAAACCCTAGCATATCTTCATAGTCTCCTCATATAGAAGGCTATGGTGTTAGGCGATTAGTCAGTTCATGGTTGAGTCTGGACTTGTGGTTCAGTAGGCTGGCATCATAGATTATTTAGGCATTTTATTTGACAGTTTTTGACTGATTTTTTGACTTCTTATTGCAGCTTTTGTCTTATTTTGATCAGATTTTGGGTTATACTGTATGCGAACTCTTGTTTTTTGCAGTCCGTGCTCGTGATTTGGCTGTGTTCCCTCTCCAAATACCTTCTTTTCTCTACTTCTTTTCTCAATCCTCTATAGATGGCTGCTTCATGCACATCCATTGATGCTATGCTATATGGAGGTTGAAGTGAGGCTCTTGTAGCTTTAGAGAGGGGTTCGAAGACAAAGAAGTCGAAGGCCTAGTATCACCATAGTGGCAAGAAAGATCATTTAAGGAAGGATTGCAAAGAGGTAGCGATTTCTAGGAAGAAAAAGGAGTGGAAGACGACGTGGGATGTGGATTCCTCCGACGAGTCATTGTCTGCCTTAGATTTCGATTCAGCTCCTCCGACCTCTGTGAAGTCCCAGGCGTGGAAGGGATCTTCTTCTTCGGATCGTGGGAAGGGCTTAGTGGCCCCTTCCTCAGCTGCTTTCTAGTGATCCCTCACGACTCTCTAGTGCCAGAGAGGGAGTGTGAGAGGGTGGTGAGATGGGGCAGTCGTGCCTCATCTATATTTCTATACAAATGCACAAGATCTAGAGAGGGACATCCTTGACGCATCGATTGAAGTCTGGCAGGTACAAATCCTGGAGCTAGGATTGACATCCAGGTTCATGATTGGCTGGTTACCTGACAGAGTGGGTGGCTTTCATCTGGAGCTCACATGAGGGGACACTTTGGCGGTTTGGCCAAAGAAGGGGTAACCATGGTCATTTTTGCCCTGCGGCATTGGTGATAGGCTGTTAGCCGATTAGCCAGTTCATGGTTGAGTCTGGACTTGTGGTTCAGTAGGCTGGCATCATAGATTATTTAGGCATTTTATTTGCCATTGTTTATTGAGGTTTGGGCATTATTTGCAGCCAGTCGGCCAACATTTAATACTGGTTGACCAGTCATATTTTAGGCATTTATTTGGCCTATATATTGTCAGGCTCCCTCCTCCACATTTTTTTTCATCACTTGACAGTTTTTGGGGAGAGGGAGCAGGTGCTAGTGCCTCCACAGTCGGTGACTCACATTGTATCTGTACTGTCTCATGTCTTGGTATATGGATTCCATTTCCTGAGCATACATCTGAGTTCTCATCTGTATTGTGTTTTTTCTTTTTCTTTCTCTTTTGTCTTGTGTTTCAACAATTTATTACAGCTTATGTTTACGCTTCCATTGCTGCACCACTTTTGACATATGGATAGTAGCTTTGTGATCTTGATTCTTTATGTGGATGATATGCGTATTGCCAGGAAGTCTATATTGGATTTGGATCCATTGAAGAGAAGATTGCATGAAACCTTTGACATGAAGAATTTGGGAAATGCAAGCCATTTTCTTGGTATAAGGATTATGAAGGATAGACTTAAGAAAGTTCTCTATTTGCCTTACAAAAAGTATATTGGAAAAGTACTTGAGCGTCTCAATATGGAGAGGGGAAAGGCTAAAAGTGTTTTGTTGTCTTTATATTGAAATTCAATCAAGAGGATAGTCCTAAGTTAGATGAATAGGAGGTTGAAGTGGCAAAGATACCTTATGCATTCATGATTCGTAGCTTGATATATTCTATGGTAGCTATATTTCTAGACATTGCTTATGTAGTGCAAATAAGCAATGTGTAACAAACCTTTTGTATATCAATTGTTACCAATATATATTGGTTCAATGATTCCAAATTAATTTGATGCCCATGTACTTTGAAAGGCGATATGTATTATTTGAGTGTTTCAAAATATAACTAAATGTTCACTTTTCTATTTAAGGGTGGCCATTGGCTAGAATACTCTATAATTTTACTTGGGTCGTCATTAACGAGATGCCCAAGAGAACTTAAAAGTTTAGTTGGGGCAGTCAGATTGACTAGAAAGCTCAGATGACTAAGACTTTTACACTTAGTCAATCACATTGACTAGAAGCCCATATAATGAGTGTTTTAGAAAGTGAAACCGGACGCTCATGATCAAAGAAACAAACCATGAACTAGTAAACCTATATAATGAAGCTCTCCAGAAGCTAAATTTGGCGACGCTAAAAATTTAGGAGATTACTATTTTTGGAAGTCGCTGAAATGAAAATTTTGTTTGCATCAAAGGGTCCAAAATTTTGCAAGGAACAATTTTATTTTCAGCAGCTATCTCAAATTCTTAACTATTTGAGAGATTTTTAAAGTAGAAGGTTTGGAAACTTTTTTATGTGGAAAAGTTACATATGGTATCTAGAATAGGACATGTGCCATTTTGAAGAGAGAAGTATCCCTTTACTTCTTATTTTCAACAAACACTTGTTATTTGTAGCCTTTACTTTTCACTTTTGAGTACCCAAGCCCACACCTGTATATTGGAGGTCTCTCTCTTCATTTGGAATAAGCTCTTGTGCTGAAATTTCAGCCACATGCTTTGTATTCTCCTATCTCTCTATCATCCAAGAAACACTTTCTACTTAGTTTAATCTAATCCAAGCACTAAAGAAGAAAATCAGCTTGTTGCCCAAGTTTGCAAAAATTAGGATTTCAAAATCCTAATTTTCAGAATTACATATCATACGGTTCATGCACTTGGTGCTCGTGGTTTTGTTTCAATAAATTTCTATAAAGGGGGAGGGGCCGGTTCCCCTCTCAATGTGGTGTTGAAACCCCCCCCCCCCCCCCCCCCCCCCCCCCGCCCCCTCTCTCTCTCTCCCCATCTTCTAATTTTCACGGGGATAATTGATTGAGTTGGTTAAGTTCAAAGTATTGTCATTCTCATGTTCTTGCCTGTGCTTACATTGAGCAATGGGAGTAGTTAGTAGGTTTATCGTAAAATTTGGCAAGAAGCATTAAGAAATAGTGAAGTATCATGAGATATGTGAATGACACAAGAGCCGTGTGCATTTGTTTTGGAAGGAAGGATGTATCCGTCCTTGGTTATGCAGATGCTGATTTTGTAGGGAATGTGGAGTCTAGAAAATCCACGACATGATTTGTTTTTACTTTGCCTTTAGGAAACTGATAACAACTTTATCAGTTGGATGTTGATGCCAAACACACTTGGTAGACTTACCTCACTCATGACCATTCTGGGAGGAGTCATGTTGGAGCATGCATATAGCTTGGTTAGGCTAGATGACAAATGCTTAAGGATTCTGTAGGATGATTTAGTCTACATAGAACATTGGTCCATTAGCAAAGGTCTCTTGGGTATCTCACTTTTGGGGGTGATTGGTTACATATTGAAGAGACCTATGGGGGAGTTCATCAGCTGAATGCTATCACTATAGATCTTTTTCTACCTCTTCCTTTTTGTAGGTTTCTTATTTGGCCTTATTGCTATTTTTCTTTTCATTTTTTCAGCCCTTTATGATTGTATTTCATTAGATTTTTCATGTAGTCTCTAGTCTCTCTTTATCTCTAACTTTGGAAAAGTATCAATGATAGCTGAAGTGTGTAAGTTATGTGCTTCATTTAGCCTAGTCAAGTCAAGACTTTACTGTATGGAAGATGAAATTAGAATTTAGGACTCACCAAATATAAAATACATACAAAATCAAAATACGTTCTTAATAAATTTCTTAATAAATGTTAGGGTATTAATCAAGAGATGATCTCACACCCACCCTCCCTCTCTTTGCAAGAAAAAGAGAGATTAAATGTCAATATTGTGATCAATGAATAGTACATCTTGTTTTATGTTTAAAGACAAAATTGACTATTCCAACTCTTGACAAGTAGAACAAAGAGTTTTTAAGAGGTTTAATGGTTTATGCATAAGAATACCAAAAGAAGGATATAAAAATGGTATAATTTTTTTTGTAAGGGGCGATGATTTGGAGATAAGGGAATCAACAGAAGAGCATGAATATAATAGAAGATAACTATTGGACGTGATTCTTTTAGAAACCTTACAACCTAGAAGACATGCATTTGCCCATATTGAAATTGGTCACATTACAAAGCTTTATGTACATCATGTACTCCATACTATCCAACACAAGAAGAAACAATCTACTTTTGGGCATGGCAATATATAATTTCAAAAGTTTGTAAAGTGCAAAACAACGTTGGGGGGCCTAAAAAATTATCTAAGAGAGATCCTAGTGTACATGTGGAAAATTTATTTAGCTATCATTGATACTTAGTCTCATGCTTTCACATTAGTGGTTTGTGTTTATTTCCGTTATTTATTGTTGAGAGAGAACTTGATTATCAATATTGTGATTAGTATTATCTCGCTTATATATATTGAGTGATAGTTTTATGATTCAAATCCCATACTCATTTTCTAGATTCAAATAGTCATATTGCATTAATAGATATATAAGATGAACAATATTTACACAGGTGGCCGTTGTGTGCTCAAAATGGATCATCATTGTGTTTGGGTTGTCAATTGTGTTGGAGCTCGCAACTACAAGTTTTTCCTTTTATTCATTGTAAGAACTTACAAACTTGGACTTGAAGTATTGTGGTAATAAGCGTTTGAACTACTATGTTAATGTAACAGAACATGATAAACAAGCTTGATTTGCATTTGTGAAACATGTATACATTTATCCAAATGTTATTCTCTTGTAAACTTTGAAAGCAATCATTTAATTTTGTTATCGTACACAGATTATACTTTAAGGCTCATATTCCTTCATAGGCTCATGTCTCATATTTCTTTCTTTTTTTAGAGAAAAGAAAATTCTATTAATAACAATGTGGAGAAAATTCCCCCAAGATAAAATACAAACAAGAAGGAACTGCGTAAAGAGTAGCTATGTACATCACAAATATATGGTTGTGTGAACAATTAATCTAATGGGCTATAATACTAGACCATTTGAGGGGCAATATGGAAAAAGGTTCAAGAATCCCAAGTCTGCAAGAAGGGCCCTATCCTCATCATCCTCTCAAAGCCGCCATGTATGCTCTCCCATCTCTCGGACTTTCTCTTTTAGAGAGTGTAGATGGTCTTTGTCAAAATCCTTGAAAGAGTCTATGTTGTGGGTACGTCTTGAAGGTCTAGAGCAGGGCTGCATCTTTTGGACTCTCTCTCGCAAAGAGTGGATGGTCTATGTCCAAATCCTTGAAAGAGTGTGTGTTGTGGGTACATCTTGAAGGTCTATAGCAAGGCTACACCTCGTGGTCCAAATGTACCAAGCAATAACGTTGGCAATCAACTCCTAGACAATGTCCCTGGGTCTATTGTGTTTGCAAATAATGTGGAGTGGGGATCTTGCTTAGATGTTGACCAATGATGAGAAAAAAAGGGCTCCTATGGAGATCCTCATATCTACATGCCGGGCCTCTGTTTGTGACCCAAGCTACAACCCCTAGATCATAACCATGGTATTTGTTGTGGTGTGGAAGATCATATTTACGGCTCTCTTTCATACCTCTTGAGAGTTGGGAAAGTCCCATAGGCAGTGTCTCTGTGTCTCCGTGTCTCCTTTGGCTTGCCACATCTCACGTATGCCATTTGCAACCCTGCCATATCCAAGCTATGTGGCAACTGCTGAGATCCTATGAGCTAATAGCTATAGGAAGGGGGATATCTTTGTAGACCTAAAGCCCTTGTTTAGCCTTCTCCAATAATTGGATAAGAAATGATCTAAGATGCCCTCTCGAGTTCTATAACTTTCAGTCATGATTGTACTTTCTATGTTTCCTTAGTACAAACCCTATCATATCTTCACATGGTATCACAGTTGGTGCTCTTGTCTAGTTGTTGCTGAGCAAAGTAGGGCAGGTGGCAAAAGTGGAGCCTGTAGGAGTATGTTAGAGCAAGCTGTGAACTCAGGGAACTGTATGGCAGCAGGATGGCTGATCAGGCTGGAAATGCAGCTCTGCCAAGGCTGAATGGGCAAGGGGCAACTGGGAACAACCAGTTAGGAGTTGGGGCAGTCAACGAAGCTGTCCAACATGTGGGAGTGTGACAATGATATTTAGATATGAAGCTGTCTTACAGCAGGCTGTCACCAGGCTGTAAGACAGGAGAAATGCAGGCTGATCAGGTCATGAAAATGAGCAGGATGCTGACTCAGCTGACAGCAGCAAAACACATCAGGTGGGTGCATCTAGTAGGCTGAGCGACAGCTGAAGATCGAGGCAGCAAGGGCTGGAGAGGGTGGCAGCAGTTGATGATGGAGCTGGCAACCACCAAACGCTATAGATTGAGTGGAGTGAGCTGGAAATGAATGACCAGGATGTCAAGGGTCCAAGTGATTGAGTGCACCATCTATTTATAGAGATGAGGAACCAAGCAAACGGGGGGGAGTTTGCTTATGGAACACAAAAAAGTTTTGAGGCTGTCTAAATGAAGCTAATGAAGGTTTAATGTGAAATGCATCTTTTTTAGCTTAAAAGGGTTGCCATTTGTACTTGTGTTGCTCATTGTAATAGAAGTATTTACAGCTGATTGTGTTTGTTGTTGCAGTGATGTGCAGCACTTCCTTATGCTCTATTGGTGTTTTTGTGGTCTGCAACCTGCCTTAGTTTGTGGCAGCTATCCTCCATGTTGATCAAGATGTTTGTGTTAGAGATTTGGTCATTTCTTGGGTGGGCATAATCATTCTAGGGCAGATTTATGCATTTCCTAATCAGGTTGGACAGATTTATGCAGTCCCTAGTTGATCGCAGCAAGTTTGGTCATACTGGGCAGTGCGGGCAGTGTGACACATGGCAGGGCAGCATTTTCACTGTGGCAGATTATTATTATTTTATTATTTATTGCAGTCAGACTGGTTTTACTGCAGTTGACCAGTTTTTTATTGACTGGCCTGCCATATTTTATTATTATTTTTGGCCTATTTATAGGCTGCCCAGCCCAGGGGCACATTCATTCAGGTTTGGTGTGTGCAGGTTGAGAGAGCTCCAACCGACACGATATCCGAGCAGCATTGAAGGCTGATTGATCGTGTGCAGCATGAAGGGGAGATTTCAGCACAACAAAAGGCTGCGTGTTCAGCATTCAAAGGTGAGTGGGAGGATTATGCATTGCCACAAGGTTGAGATGAGTGGAGAAGCATGCGAAAGGAGCAAAGTTGCTGATTTTTTTTGCAAGTTTTGCTATTTATGGAGGAGAAAAGGTTGTGTTTTTAGCCTTTTGCTCATCGTAGACTTATTTTTCATTGCCTTTGGCGGTTGAAGGGGTTTAGGACGAGCAGATGAAGCCCTAGCAAACTGTGTTTTTGGCGTCAGAGGGGCTGATCTTGTTTTTATGTGGATTATTCAAGTGATGATGTCTTCTAAGCTCGACGTGGAGTTTCAGGCTATTATGGACCGTAAGATCCTTGTGTTACCAATGCTTCCTCAAGGTCAAAAACTCGATGGGGAGAATTACCGCATTTGGTGGATAATGATGCTTTCCATCTTGGAGTCTTACGATTTGGCGGAGCTCATGACTGAGGCTATAGATCGTCCTACAACTTGTGATTTATCCAAGTTTTCTTCCAATGAGAAAGTTGAGTTGGCAAAGGTATAAGCTCATTGGGATAAGCTGAATGCTCGCATTTGATCGCTTCTATTTCTCTCGTGCACATCAGTTGTGATAGCCCATATAGAGCCTTTGACCATTGCTTGGAAGATATGGTTGGAATTGGATCAGTTGTACAATCAGATGATCGTGATGAAGTGGGTGTCTTTAGACGTACAAATGCAGATGTTGAACCTATCCAAGTCAACTTCCATGTCGGAGCATGTCAATAAGTGATTGCCTCAAGGTAGACAAACTCCCTTAAATTGGAGAAGTTGGTTCCGATGGTCTTGGATAAGGAGAAACAACTCAAAAGACAGAATGCTCCAAAGATGGAGGTATTGACATGTCAATCTTCTCAATAGAAGGGAAAGAACAAGAAGAAGAAGGACGTGTGCGTCAAATGCATGGGCAAATTCTCATCGTGATAGCTCTTCGGTCCCTATTAAAGGCAGAGGTGATGTGTAGTTGATTTCGTGTGGGCATGGTGGTGTTGACACATTTGAGGCCCTCTATGTGTTGGGTTTGGGATATCGTCTACTTTTAGTAAGCAAGATTTGTGTCCTTGGCCTTATGGTCGAGCTCAATAAGGACTCCTTCTAAGTTCTTGATGGAGATTCAAGATAAGTTCTTTGTGCAGGTCATGAGGAGAATGGAGTCTGTAGGATGTAGACTTTATCGAGCCTTTACCTCTCTTCTTCTTCCATAGACACAGATTGAGCTATGACATGCTCGGTTTGGCCACCTCAAGTACGAGTACCTTAGAAAGGCGGCTCGTGGACAGCTTGTTCGTGGATTGCCGGAGATTGGGGTGAGCGACCAACCATATGTATCTTGCATTCATAGCATGCAACATAGAGATGCGATTCCTAGTAAGGTGTTGCGAAGGGCAAAGGAGCCCTTAGAGCTTGTTTCGATGGACTTATGTGGACCAATAAGGATGGAATTCCTTAAGGGGAATTTATATTTTATTGCAATTGTTGATGGTTTTAGTGGGGTGACATGGATATATTTCTTGTTGGTGCAGTCTAAAGCATTCTCATGTTTCAAGTATTGGTTGATCTTCGAGGAGAACATGTCTAGTGGGAAATTCAAGACCGTGTGATCCGACAAAGGAGGAGAGTTTGTCTCTAGCGAGCTTGCCAAGTTTTGTGCAGATCGTGGTATTTACCCAAGAGTTTGCCAATTATGAACACACCTTAGTAGAATGGCATATTGGAGTAGAAAAACTAGAGTGTGATCGAGATGGCATGGACTATGATGCCAGATGGAGTATTAGTAGACACCTCAATGTTATGGGATGAGGTAGTGGCCACTGCTATCCACATCCTTATTTGATCACCTATATTGACTATGGTTGGTATGACACCTTTTGAGGCTTACTTTGGTCTAAAACCAGATGCGTCTTATTTTGTAGGGTTTGATTTGACACAGATCGAGGTAGATAGTCGTTACGTGCAGTGAGAGATAGAGCGAGTGCGAGAGAGCAGAGTAGAGAGTGAGGACGTTTTCAAGTACAATGATGAGTGTGTACCTTTAGGTTTTTAGATAGATATATATGTGTAAGTACAAGTGCTAAGGGTGTGTTCACACCCGAGCACATTTAAAAGGCACGAGGCCTTTATTCCCAACAACCTCCCACCTAAAGGCAATGTGCTTTAAGAGGAGAAAAGAATCAACTAAGTCTAGGTATGTACAAAGCTGAAATACATATATCTATCCAACTCCCATCATCTGTTGGTAATGAGCAAATCGCTTTGTTGGAAGACCCTTCGTGAGAAGGTTTGCAGGGTTATCATCTGTATGCACTTTGACAAGCTCAATGCTTTTGTTGTCAAGTACATCTCTAATGAAGTGGTACTTCACCTGTATGTGCTTTGTCTTTGCATGAAAGACAAGATTTCGTGCTAGCATGATAGCACTCTGATTATTACAATGGAAAATAGGTAACTTTGTGATGCCAAAGCTCTCCCACCAGATGTGAAAGCCATAAAGCCTCCTTGCATGTCTCAGTGGCAGCCACATACTCTGCCTCTGTAGTAGACAACACAACACACTTTTGTAGCCTGGAGATCCAAGAGACTACTCCTCCTGTGAAAGTAAACACATACCCAGAAGTGGACTTCATGCGGTCCGCATGACTAGTATAGTTTGCGTTCGTAAAGCCAACAATAGATGCCTTGTACTTTCCAAAGCAGATGCATAACTCCTTTGTGCCTTTGAGGTATCTCATAATACCTTTCATGAAATGTTGCAAAACTTTGAAGATATACTCCTGTTGAGATAGATGGAGTAAGCCTTTTGATCTATCTCTGAGTATTCGCATGCCAAGAATGTGATTTGCATCACCAAGATCCTTCATGTCAAAGCTACCATGAAGACTTTACTTCAATGAATCCAAGGCATGAGTATCCCTGCCAGCAATCAGCATGTCATCAACATACAAAACCAAGATAATTAGGCTGCCATCTGTTGCCTTCTTGGTGTATAAGCAATGATCCACTTGACTTCTATGAAAGCCTTGGGACTGCATGAATGTATCAAACTTATTATACCATTCTCTTCGTGCTTGTTTCAGCCCATACAAACTCCTTTTGAGTTTACATACAAATTTTTCCTTCCCTTTTTCAACAAACCCTTCAGGCTGCTGCATATATATGTCTTCATGCAGATCACCATGTAAAAACGTAGTCTTTACATCCATCTGTATGAGCTCCATATCCTCAACTGCAACCAAGCCCAAAATGGTTCTCAATGTAGTCATCTTGACCACAGGAGAGAAAATCTCATCAAAGTCAATTCCATGCTCTTGCTTGTACCCCTTTGCAACCAATATTGCTTTGTACTTTGGTGAGGAACCAGAAGTGACATTCATCTTGTAAACCCATTTGCATGGAAGAGTTTTGTGCCCTTTAGGCAACTGCACCAAGTCCCAAGTGCCATTTTTTTCAAGAGATTTCATCTTTGACAGCATGGCTTTATACCATTTCTTGCTGTCATGTTTGTCCATTGCTTCCTTGAAGCAAGACGGTTCACCATAGTCTGTCAACATGACATAATTAGTCACATTAATTGCACCAGGAACAAACCTGTCAGGTTGTCTAGTAGCCCTAGATGATTTCCTAACCCAATGGTCATTGTTTGCTGGCTGTTTCTACAAATTTCCATTTTCACATGCTATCCTAGCATTTCAGCCTGCAAATCAGCATTAATAGGTTGCTGTCTTGGCTGTTCTTGCACATGTAATGGCTCATTTTCATGGGCAATAGCTGGCTGATCATTTCCAGCATCATTTCCTGCATTTACAGGTTCATTTACAGCAGGTATTTGCTGTTGTACATCGGGTACATTTTGCTGTCCAAAAGGTATTTCTTCCCGGAATATAACCCTATGGACCTCCTTAGTCTTTTCGGGCTGTTTGTGCATGCGATTTTCCCGGAAGATAATGTCATTGTTGCGCACTACATTCCGTTTCTCGGGATCCCACAATCTATATCCCATTTCACCTTCGTCACTATATCCTAGGAAAATGCATTTACAGGACTTTGGCTTAAGTTTGTTGCGTTTTTCTTTACGAATGTGTACAAAAACGTCGCAGCCAAACACTTTCAGATGAGCATATGAAGGTGGCTTGTTCGACCACGCTTCTTGGGGAACTCTCCTCCCCACCAATTTTTTTTTTGTTTGGTGACCGATTAATAAAGTGAATGGCTATCATAACAACCTCTGCCCAAAAACTATGGGTTAATGCAGCATGAGATAGCATCGTACGGATCTTATCTTGTATGGTCCGATTCATACGCTCTGCAACTCCATTTTGGGGCGGATTATGAGGGGCAGTGAGCTCCCTCTTTATCCCTTTGCTGTCACAAAATGCCTGAAAGGCCTTAGACACACATTCCCCACGAAGTTTGCATGTATTGATAGGTGTAAGGCATGGTTTTTTATGTAATTTTCTTTATTGAAAGTGATAAAAAATCACTCTAACAAAGAGATAGGGCTAAACTAAGGCTAAACCTCATGCTTCAGCTCTATCATACGTTCACAAATATAAATCCTATTTTTTCTTATTTTTATGATGCAAAAACCCTAGTTTCTTTCATGTTTTCTTGTTTATTTATAGAAAATTACTTACAATTATTGATTTTTTGGTTTAGATTGAATGAACTTATGGAAAATGATTTTCTTAGTATGTTTCATCCGTTGGGAAGGACAAATGCACACCAAAACCCTAAAAATCGCATATTTTTCCTTAAACTATCTAATCTCAGGTTTTACATGTTTAGCATAAAATTATTATAATACTGATTTTTTAATGATTCCTTCAACATGATTGATCAATCAGAGTATGGGCAATCAAATACAATCATTTCTAACCATTTCAAACAACAATTGATTGTAAAATGGTAAAATCTATATTTTTCAAAATCGCTCATTATGATGCCCGTTTTTCAAACTTGGAGGCCCATTGATGCTTTTTTACAGCCGCTAACGATCTATCCAAGCTCAAGATTCACGTCTCTTTACATTCTTGCATCATCATACGATCAAAACCGTCCATCTCAGCCCATCCCCCTCTCTTTTACATTGATCCATGAGAACAAACCACAAGAGGAGAGAGCAGAGAGTAGAGAACAGAGAGCAGAGAGAGAGAGAGACTAAAATTTGATCTTTTTACTCGGTGCGTCATTTTCGATCATTTTTGAAGTGATGGAAGGCAAAGAATTGATGCATCTTGTTGCCAAGAGAATGTCTAGGATGATGTCCTCCCCCCCCTCTCCCTATTTGAAGAATCGTGATGTTTCATTCATAAAGCTTATTTAAGCTTTAAGCTTTTGGTTTTTTAAAAACTAGTTCACTTTTTCTTGTTCACACTTCGGTCTAAGTGGTTTTTTTTCATGTTTGGAGGGGCAAGCGAGCTCGGATTTGAGATTCGTTTGGACAGCTGGCTTTGTGACGTCGAAATCTATAAACTTGGTCATTGCCATGCACTTTCAAGCTTATGGATCACATAACTGCTGCATAATGCCAAACCTTGTGGGGATTAAATGGGGGGTCAAACAGACTCTGATCGACGAATCGAGACTTGCATTGGGTTCTTGGCATCGAATTTTAATTAGAAAAACTCAAGCTCATTGATTCACAACCGTATCTTTTGTATGAAATTTTGGTCTTTAACAACCTCCCATGCTCTTTTCTGCTCCAAAAATAGCCTTGAAAATTTGCTTCCAATTAGTGTATTGTCAGAGCGAAGACACTTAAGTGTCTTATCTGTCTGATTTTCAGCCAATGCCAAGAATTTTTTAAACTTATCAAGCACTTCATCCTTGCTACGAATAGAGTAAACCCATACCTCCCGTGACATCAACAAAGGTGACAAAATATTTCTTTTTCCCTAAAGATAATCCTGGCATTTGACATACATCCAAATGTACTAACTCTAGAGGAGAAGATTTCAAAGAAAAAAACTTTTTGTGAGACGTCTGTGCATGTTTGCCATAAATGCAATGATCGTAATGCTCAAAATCAGCATAATGAAGATAAGGCAAGTAACCTAAATGAGAAAGCACTTTCATTCCTGTTTGACTCATGTGTCCTAACTGGCCATGCCACAAAGAAACGCTTGGCTACTCGGTCACGGCAACAATATGGTCACGCACACTAGATACATGAAGTGGATACAAAGTATCACTCTTGCAACCTTTGGCAATAACCCTAGATCCCTTACAGATCTTCCATTTTCCATCACCAAAGGTGGTATGAAAACCATCATCATCTAGCTGACCTGTGCTAATCAAGCTCTTCTTGAGTTGAGGTACATGCCGTACATGCTGAAGTGTAAAGACAGAGCCATGCTGAAACTGTAATTGCACACTGCCAATACCTGCAATCTCACATGCATAGTTGTCCCCAAGATGGACAACACCATGTCCACCCGTTGTATAGGCAGAAAATCACTCACGACGAGGGGTGACATGAAAGGAAGCACTTGAATTAAGAATCCAGGTATGCATGTCATCATCTGTATTTGCAAGTAAAGCATGTGCACCAAAGTGTGAAGAGACAAAGAGTACATCACTCCCACTGTCACTGTCATGAGTGACTACATTCACCTCTTCAATCTTTACGCTGCTCTTCTTAGGTTGATTGTCCTTCTTCTCTTCCTCGCTATCATCTGTCTTTTTGCCTTTTCCTTTCTCTTTCTTCCATTTGTAGCAATCACGTTTAAAGTGACCCTTCTTGCCACAATGATGGCATTCAACATCTTTGCCATGTGATTTACTGCGTTCCTTGCCATCATATTTGCCCTTTTGTTGTGATCTGCCCCAGTACGTAAAGCACTGGAAGACTTATTGGATGCATTGTTCTACCGATTCATCTCTTCCATAAGTAGAGCACTCTCTACATCAGCATACAAAAGGATTACATTAGAATTGCTCATAGCAGTTCTGAATGTATCCCAACTCTCTGGTGGAGTGCAAAGCAAGAAAGTAGCCTTAAATTCCTCATCAATCATGAACTTCAAGGCAACTAGTTGGTTGAAAATGGAATTAAACTGACTCAAGTGAGTAGACATTGCTGTACCCTCTTTCATATGCAAATCCATAAGCTTTTTCAGCCAATACACTTTGCTTGCAGCACTCTTTTGTGCATACAGTTCTTCCAGTCTAGTCCATATAGCATATGCAGAATCCAAATCTTCAATGTTGAAGAGCAAGGCATCAGAAATCGATAGCTCTATGGTTGAGCGTGCAAGCTCATTTAACTCATCCCAATCATCTTCATCCATGTCCGTGGGCTTTGCCCCTTTGGTCTTGATTGGCTTTGCCTGCTTCTTTTGTAACAGGATATTGTAGCACTGCTTTTACCAAATTGCAAAAGTATGTGTGCCTTCAAGCTTCTTTATGTGCATTAGATTATTACTGTCATTGCTGCCAGCCATGATTTTCAGCCCAAATGTGACAAAAAAACCAGCAAATGCAGGCCCAAACTGTCACCCAAGTGACCAAGGTACAAAGAAGTACCAATCAGCAATAAATGATTACGCAGAAGCACATATTTTAGATCTGTAATTAAATTTTTAGAAGCACCAAACTATGTGCTATAGCATTATCCAACTGATTACAGCTGTTCCAAGGGCATGTGCATCACATTACATGAGGAATCCCAAAATTTCAGCTGCAATTTCTGTTGTACATGTACCCACGGGCATAAAATTTGACATGAACGGTCAAAGGCCCCAAAAATTTGTGCTCAAAGCATCGAACACACATCTGCATTTCCTCTGTCATGCATTGGACAATCCAATTTTGCCAAAATAGAGCAATTTCAGCAAAACCCTCAAAACCCCCAAATTTTACCAAGTGTTGATGTCCAAATTGCGTGGAATTCAACCTGCATGTACATAAAATGACCAAATGCTGCATAAATTTTGCCCAAACTGCAAAAGCCCCAAATTGCACGGGGTCCAATGTGCATCAATGTTGAGAAATTGGGCAAATTTCAGCCCAATTTGTGTACGTACATTAAAAGCCCCAAATGTTAGGGACAAAATGTCACAAATTCCTGCAATTTCTGAGACAGATATCATTGTTGCATCTTGCTTGTACCAAATCTGGACATATCCCCAAATTTTCCAAGTCCTACGTGCAGTAATTTCAGTGAAATTAAAAGAATTTCACTAAAATGTGAAAAGCCCAAAAATTCCCAGGCAAATGTGCACCGACTTTGTAATTTTTGAGTCAGATTGTCCAATTCTGTGTTGAGATTCCCAAATTCAGGAAAAGCCCCAAATTTTTGGGCCAATTTTGCAGAGATCTGAGACTTTGTGCTTGTGCGCGCGAAACCCCGTCAGTGGGTAAAAGAAATTTCAAAAAAAGATTGAAATTTTCAAAAAATTCTGACAGGTTCGTTAACCTGCAGGCCTCCTGTGACTGACGGCCCGCTGCAGTTGCTGTCAGCAGAAGTCGCTGCAGTCACTGTCAGGCAGAAATTGTTGTAGTCGCCGTCAGCAGAAGTCTTCCCGCCCTGCCTATCGCCTGCTGGTCGTCAGCATAGCAGTCGCTAGCCGACCCGTCGTCAGGCCTAAACCTCTCATCGTCAACTTGCAGCGTTGCCTTTTGCACGCTGTCAGACGTGACTAGTCTGGCGCCTTTTTACCCGTGACTTGTCTGCTGGTCGTCGCCCCACTCGCTAGTCGTCGCTGAGTCATGCAATGTCTGACGTCAGCGCTGCCACGTTGCCACGCTATAGCTCCCGACTCTCCACGTTGGGGCCATGTGCACACTCTCCACGCTGGAGCCTTCTGCAGTTCACGACCTGCTTTGCCTATCCTGATCGATCTTCGAGAGGTACGAATACCTCAACCCCAGCTTTGATACCCGTTTGTAGGGATCAATTTGGCACGGAGATCGAGGCAGACAGTCGTTACACGCAATGAGAGATAGAGAGTGCGAGAGAGCAGAGTAGAGAGTGAGCACGTTTTTAGGTACAATGATGAGTGTATACCTTTAGGTTTTTAGATAGATATATATGTGTAAGTACAAGTGCTAAGGGTGTGTTCACACCCGAGCACATTTAAAAGACATGAGGCCTTTATTTCCAATATATTTTAGGGTATTTGGGTGTGATGCATATGTTCACATCTCGAAGAAACAACGAGATAAATTTGAGTCGACTTCCAAAAGACGAGTGCACCTTTGGAGGCTTACTTTGGTCTAAAACCAGATGTGTCTTATTTCAGGGTGTTTGGGTGTGATGCATATGTTCACATCTCAAAGAAACAACGAGATAAATTTGAGTCAACTTCCAAAAGAAGAGTGTTCCTAGGATATAGGTCACAGTCATAGGAATACAGACTTTACGATCCCGTTTCATAGGAGGTCTATATGAGTCGAGATGTGCAGTTTGTGGAGTTCCTAGTTCTAGAGGGGGTTATTGAGTATCCCGTACTTGGAGATCTAGGTGATAGTTGGGCACTTGAACCAATGCCTTTGTAACCTATACTTCTTGAGGTTTCATCATTGGTGGAGGAGGAGATTGCTTCACCATCGGATTTACTCCTTGAGTTGGTAGTGGTGAATGTTCTAGAGACTTCATCGGAGGTAGATTGATGAGGGGAGTATTGGCCTTCTCATTGGGCACGTGACATACTCCATGATGCAGGGATTGAGGGAGTTCTTGAGGAGTGGTAGCTGCACGATGGCTCGTGGCATTCTTGAAGGAACTACGCACATTCCATCAAGCTTATTTATACTAACTATTGTTTGATGACTCATGCCATATAGGATAGAGAGCCCACCTCCGTGAAGGAGGCTTTGTAGTCACAACATTGGTAAAAGGCTATGGAGCAGGAGTTGGAGGTTGTAGAGCAGAATGACACTTGGGATCTTATGTTGTAGCCTGTTCATAGGAAGATGATTGGAGTCAAGGGGGTCTTCAAGACCAAGTATCACAGTGATGGCGCTTTGAATAAGCACAAGGCACTACTTGTTGCTAAAGGGTTTAGGTAGAGGCTAGGAGTGGATTTTCATGATACCTTTGCACCTACAACCCAGATGGCTACCGTTAGGGCTGTTCTTGTCTTAGCAAGCCATAGGAGATGGTTGGTTTATGAGCTAGATGTGAAGTTTGCCTTCCTTAATGGCGATTTGAAGGAGGAGATCTATGTTGAGAAGCCTCCCGGTTTTCCCTTATCAGATGACAAAGTTTATAGGTTGAAGAAGGTCCTTTATGGTCTCAAATAGGCTCTGTGTGCTTGGAATGAGAAGATAAACTTATTCTCCAAGGGAAGTTAGGGTATTGGCATTCCACTGTTGATCCTCGGTTATACATCTATACAATAGCTAGAGGGCATGCTTTGTTTGTGCTTATGTGGATGATCTCATTCTGACAAGTGACCATACATAAAAGGTGAAGCAAACAAAGAGGCACTGCATGAGATGTTCGAGATGATGGATATGAGATTTCTCCACTTCTTTCTAGGTCATGAGATTTAGCAGACTTGACAAACTCCAAGGGGGATTTTCATCTCTCAATAGCAACGGTATGTGCATGAACTTTTGACCACCTTTGAGATGGAGGGGTGTCAGTCTATTTCTACTCCCATGGATTTGATTTGGAAGGCTACAACTCATGTAGATTCACCGTCAGCAAATGCTACCCACTACAGAGAGTTGATTGGGTTGTTGATATGGCTTCTTAATCCTTGGATTGGTTTGTGCTTTGTTGTTGGTTTGCTTGCAAGGTATATGGGTGAGCCCAAGCTGTTGAGCTAAAAATGCATTAGCTTTACTTAAACAGCCCCAAAACATGCTTAATTAATGAAGAAACCTTGTTTATTTAAAAGAAACGCGATCCTAGAGAGTTTATGTGTTCCACATGCACAAACCCTTTTGGGAGAGCCCAAACTTTCTATAAATAGGTATGCTGCGCTCCATTCAACCTAATCTCGTTTTTGCAGATTTCAGGTGTTTCAGCTTGCTGCCCACACCCCATTCATGGAGGACATCTCAGCCAAAGCTGTCCATTGCTGTCTACATGAGTTGGCGTCTGATTTCTAGTCCTCTTCTTGCAATTTGGAGCTGATCCTAGCTAGGTGACTGCTGTTCTGTACAGAATTGCTGCCGTACTACCTGCCACGTCATTTGCAGCCCGCGTTTGACAGTTTTCTCTCTTGCAGTCTGAGTTTTTAGACTTTATTTCTCTTGCAAGCTGTTTTGCCTGTGCTTTTAATCTTTCTCTCACCTCATTGCTGTTTGCATTAGGTCCAGCTTCTCACTACTGCGTTTGTTGGTGTTCTACATCTGGAGGCTTCCTTGCTGCGATTCGGGATCCATTCAGAGTACGACACACTCCAGCTCATTACCCCTGCTGTGATCCTTGAGATATAGGAGTTCGAGGTTCAATATTCATTCACTGCATAGCGTATTTGTTGCATGAGCATCGTATATTCAGTAGTCATATCACTTCATGCATTCACTGTGTTCATTGTCTGTGAGTTACCCTAACCCTAACTGTGTCATTTTATCAGTCTGCGCTTTGTCGTACGGTTTTTGTTTATGTTTCTGTGTTAGAGTATTTCTTTACATGGTATCAGAACATGGTTCTCTCTGAGAAACCTAGGCCTTTGATTTGAAAGCTCTACACAAGAAGCAAAAACAATAGTAGGTTCAAATGACTTCGAACACAACGATTTAGTCTCTAGAACCAACTATGCTGAGAATTGAGTGAGAGTGGTCTGATCAGCTTGCTCCACAAAGTTCCGACATGGTGGAAGACACTTCTGATTACATGGAAGAAAAGCTAAGCAAGTTGACCTTTGAAGAATACAAACTGATCATAGCTTATAGACGAAAGAAGATTGAGGAGGTCGATCAAATGATTGTCCTTCAAGAAAAGCTTCTAAGTGAAGGTATTCATGAATTTCTCTCTTTAGATGTTGTGTGTAAATCTGATGATGTTGCAGGGCCGTTGAGACCTCCATCAAGGATGGGCCTCCCTCTTGGAGAACAAAACCTAGAGTATGTTTCTTTCTTTCATCCTCTTACGTCCACTCTGGTGCAAGGTACTTTAGAATCATCTTTTGTTCCTTCTTCTTTTATCTCTTCTGCTTTGCAATATTCTGGTAGAGATCATATGGAAGAAAGAGTCCAGTCTGTTGACTACGGAAAAGGTCCTCTTGAGGACCAATTTTTGTATGTTAACACATGTCTTAGGGATTATAAGAAAAAGCTAGGTACCTCTTTTTCTACCCTTTCTTATTTTTAGTCTATTTCACAAAATCAAAATGAATTTTGTGTTGCTTTTTCTTTATTGCATAGTGCATCATCATCTTCACATTTTCATTTCCAATCATTAAATGATAAAAATGAACAAAATGCATTTGCACCTCACACACCACACTTTCAAAATCCATCCATCCCAACACATTTTTCCGCTGCTTTTTCACTTCCATTTACACCATTTAGACTTTCATTTCAGACACCTCATGTCGCACCGCACATCACATCGAGGGGTTATGGAAACATAGGCACATCCTTTAGGACCTAATCCTTCCCTCAGTCGAGTGGTGTTCCACCTACTTCACACACATTTCGGGATCATTGCAGCCTGGGTATCCCCCCCCAGTCTCCCCGAGTGTGGATTAGTTGACTTCACAGTTTGCCTCTATGGGTTTACCTTGTGGACCTTTTGGTCATATTACTGTGCCCCAGCCTCACTTTGGACATGGCTTCCATGTCCTAGTGCCTCCATCTACACTGGCACCTTATGGAAACATTCATTGTTTTAGTGCCTCCGCCTCAATCGACACTCATTGGACACGCACAGTCTACTTCTACCTATCCACCTCTACCCCCTCCTTCTACCTATCAGACATATCCACCTCCACCATCTTATCCCCACCATCGTATCCCCCGGATCCATCTTATCCCATCTACCTGACACCTCATGGTTCTAGCTCATCTTTTGCCAAGTATACATTTAATGACAAGACTATCAGACATATCCACCTCCACCATCTTATCCCCACTATCGTATCCCTCAGATCCATCTTACCCCATCTACTTGATACCTCATGGTTCTAGCTCATCTTCTGCCAAGCATGCATTTAATGACAAGACTAATTTTAACGGTTCAAATTTTGCCACTTGGTCGAACTTGATGAGACATGTCATTGACTCCCAAAACCTATGGGATCTTGTGCAGGGGTTGGAACCCCAACCCAATCTCGCACTTGTCCCATACGAGGCTGTTCGCTCATGGAAGACTAAGAACACCTCCGCTATTGTCGAGCTGATGTAGGGCTTATTGCTTGAGTTTCATTCTCAGCTTCAGCATTTTGACTTAGCGTCTGAGCACTGGGCACACTTCACTGACTGCTATGTGGCTCGGGATAGGACCCGTCGTATCAATCTTGACTATGAGCTCCAACTTTTTAAAATCATTGACTGAGATGACTTGAAAGTCAAGTTGGCTGAGTATTGGCATCTTCTCGCTGAATTCTCCACTACGGGAACTTTCAAGTCCTCTGACGATCAGGTCACATTATTCCTAAATAAACTCCCTAGAAAATACTTCAAATTTGTGGACGGTATAGTTTCAAAGCCTACCATGCCAACATTCTATGAATTTGAGTGTCAGCTGTTGCGTTACGCATGGTTGTTCGATCAGTTTCATAAGAATTCCTCTTCAGAGGGGGCTCTTGTTGCTCATTCTCAGAAAGGGCAACAAGGTAAGAGAAAACAAAACCAAATCTCCACTCAAAATTAAAATCAATCCAAGGAATCACAAGGAACATCCCAAGCTCTCAAACCTGGGCGGTAGAATGTAACTAAAAAGGATAGGTATTGTCAACATTGTCAAAAGGTTGGCCATTTTGACGAGGAGTATCGATCAAAGGCAAGAGACACAATACCAAAATCTAAGTCACAGACCGTGCCTCTTAGTCGGGCAACCCCTAGCAAGGGAGGCAGGGTGATGGCAAGGGGCAGGTTAAAGGTCAGACTCATACTGCCACGGGTCAACCATCTCAATCGAGAATGTTCTCAACTCCAGAGGGCTTGTCTGATTGGTCTACAGAGGCCCGCATCGTCTCCATAGAGACATAAGATGCGAGTCTCATCCACATCTGTGAGTTGCCTCTTGACGAGGTTATCGTAGAGGCCCACTTGTCACAGCCGAGCACTTCAGCTCCTATTTGGATTGTGGATAGTGGAGCTACACATCATATGACTCCTATAGCGGACATTTTTCATTCACGAGCCCTTGTAGTCGGGCGGTCCCCGTGGGAAATAACTCCTTCGCCAAGATTTAGGCTTAAGGTTGTGTCAATTTTGCCATTGACAAGGGTTCGGATCTAGCTTCACTGGACAATGTATATTATGTTTCTTAGCTTCGGGTGAACTTGTTATTTGTTCAGCAGTTTTGCCGATTGGGGTGAGTAGTCTTCTTTATAGCAACCACAGTCGAGGTTCTTGACTCTCAGACTGGTTTAGTGATTGCTTGTGGTGAGGCACAACCTAATGGCCTATACCACATGATACATTTTCTGATCGAGTTGATAGTTGAGGGCTCTGCGTTCCATAGTTTCCAGGCCTTAGCCACATCTCGAGAGCCTATGAACAATGAGCGCCTTTGGCATTTTTGCTTAGGGTATCTTGGTTATCACTCTCTTTAAGAGTTGTCACGCCGTGAGCTGGTTGAGGGCTTTCCATGCTTGAAGCTAGCTTGAGATGTCTGTAAAGCATGCCAGCTTATGAAGCAGCACTGTATCCCATTACCTCAGCAAACCTCACATCGTGTTGAGACGCCTCTTAGATTGATTCATGTTGATCTTTGTGAGTCGACATTCACTTTCACCTTGAACGACGCGTTGTACTTATTTTTGATAGTGGATGATCATTCCCGATACATGTGGGTGTACTTTCTCAAGCATAAGTCAGATGCTTTCACATATTTTTCTGCTTGGATGCTGTTGGTTCATAACCAAACTGGTCTCGTGTCGGCTACATGAGGAGTGATAGCGGTGGCGAGTTCATCTCCCATGAGTTTTCCGAGTTTCTACTGAAGCATGGCATCTCACCCCAGCTCACCTCTACTAACTCTCCTTCTCAGAATGGAGTCGTAGAGTGTAGGAACCGGACACTCATGGAAATGGCACGTTCTATGCTGTTCACAGCAGAGCTCCTTGCGCGGCTTTGGGTCGAGGCTGTTAACACTTCGGTGTACATCCTCAACCGATGCCCGAGTGCGGTTTTTTCTCAGAAGATCCCGTATGAGGCATTTTTTGGCTCTTGGTCTGTTATTTTCCACTTCAAAGTCTTCGGGTGTCGTGCGTACACACACACACACACGCTTGATTACAAGATAGGAAAGCTCACTCCTCGAGCTGATCTCCTTATTTTTGTGGGATATTCCTCTGAAGTGAAAGTCTATCATTTATTTGATTCTCGGACAAACAAGGTGATTGTTAGGCAGGATGTCATCTTTGACGAGAGGGATATTGTGGAGTCCTCTACATCGAATTTTGATCGGATTCCTTCTTCCACATCATCGGAGATTGTGCCTACTGAGCTTGGTCTACTTCCTGCTCCTGACATTTCTACAGATTCTTCCGCTCCCAGGCTCCCTCCACGAGACCTGTTACCTCATCATTACCAGCAGATCATGCAGGATTCGGGGATCCTACCACTGGATTCCACTCCGGAGGGACCTAGAAGGTCTGCCTAGCTTGCTCCTCAGGCATCATTTGCGTTACTATTTTCGGCTGATTATATAGCGCATTCTGAGTTGGATACATGGCAGGAGGCTCTTTAGCACCCTCAATGGCAAGAGGCCATGGAGAAGGAGCTAGGGAGTATTGAACTTGGACATTGGTGGATCGTCTGAGCCATAAGAAAGTCATTGGGACAAAGTGGATTTTTAGGACCAAGCTAAAAGCTGATGGGACTTTAGACAAGTACAAGGCTCGCCTTGTCATGCAAGGGTTTCGACTGAAGCATGGCATTGATTATAAAGAGATCTTTGCCTCTACTGCGCGGTTGACTTCCTTTCGGTTGCTACTCGCGCTAGCCGCTCACTGTGGTTGGCCGATACATTAGATGGATGTCAAGAGTGCCTTCTTGAACTGTTTCTTGGAGGAGGAAGTCTATGGGGAGAAGCCATCGGGCTTTCCTTTAGGGAATCCTAGGGACAAGGTATTCTACTTGCATAAAGCTCTTTATGGGCTGAAGCAAGCACCGCGATCTTGGTTCCATAGGATGGATAAGTTCTTGTAGACTCACGGATACCATTTTATCCCTTATGACTTGAACTTATATATTTGCTCTACTGTAGAGGGGATTCGCTATATCCTGCAATACGTTGATGACTTACTCATCACAGGCTTAGATTTTGCTGCCATGGCGAAATCAAGGCTAAGCTTAAAGCTACATTTAAGATGAGAGACCTTGGTTTGTTGTCCTATTTCTTGGGGATAGAGGTAGTTCGTTCTAGGGAATGTATTTTTGTGTCACAGCAAAAGTACACACTTCAGCTCGTGGAACAGTACACTTTGGATCAGACACAACTAGTGGCTACGACTCTAGATTCTATTGTCCACTTGTCAAAGGATACCCTAAGACAGCCCTTCGATGAACATACCTATCATCGTTTTATTGTAGGAAAACTTCTTTGGTTAATTCACACTAGGCTAGATTTAGCTTACTTAGTTAGCATACTCAGTTAGTATTTCACAGCACCTAGGATGTCACATTGGATTACATGTCTTCGTGTGTTGTGTTCTTATGGCCTGACATAGTGTGAATTCATATGTGTGAATTAACCAAAGAAGAATCATATGTCAGGCCATAAGAATCATATGTCAGGCCATAAGAATCATGTGTTGCGTTTTATTGTAGGAAAACTTCTTTGGTTAATTCTTGTTTATGTTTGTAGGGGTATACTGATTCTGATTGGGCAAGAGATCCTGACACTCGGCATTTCCATGGCGGCTACCTCTTTAACTTGGGCATGGATTCCATTTGTTGGTCCAGCTGTAAGCAGGAGATGGTGGTGGCTTCCACAACCGAGGTTGAGTATCGGGCTCTCTTCGATGGTACCATCGAGGCCATCTATCTGAGGAATGTACTGGCGGCGCTTCACTTTCCATGTGACTCTCCCGTCGTTGTCTACTGTGACAATCAGTGTGCCATTGTCCTTGCGAGCAATGGCACTCATCACACCACGGACACGGCATGTGAGTGTCCACTTTTACTTTTCCAGAGAGCAAGTTGATTAGACACTTTGCCTAGAGTTTGTGCCATCATCAAATAATTTTACAGATATCTTGTCCAAAGTAGTCAACTCGCCGGTTCTTCAATACTTGCTACCCAGGATCGGCTTGGGTACACCCTCCTCTACTTCCTCAGCTTGACGGGGAGAGGGTGCTTCCCTCTTGCTTTCCCTTCCAGTTTGAGAGGGAGCGGCTTCTACTCTTGATAGTGACAATCATAATGCTTACAAAATTTTTTAGACATTACATCCATTTATTCTTTTGTATTGTATTATGGACATTTGTACCTTTATCTGCACTGTCAAGATGACGTGATTGTAAAAGGACACTTGGACAAGTGAACAATTTCCTTGCAAGGGCACTGTCCAAGTGGCACCGTTGCATAGCATATTGCATGAGCATGATATCTTGCATCTCCCTTTGCATTACCTTATGCATTGGTATTTTGTTCATGTAAACATGTATCTATGCGCATTTATCCCTTTTCGATCGTTTGAAGTGGTCAACTCTAGGATCCATCATATTCGTGGCATTGCACATGATAGTCTCCAAGGCAGTCTTTTCCAGCTTGCTTGCTTGCTTTGCTTGTATTGATTGCTTGACATATTTGCTATACACCCACCTTCGCTATTTTCTTCGTCATCGACACCTAGTAATGGTAGGGATAGTATGCTTGTCTTGTGAAGGTGTTGGGTCTGACCATCCCTTATCACTCTTCCATTTGAGACACGGATACTCAATAGGACAAAAATTGATTTGAAACCCTCACTTAATGCTTAGTCTATCAAATCTAAAAAGCCCTTTAGAAAAAAAAAGTCCATAGTTGATTCCATCTGCCTTTGTAGGGCTTGGTAGGCCACTAGGGAGCTGATGTGCACCCTTTGTCCGATGCCCTATCCTCTCTGGGGTGATCGCTTGGGCTCCCTTGGTAAGATAACCATTGCCTCTAAAGGCGCCTTGGGGTAAAAGATAAACAAAGCAAGGGCTTGGTTGACCTCTTATTCTTGTGGCACCGTTGTTGGGCCTGAGAGGGGGTGTTGGGCTAAAAATGCATTAGCTTTACTTAAACAGCCCCAAAACATACTCAATTAATGAAGAAACCTTGTTTATTTAAAAGAAATGTGATCTTGAGAGTTTTGTGTCCCACATGCACAAACCATTTTGGGAGGGCCCAAATTTTCTATAAATAGGTATGCTGCTCTCCATTCAACCTAATCTCGTTTTTGCAGATTTCAGGTATTTCAGCTTGCTACCCACACCCTGTTCGTGGAGGACATCTCAGCCAAAGCTGTCCATTGCTGTCTACATGAGTTGGTGCTTGATTTCCAGCCCTCTTCTCGCAGTTTGGAGCTGATCCCAGCCAAGTGACTACTATTCTGCATAGATTTGCTGCCGTACTACCTGCCACATCATTTGCAGCCCGCGTTTGGCAGTTTTCTCTTTTGCAGTCTGAGTTTTTAGTCTTTATTTCTCCTGTACGCTGTCTTGCCTGTGGTTTTAGTCTTCTCTCTCCTCATTGTTGTATGCATCAAATCCAGCTTCTCATTGCTGTGTTTGTTGGTGTTCGACATCCGGAGGTTGCCTTGCTGCGATTCGGGATCCGTTTAGAGTACGACATACTCTCCAACTCATTATCCTTGCCCTGATCCTTGAGATACAGGAGTTCGAGGTTCAATATTCATTCACTGCATAGTGTGTTTGTTACATGAGCATCGTATATTCAGTAGTCATATCACTTCATTCATTCACTGTGTTCATTGTCTCTGAGTTACCCTAACTCTAACTGTGTTCTTTTATCAATTTGTGCTTTGTTGTACGGTTTCTGTTTATGTTTTTGTGTTAAGGCATTTCTTTACACAAACTAGTTTTATTGGTAGGCTGCTATGAGGATTTTGTGGGTCTTGAGGGGATGCCCGATCTAGGTATTTATTATCTAGCAGGGATAGGAGATTCAGCCTTTGTTCTATAGGGCTGGATGGATTCAAATTAGGCTAGAGATGTTGACCATGGGAGATCAATGACAGGTTATTGCTTTACTTTGGGTGCAGGTGCTATCTCTTGTAGTAGTAAAAAGCAGCCAACAGCTGTCCTACCATCTATAGAGGTGGAGTATAGGGTGGCGTCTTCTACCACATGTGAGATAGTGTGGCTTTGGAGGTTACTGAGATAGCTTGGTTGTACTTAGATAGTCCTACTACACTCCATTGTGACAATGATAGTTGCATTGCTTTGGCATGATATTTCGGATTTCTACTAGGCCGAAGCACATTGAAATACAATACCATTTCACTCGGGAGAAGATCTTGGATGAGACTGTTGATGTGGTGTATTGTAAGTCAAAGGATAACTTTGCAGATTTCTTTACAAAGGCTCTTCCTAAGTCATTCTTTGACAACACTCCAAATCCTTGAGCCTTATGTTGTGTCCAGGATTTGAGAGGGGGTCTTAGAGATTTGGTCATCTCTTGGATGGGCACAGTCATTCTAGGGCAGATTTATGCATTTTTGGATCAGTTTGGACACATTTATGCAGTCGCCAGCTGATCACAGCAAGTTTTGGTCATGCCAGGCAGTGCGGGCAGGTTGGGCAGTGTGCTACATGGTAGGGCAGCATTTTCTCTGCAGCAGATTATTATTATTTTATTATTTATTGGAGTCGTACTGGTTTTGCTACAGTTGGCCATTTTTTTTACTGGCGGACCTGCCATATTTTATTATTTTATTGGGCCTATTTATAGGCTGCCCAGCCCGGGGGCACATTCATTCAGTTCTGGCGTGTGCAGGTCGAGAGAGCTCCAGTGGATACATTCGACAGCCCGTTGTACAGATCTGGTCTCTTTATTCAGCGTCATTCATTGCAGATTTCTTTTTTTGCATTTGACTCTCTCTTTCTCTCTCTCTCTGTCTCTCTCTGTGTGTTCATTCTCTTTTCAGTCCGGTCATACGCTTCCGCACTCATTGCACAGTTTGACAACCACTTCAGCCTGTTCAAGTTCAGTTTATTCTCATCATAATCTTTTTTTCCTCATACTATCCACTCCTTTATGTTGTGGTTTCCATAATGGTATCAGGGCACAAACCCTATCCTTGCCATTAAAGCTTCCTAGAACATGGATGATTCCTGTTTGTGGAAGTGTTGCTCTCCTGACTTGTATTGCAACAGAAGTTTTTATAGCTGGATTGTGTTTGCTGGTGCAGCAGTGTTAAATGCTTCTTGAGCCTTCATGAATTGGGATGCATCATGCCAGCAAATTGGTGCATTTTTGCAGTCTACTGCCTGCTCTGGTTTGTGGCAGCCCTTCTTCATGGTATTCATGTGTCTAATGGTCACTCTAGCTTGCTTGATGTCAATTGTGTGCAGTCCAAGGTAGAGGACTGCTGCATTTTGGTAGCAGCCACCAGGTCATTTTTTCTCTCTTCTTCTATATTCTCTGTTCCTAAGAACTCCCTCATTTTGAGATCCTTTAGCCATTCTACAATTTTATTTTTGCTTCCAACCTTGTGTTTTCATAGGATATTTATCCTTTTTCTGTCAATCCGTCTCTATTCCCATCATAAGTCAGTGCAGCCAATGTGGGACGGAGTTGCTTCCAAATTAATCTGCACCAAACATGTTGGCATGATGGTCTTTGTGAAATTCATGAGAGCTTTTTAGTGTTCTGTGCCATCTTGAAGAGCTCAAGCTGCTTATACGCACAAACAAGACTCCATGGGCTGACATGGGGTCTTTGTCAGTACCATGTACGAAAGAAGAGCTCCCTGACTTAGGGTGATCTGTACATTTAGATGTACCTGCTCTAGAAACAAAGGATGGAGCTTGTATTTGTGGCTGAAGCCATCTAATCTACTGAAACCTGGCTTCATCTTTCTTTACTGCTTCGATAGAAGGTTGTTGATAAGGCTCTGCTACTTCCCCATGCCTATGTAGTCCACTTGTGAGTGGGTCTTAGACAAGGCTACTACTGGTATAAGGAATGGATTTTTGTGTGTCACTACTGCTGTAATGAAAACATCTGTTTGTGATGATGTATTCATGAAACTTGGAGCATTGCCAGCAGTAGTAAAAATTGATCATCTCTTAGAACACCCAAATATGATAGCTGGTTGGAGAAAGAGGTGGTCCAGTTGTAGCCAATCAGGGCCAACATCAAGATCTCTTGCTTTTGCAATGCTGCTGCTGCTTCTGTGTATTGCACTTTTTGTGCCTTTGTTGAAGTTTTGTTTTGTTTTTTTTAACCAGGCATCCCCTCGTTTTTTTTGCATGGGGGTGGGGGTGGGGGAGGGAGATTTAGGTTGGAGGGGATGGAAGGGAGAGTGCTGTTGATCCTATGGAATGGTTAAATCAATGTAAGCTTTCTTTTTGTTCATGCAGTTTTACACCTTCTTGGAGACGACATTATGCACATTTGCACTTTTACCTCACTTTATATCCTTTTTCAAAGATGTTGGACAACGTTCTGACTCTGCTGTATATCTGGCTACAACATTTTTGGCATTTGGTAATTTCTGATTTCATTGAGAAATAAATATTTTCATGTCCAGTTTCACTTCATGTTTCTTGTTTCTTTCAAACTGTTTGAAAAAATGGTGTCTGATTGTAAGAACAAGTTTGTAGCAGATTGATATTCGAATTGCCATATGTTCTCTTCATCACATTTACTCAGGGTATAGATGTTATGTGACATGAACCTGATTTAGAGAGCAATCATCATAAAAGATCCAGATTCAATCTAGCATTAAAATGCAAATTTCACCTCATTCCTGGAACTGCTTTGTTACCATCCTACTTGGTTGCACATTAGCTTAGACTAGAAGCTTGGGTGAAACATCCATGTTACATGCATACATCGTGTGAACTTCTGAAGCCAGCCTTTGAGGCAAGTTAGTTGGTTAGTAAACTACTTCAAAAATTGGGGCAAAGCAATTATGCCAGCCCATCAGAAAGGGTGTGATTACACTTTTCAACATGATAATCACTCTCTGCAATATTGATTTAGAAGTAAATAACTCTGTGTGTTGTTCCATGTGTGTACGCGTGCGTGTGTGTTTTGTGAAGGATTAGGAATTAAATGAGTACAAAGATTTACAAAGGGCCCTTTGGCTAACCAACCATACTCAAAGTTAAGTAGAAAACAACATAGGAAACGAGAAGTTCATAGGCTGCAATGAACTTTCCCCTCGAAGGAAAGCTTAGACCTCCATAGTTGAAACAACTGATCATGCCACTTAGCTTTATTATCTTGAGAAGGCCAAACTTTATTTGCTTTCTTAGTCACTCATGCCTTATTCTTAACCATCTTATGATGAAGCTGATTGGTTGATTGTTTCAAAAAATCATCAGAGCACACAAAAGCCCAATCCAACAATGGTGATGAAGGCTGAAATGCAGGCAAACACCTCCATGCTGGTTCAAATCAGCTTGTAACCCCAAGGAACCCCAAAGTATTGATGGTTATGACAGAAAGAATAAACTTGAGATTGACCAAGAATACATCTCATATAGTTCTCAAACACATCCTGCCATCCTATTAAACTTATCACATTCCATGTGCTTATCAGGCTAGTAAAGCAACTTGGATGTGACTAGAACCTTAGCTTGTGATGAATTAGCCTCCTTTTTTAGAGTTAGGGGGATGCCAAGTAGTGAACTGAAGGGCTTCTTGCGAGGAAGCAATCAAATGTGAAAGAAGGAAAGACTGTGACATTTCCTTTCTTGAGTTGAACTCAGGACATGCCACCAAGAGGCTTGGATCCTAGTGTGACCATGTGATATTGAGGCTATGCAACAATGGCCGATGAGGGCTTTCTTAGAATGATATGTATTTTCATGGTATACCTAGGCTCAACCCATTGTCCAAAGATCAATGAGATAAGGATTGCTTCTTATTCCTATTTGTAGCAAAGGCCATGAGATCTCTTTTGAGAGATAGATCCATTGGTATTAGAGGCACTGTGTTGCCCATCTTTGAGTTCGAGGAGCTCCTTGATGTGGGTTTGCAAATGATACAACAATTTATCTAGATTGGGAAAAGAGCAACTTTAGGGCCTTTGTAATGGCCATAGAGATATTGTGTAGAGCATGAGGTGCTTTAATGGATTGGCACAAGTCCTATGCCTTTTGGATATGTGACACTAGGCAGTTGGAATGGTGACTACACAAGGATTTCACTTTAGTTGCTCGTCAGACCGCAATGAGATATCTTAGAGCAGGATTGATATTACTTCAGAATAGTAGCTGGAGCTGGGCACCTCTTCTCTTGAGCATTAAATAGAAGCTCCTTTATAGGAGCTCACCGAAACTTTCACTGATAGCAAGGAGAGTGGTGGTTGCCAACCAAGTTCTTTTGGCCATGTGGTACATGACTTCTTGTGGAGCATTCTCTATGTCATGCTTCGGCCAAGTGAAGCATCTCAACAAGAACTTTATTTAGTTAGGAGAAGATAGGAGCTTGGCAAAGGTGAAGGTGGCTTGGGATGCCATTATGTAGCCTAGATCAAATAGGCGATCGTAGATCTAGACTATCAAAGTAGAGCCTTGTTGGTGAAACTCATTGTTAGGGGTCTCCTTGGCAAGGAATCGTAGAAGGAACATTTGCTATGGAGACTTTAGTTACTACTACTATATATGGAGGACCATGCTAGTTGCTCCCTCCCTCTGCAGCAACTTCTCCTCCATCTTCGGCAACACAGCAGGGTGTTTGGTAGGTTCTCAGCAGGGACGTGCAATGGAAACCTCTGATCAGACGATGGTGCATTCTGCAAGTGCCCCCCAGTCAAACACCTTGCGTGTCGTTCTCTCTGAGGCACCGCTCTTAGCCGTCCGTGCCGCAAAGCTGGAGCTTAAAGAAACAATGATCTTTGGTCAGGTAGTAGGTCACTTCCCATCCAGGGCCCACCGTCGGGATCGGCTTCACTCCTTGTTGCGCATCGGCACAACGCAAATAGTGGAGGCGGTTCTAATGGGTCAAGGGATCTTCATGGTTTGACTCACCTCAGCTGACGCAGCCCTGTTAGAGAGATCACAGCCAGGCAGGTTTCAGCCTGGTGCAGTCCAGTCGGACTGCAGCAGTCGGACTGCCACGTGGCAGTCCGACTGCCTGCAGCGGATTTATTCCAGGCTGCGCCCTATTTTGGCGCCCCGTTCTAGGTGGTTTTTCGCCTATTTATTGCCGACGTTTCCAGCAGTCTACACACTCTTCTCTGTCGCAGATTATAGACCGGTGCTGTGCAGATTTCTGTCTCTGTTCACAGATTTCAGACAGCAGACAGTGCAGACTGCAGCAGACTTCGAGGTGGACAGCAGGTCGCATCGTCAAGGTGGAGACACGCAGTCCAGCGCACTGCGCCTGTGTATATCTTTGTATTCAGCATTCTTTATACAGCAGATCTTCATTGTACACTATCTCTTTCTCTCCCTTTTCTCTCTGCGTTCTCTCTCTCTCAGTCCTACGCTTCCGCACCGCTGCACTCTGACATGGTATCAGAGCAGTGTTTGAGGGCTGACTGAGCGCAGAATCAACCTGAAGTGGAGTTTCCATCGCGACACAAATTTGCGTTTTTTGCGTTTAAGGGCAGACAGGAGGGCTGGCCTTGGAACAAGGCTGAAACGAGTGTGGGCGCACAGGAAAGGAGCACAGGTGGTGGATTTGCTGCTGTTTACTGCTGTTTGACGCGGAGGAAGTTTGAGTTTTCAACCTAAAAGTGCAGGTTTTGTTTTTTCATCGCCTCCGGCGGGTGAAGAAGCTTCAGGACGCGGAAGAGCCTTAGCAGGCTGAGTTTACCCAGTCAGAGGGGGCTGCTTTTGCGTTTGAGAAGGCATTGCAGGTGAAGATGTCTACAGAGATGGACTTGGAGTTCCAGGCGATTATGGACCGGAAGGTGCCTGTCTTACCGGCTCTTCCTACAGATCAGAAGCTCGACGGTGACAACTACCGCATTTGGCGCGTTATGATGTTGGCCATTCTTGAGTCCTATGATTTGGCGGAGTTGGTACAGGAAGATATTGACCGGCCTTCGGTAAGAGATGAGTCCAAACTCTCTTCCGATGCTCGTACGGAGTTGGCCAGGGCCCAGTCTCATTGGGACAAACTGAATGCCAGGATACGATCCTTTCTCTTTCTATCATGCACTACAGCCGTGATCGCTCACATCGAGCACTTGACGGTGGCTCGTGAGATATGGCTGGAGCTTGATCAAATGTACAATCGGATGACCCTGATGAAGAGGGTTTCTTTGGAGGTCCAGATGCGGACTTTGTCCGTCAATAAGTCTTCTTCGCTAAGGGAACACATTAACAAGCTAAGGCAGCTACAGATGCAGGTTCAGAATCGGGGGAAGCCGATTTCCTCCGAAGACATGGCGATCACACTTTTGTCCCAGTTGCCGCCACGATTCGGTACATTTTACTTTGCCCTTATTGCTTCTGGGCGAGAGTCTACTCTTCGGTGGGAAGAGTTGGTTCCTATGGTCTTGGACCAAGAGGAACAGTTAAAGGGACAGAATGCTTCTAAGACGGAGGCGTTGACAGGTCAAGCCTCTTAGAAGAAGGGGAAGGACCAAAAGAAGAAGAAGGGGGATAACAAGTCCAAGAAGGACAAGGACAAAGACTCCACATGCCATATTTGTGGAAAGACTGGCCATTGGAAGAAGGATTGCCCTGACAAAGACTCGAAGGACACCAAGAAGAAGGCAACCAAGGATTCTGGAGCGGTGGCTGCACCCTCATCAGCTGCATTTCTACATTTAGTTGTCATTGAGGACGCTTCACCGAATGCTTCTGATGCTGCGATGACGGCTCCCCAAGCTCGAGAGTGGATTGATGACAGTGGTGCCTCACGGCACATGTCTCCTTTATCAGATGGTGTTGCCCAGCTGCGACCTTCGCGTGGGCAAGTTCTCATTGGAGACAGCTCTTCAGTTTCTATTGCAGGTCGGGGTAAGATGCAGCTTATTCCGGATGGACGAGGTGGCACCCATACCTCAGAGGTTTTGCATGTACCAGGATTAGGGTACCATCTCCTTTCAGTTCATAAGATTTGCTCCCTTGGTCTTTTGGTGGAATTTGACAGTTCTACTGTGCGAGTCCTTGATCGTGAATCGAGGAAGGTTCTATCCTCTGGATATGAGGAGAACGGCATTTACAAACTGAAGTCTTCCACTGCCCTCTCTTCTCTTCTTCTTACCTCACAGTCACAGTCTGAGTTATGGCATGCTCGGTTTGGTCACCTGAACTATGATTATCTTCGGAAGGCGTCACGTGGACAGCTTGTTCGAGGGTTGCCGGATATAGTGGTGAGCCAGTAGCCATGTGTCTCCTGCATACGGGGGAAGCAGTATAGGGATGCCATTCCCCACACAGCTTCGCGGCGGTCTACTTCACCGATGGAGCTAGTATCTACGGATCTATGTGGCCCTATGAGGAATGAGTCCCTGCGTGGGAGCTCGTACTTCATGCTGATCGTGGATGATTATAGCAGGATGACATGGGCCTATTTTTTGGCACTAAAGTCAGAAGCTTTCTCGCACTTCAAGGATTGGCTTCTCTTTGAGGAGAACTGATCAGGCCGGAAGTTGAAGACCTTGCGATCCGACAAGGGAGGTGAATTTGTGTCTAATGAATTTGCTCGGTTTTGTGCAGATAGAGGAATTCACCAGGAGTTTGCCAATACCAATACTCCTCAAGAAAATGGTATTCTAGAACGGAAGAACCGCAATGTGATCGAGATGGCGCGCACCATGATGGAGCACTGACAGATCCCTCAGGTTCTGTGGGCCGAGGCTGTGGCTACTGCAGTCCACATCCTTAATCGATCCCCTACTTCGGCCGTGGAAGGGATGACTCCATTTGAGGCTTATTTTGGGACGAAGCCAGATGTTTCTTACTTTCGGGTCTTTGGGTGTGATGCCTATGTTCACATTCCCAAGGCTCACCGTGGCAAATTTGAAGCGGCTTCCCGAAAACAGGTATTTGTTGGCTACAGCTCCCAGTCCCAAGGCTATCGACTGTATGATCCCGTCAAGCGGGAAGTATATATTAGCCGTGATGTGCGGTTTGTGGAGGTTCCGGCTGCTTCAACGGGTGAGGAGCATCCCGTTCTTGGAGATCCAAGGGAGAGTTTGGCTCCTTCTACAGTTCCACTGGAGCCTGTGCCGTTTGATTATGATTCTGTTTCTGACACAGAGTCTACTGTTCCACCGGATCCTTCTGAGGAGTTACCACCGGTGGACATTCCAGAGTCTTCTACTGATGGAGAACGACGAGGGGAGGTTCGGCCTCCTCCTCGCTGGGCCCGTGACACACTCCGTGATTCAGGGATCGAGGGGGTTCCTGAGGAGTGGGGACCGCAGGATGGTCCGCGGCGGTCACGGAGGCACCAGGCGCATTCTTCGGAGCTTGTTTGCTCCAATTATTGTTTGATGTCCCGAGTTATGCAGGATCGAGAGCCCACCTCCGTGAAGGAGGCTTTACAGTCCGCCCCATGGAAGAAAGCTATGGAAGCTGAGTTGGAGGCTATTGAGAGGAATGGCACTTGGTCACTTGTGCCACGCCCCCCGAAGAAGAAGGTGATTGGAGTCAAGTGGGTCTTCAAGACCAAATATCTCAGTGATGGTACTTTGGATAAGCACAAGGCTCGCCTTGTTGCTAAGGGTTTTGCCCAGCGCCCAGGGATTGACTGTCGTGACACCTTTGCCCCTACAGCTCGTATGGCAACCATTAGAGTTGTTCTTGCTTTGGCTGGCCATAGGAGATGGCCTGTTTATCAGCTGGATGTGAAGTCGGCCTTCCTGAATGGTGATTTGAAGGAGGAGATCTACGTTGAGCAGCCTCCTGGCTTTGGTTCTTCAGATGGGAAAGTCTACAGGTTGAAAAAGGCCCTGTATGGTCTCAAGCAGGCCCCGCGAGCTTGGAACGAGAAGATTGATTCGTTCCTCCAGACTTAGTTGGGATATCGGCGGTCCAAGGCCGATCCGCAGCTGTATGTTCACACTTCCGAGGATGGTTGTGTGCTGTTTGTATTATATGTTGATGATTTGATTGTCACAGGTGATGATGCACAGCAGGTCCAGGAGACAAAGTCAGCTTTACATCGGACGTTCGAGATGATGGATTTGGGGCTACTCCATTTCTTTTTAGGCCATGAGATTTATCAGTCTCAGAGGGGGATCTTTCTCTCCCAACAGAGATATGTACAGGAGCTCTTGGTGTCTTTTGAGATGGAAGATTGTCGGGCCCTCTCTACTCCTATGGATCCGAACTGGAAGGCCACTTCCCATTCAGCTTCTCCTTTGGCGGATGCGTCCCGCTATCGACAGTTGATAGGGTCCTTGATTTGGCTTCTCAACATGAGGGTTGATCTATGTTTTGCTGTTGGGCTCTTGGCAGGGTTCATGAGTGAACCTAAGACGGTGCATTGGCAGGCTGCTCAAAGGATACTTCGGTATCTGAGGGGGACGTCTGATTTGGGGATTCATTACCCCGCAGGGACAGATGGGCCAGATCTTGTACTTGCAGGTTGGAGCGACTCGGATTGGGCCGGTGACGTGGACCACAGGCGGTCTACAACAGGTTACTGCTTTACTTTGGGTGCAGGTGTTATTTCATGGAGTAGCAAGAAGCAGCCCACGGTAGCCCTTTCGTCTACTGAGGCGGAGTATCGGGCCGCATCTTCCACCACATGCGAGGTTGTGTGGCTTCGGAGATTGTTGGAGGAGCTTGGGTGCCCCCAGACTCGTCCTACATTGCTGCGATGTGACAATGAGAGTTGCATTGCCTTGGCAAGAAATCCTGTTTTTCATGCCCGGACGAAGCACATTGAGATCCAGTACCACTTCATCCGAGAAAAGCTTCTGGATGAGACCATCACTGTGGAGTATTGCAAGACGGAGGACAATCTTGCGGATTTGTTTACGAAGGCGTTTCCTCAGGCTCTACTTCGGCAACATTCCAGATCCCTCAGGCTTCTGCCTTGCCCAGGCTCTGAGAGGGGGTGTTAGAGAGATCACAGCCAGGCAGGTTTCAGCCTGGTGTAGTCCGGTCGGACTGCTGCAGTCGGACCTGCAGCAGTCGGACTGCCACGTGGCAGTCCGACTGCCTGCAGTGGATTTATTCCAGGCTGCGCCCTATTTTGGCGCCCCGTTCTAGGTGGTTTTTCGCCTATTTATTGCCGACGTTTCCAGCAGTCTACACACTCTTCTCTGTCGCAGATTACAGACCGGTGCCGTGCAGATTTCTGTCTCTGTGCACAGATTTCAGACAGCAGACAGTGCAGACTGCAGCAGACTTCGAGGTGGACAGCAGGTCGCATCGTCGAGGTGGAGACACGCAGTCCAGCGCACTGCGCCCGTGTATATCTTTGTATTCAGCATTCTTTATACAGCAGATCTTCATTGTACACTGTCTCTTTCTCTCCCTTTTCTCTCTGCGTTCTCTCTCTCTCAGTCCTACGCTTCCGCACCGCTGCACTCTGACAAGCCCGTGAGTTACTGGCGAGTTCACCCTATGCTTCCACAAAGGGGGTCATCCACATGGTCCCTTGGTACAGTGGCTTCATAGTGGAGGCATTTGCGCTCCATAACAAGTTCCTTAGACACCCAGTTACCCTCCTCTTTCCCGGACTGGTGATAGGGTATTGCTAGTTGGTGGAAGACCTTGGACGGCTCTTCGGCATTGTCCTTTCCACCTCTTTCACAGGTGTAGTGACAGCCCGCAGGAGCCCCAAAGGTACGGGTGGCAGTGAAAGAGACCAAGAATATTCTATAGTTCCTAGAGATTGAGGCAAGCAGACACTCCTTCAGGCAACAGGTCATTGTGACTAGGCAGCTAGGGCAGTGCCTGTGATGCCATGACTTTGGGCACCAGGCAGCAGAGTGTACATGCTTCAGAGCCAGGGTACCTTTGTTGATAGGCCCAGGTGGATGCATATGGTTTCACATGAGTACAAAGACGATAGAGAGGGAGACGGTAGGGGGGGCCGCAGACAGCTCCACAGCCACAGTAGGGAGCAGGAGGGCGAGCATCGCCTCCTTCCCCCCGGCAGAGCATCATGTGGCCCCCCCCTCCTCGCCCTACCTGATAGGTCCACAAGTTTACACATCCATCCCCCACAAAGGCGTCACAGGCCATATCACCCAAAGGCCCACAAAACCCCTTCCCCCCCAAGTACAAGTGACCATTCTCCCACCCATCCCCCTCGCTCCCATAGGAGGTGAGGAGCCCTAGACGCCGACATCCTCCACCCACCGGTAGTCTAGTGTCCCCCCCCCCCGCCCTGGCCCAAGTACAGGTGACCATTCTCCCACCCATCCCCCTCGCTCCCATAGGAGGTGAGGAGCCCTAGACGCCGACATCCTCCACCCACCGGTAGTCTAGTGTTCCCCCTTCCCCTCGCCCCGGCCCAAGTACAGGTGACCATTTCCCCACCCATCCCACCCGCTCCCACATGAGGTGACCGGTAGTCTAGCCCCTCCCCCCCGCACACACACAACCACTAGTTTATCCGTCCATGCCGCTTGGCATCACACTTTCTCGAGACAGGGACAACTGCTACTATAAGAGTTTTTTCACAGTGAGTTGTGGCCTTACTTGAGAGTTGCGGAGCATGGAGTGTTCCCATTACCCTTGGAGGTGGGAATCTTCGTGGTACGCAAGTCTAGGAGTGGCAAGGTCCATCTACTAGCACCACCGGATGGACCAAACTATGCCTTCTTCCTTCAGGCCTCTCACACAGGAGACTAGACGATGACTCAGATAGAGGAGGTGAAGAGCGAGGTGGCAGACCACATCTCTCAGTAGATGGGAGAAGGTGGACTGGCACTTTTCTCCCAGCAGTGGCTGGGTTGCATGATGGCATCAATTGGTGGGCTGGGGCCGAGGTTCCTCATTTGAACATTATCTTTCAAGTCCCTCCGCAGTGGAGAGCGTCGATGGATGTGATTGAGTGGTCCCTAGTACAGGCGGCCCGTTTCTACCAGTGTACAGAGTCTCGCCTCTTAGCGTGGTTGATAGACGCCCTGGTGGTACCACCAGGCGCATCCATCATCCCCATGGTCCGCCCGAGGGATACCATGGGGGAATGGAGTTCACCATCCAGGCCGGCAATGAAGCATATACGTATGCCTTATAGTTTCTCTTCTTCGTTAGGAGCTTCCATGTGACATTAATGTGACATTAAAGTGATATTTAATGTGACATTAAGGTCACAAATATTGAATGTGACATTAAAGTGACATTTAATGTGACATTAAGGTAAATCAAGGGGAACACGCACGAGGATGACCGTCCGGGCTCTTGGGCGCCCGAACGGGGTTAAGGGGAGCCTAGAAATGAAGAGAGTCCAAGAATAGTAGGACTCACCAAAGTTTGACGGCTGGCAATCGGATCACGATGGTCTGGCCAGCAATATACTAGGCAAGGCTGGGAGGTGAAAGGAATCACTCGTGCTCACCCATCCTGACTGTTTTCTTCTGGCTTCATAGTCTTCTTCTGAGTCATCTGTCATTGGTATCAGAGCTGACAGGTTTAGTCGTGTGGATTTGTGGAGTTCTTCATCGACGGGTCTTGCGGTTCGTTTCAGTCGACGGGTCGCGGTTCGTTTTAGTTGACGGGTTTCAGTTGCCTGCCAGGATGCTAGTCGCGTGAGGGTCACCCGCCATTCATTAATTGTCGAAGACCCTTTCGAAGTAGTTACGTGTGGTGTGCCACGTCACGTAAGTGACATTTTGCGAAACGACTGACGTGAGGCGAAAAACGACCCGGCGCAGGCGTGAGGCAGAACGACCGAGCGTGAGGCGAAAAGGGATTCGTTTCTGGTCAGCGTGAGGAAAAAAAAAAAGACCCGGCGCAGGCGTGAGGTAGAACGACCCAGCGTGAGGCGAAAAGGGATTCGTTTCTGGTCAACGAAAGGCACAATGTCCAAAGGCGTCAGCTGAGAGGCGAAATATGAAGAAGCTGTGAGGCGAAACATAAAGACGACTGCTGTAGTCGTGATGATAAGTACCAGCATTTGAATTGCCACCGACGGACTGAAATCAGCCAGATTTGTCACACATATAAAAGACATATTTGTGGTCCAAGTGATGGTCCCGTTTTCTGCTGAAGAATTTCATTTTCAGCGTGACTGGTCTAGTCCGGGAAGATAAGGATTGTTCCTCACTCTTCGGGCTTACTAATAAATCCAGCAGCAGCTGCCCTGCCATTAAAACCAGGGAAGTACTTTACTTTGTATGCAAATTTCTTATATTTGCTTTCCAATTCCAGTGTATTAATGGCAGAAAAAGGGAAAGAGAGAGTAATGGAAGGTTCTAGTTCTGGGGACCACCCTATGGTAGATCCCCATGAACCAGAAATGCAAGAAGAGCAGTGGGAAGAATTTTTTGCTACACGAGAGCAATTTGATGATCTTACTGCTCGTGTGCAAGCTCAGGGGGTTCAAATGGAATTTTTAACCCAAACACTCACTGAAATAAAATCTCAATTAACTTTATTGTTAGAAAGAGATAAAAATAAGATAGAAACCTCGGATGTCCCATCTTCATCGAAAGATTTAGATGTGACTATGCGAGATCCTAAGGAACCCCACCATAAATTGAGGGATAATCCAGTTTTAAAAGATATGAAACCCCCTCAATTTCACGGGGAGGAAAAAGATAGGAATAAAGATACAATCTTTAATTTTCTCCAAAAATGGGAAGATTTACATAAACTTAAAAATACCCCACCACATCTCCAAGCACTGGAGGCTAGTTTAACTTTGGGGCCCAAAGCATATAAGTGGTGGCGAACTTTAAAGGAGGCAAATAAAATATCTGAAACTTGGGCTCAATTTGAATCCGTCTTTTTGAAAGAATTTCTTCCTGAAAATGAAATGGAAAGAAATTGGGAAGATTGGGATTATGTCAGACAAAAGGGAAGACCCCTGCTGACATATCTGGAGGAATATCGTGAGATAATCCTCAAATTGGAAGGAATAGATGAATTTCAAAAAACAAGAGGATTCATTAGGGGACTAGACAAAGCCTGTAAAAAGGAAGTAAAAATGAGTTCACCTAAGACGCTGGAAGAGACAATTAAATTTGCATTAATTCATGAAGATAGTATGCGTCCAGGTATACTCACTAGTCTCATTGATACGGAGCCCAAGTCTAAGGAATTGGAAACCTTAAAATTTGTGGGCAAATTTAAAAGGAAAATGCCATTTTTTAAGGGTAAAAAACAATCTTTTGAAAAGAAACCATATGTGAGGCCAAAGTTAAGTCCTGATGACTTTGATAAGGCCAAAAAAGAAAAGTTGTGTTTCAATTGCCTATCCCCTAACCATGCTGCTTGGAATTACCCTCAAAAGAAAAAGGGGGAAGACAAAGGAAAGGATAAGGACAAGGGCAAGGGAAAAGAAAAACAAATCCATGTAGTACAGACCTTAGAATTAAAGGGGCATGAAAAGTACAAATCTTTGGAGGTCTTGCACATGGATGTACAACACAAGTGTTATATGTCAACTTCTATGTGGCAGCCTACCTTTGGGCCACATGATTTACTTAGAGTACATGGATTGATAGCTGGAAAGAGGGTCCGAGTCATGATTGATGACTCTGCCACACATAATTTTATCAATTATGCACTTGTCAAAAAATTGAAACTTCCCCAACAAAAGAGTGGGCATCAATATGTTGTTCGTATGATGCAAGGCCAAGACAATAAAATATGGGATACAATGGTATCCAATTTGGAAATTGAGATTCAAGGATATAAAGATAAACTTGATTTCCAAATTATGAATATGGAAAGAGCTGATATCGTTCTAGGGAGGGAGTGGCTATGGGGATTGGAACCATCCTTAAAACGTAGTTACCATCATAATACACTGGAATTTGAAAGGGATGGTAAGACTTTTGTAATTCAAGATGAACATGAAGTATCTGATAATCCTTTACTGTGTTCTACTGAAGTTCAGAAGCTGATAAAGAAGGAAGTTTGTGAGGTATATATGTTATGGTCTCTTCCTGTGCAGAACACTTTTATTTTCTGTAATATAAAGCAACAATTTTCTTATGTTTGTGAGTTGAATGTTAATAATGAATTAAGTAGTTTGTTAGATGATTTTAAAGATGTGTTTCCTTCTGATTTACCAAGTGGCCTTCCACCAGATAGGGGTGATATAAATCACCCAATTGACATAAATAAGGATACACACCCTATTTCTAAACCACCGTATAGGTTAAGTGAAACACAGCACCAAGAAGTTGAAAGACAAATTAAGGATTACCTGGATAAAGGGTTTATTCAACCTAGTAATTCACCTTGGGCTTCACCAATTTTATTGGTAAAGAAAAAAGATGGTTCTATGCGATTTTGTGTTGACTATAGAGCACTTAATAAAATAACGGTGAAGAATAAATTTCCTATGCCCAGAATGGAAGATCTTTTTGATCAATGGCAAGGGGCAAAATTCTTCACAAAGATAGATTTAAGATCAGGTTATCATCAAGTAAGAATTAAGGCACAAGATGTTCCCAAGACAGCATTTCGTACTAGATACGGGCATTATGATTTTTTGGTGATGCCTTTTGGCCTCATTAATGCACCAGCTATCTTTATGAAGTTGATGAATGGTGTTTTACGGCCCTATCTAGGACATTTTGTAGTCGTCTTCTTGGATGATATCTTGATCTTTAGTAAATCAAGAGAAGAATATTTGGAACACTTACAATTAGTATTCCAACTGTTAAGAACACATTCCCTTTATGCGAAGAAAACTAAATGTGAATTCTTTGCACAAGAGGTAAAATTTTTGGGGCATATTATCTCGAAAGAGGGAATCAACATGGATCCAGAAAAAGTAAGGGCAATTATTGAATGGCCACCTCCAAGGAACCTGGAAGAGCTGCAGATCTTCCTAGGTTTATCTGGATTTTATCGTAGATTCATTCGAGATTATGCCAAAATAGCTGTTCCAATGACACAGACCAACTTAAAGGGAAAGGAAAAAGTTTTAATTGGGGAACAGACCAAAATGAAAGTTTTCAAAAACTTAAGGTAGCTATTGCTACAGCTCCAGTATTATTAATAGTGGATCCCAATAAACCGTTTGTGGTTGAAGCTGATGCCAGTGACAAGGCGATAGGCGCGGTCTTATTACAAGAAGGTCGACCAGTTGCTTTTGAAAGCAATAAATTAGACCGTGCAAAACAGAATTATTCTGTTTATGAAAGGGAGCTATATGCAATAGTACATGCAATGAAGAAATGGAGGCACTATCTGTATGGTGCCAAACTTTTGATTTTATCGGATTATGAAAGCATTAAGTGGCTTAATGATCAACCGGATTTACACGGGCGTAAAGCCAGATGGGCTGAACTCCTCCAAGAGTTCGACTATGAGATAAGATATAGAAAAGGAAAGTATAATATAGTAGCTGATGCACTCAGCAGAATGCCCATCATTAATGAATTGAGTTTTACTCAGTTCACTTCCAACTTGCTTGAATCTTTAAAAGGAAAATGCCAGGTTGATCCGACATATTCCAACATATGGGAAGCAATAAAAAATGGGGATCCAAATGAAAGTGCTTCTACTGAGGAAGGAATATCTGAGGATGTTCAACAAGGAAATGGAGCATCAGGGGTTGCTCAAACTGGATTCAAGTGGAAGAATTTTACCATTGATAATGGTTATTTACTCTACAAGGGTAGGGTATGTGTCCTGAAAGATACAGAAATAAGGCGCCAGATACTCTTTGAGTGTCATGATACCCCTAACGCGGGACATCCAGGAGTTAATAAGACTTATAGTCTTATTAAAAGGCAGTTCTATTGGCCTGGAATGAATAAGGACGTCCTTGACTATGTGGTCAAATGTAATAAATGCCAGGTTAATAAAGCTGAAAGATTAAAAATGGGAGGACTTATCCATCCACTAGAGATTCCTTCGGGAAAATGGGAGAGTATCTCCATGGACTTTATTGTTGCTTTACCCAGAACACAGAGGGGGCACGACTCTGTGTGGGTGTTTGTGGATAGGTTAACCAAAATGGCTAGGTTCATTCCAACTTCAACTGATGTTAAAACACCAGAATTGACTAGATTGTTCGTAGAGAACATATACCGATTGTATGGCCTTCCGGCAAATATAGTTTCTGATCGGACGTGCGGTATTTAGGAAATTGGATACTAAACTTAGCATGAGTACGGCGGATCATCCACAAACAGATGGGCAAACTGAAAGGGTTAACCAAATTCTTGAAGATATGCTTAGGGCATATGTAAGTAAAAGACAAACTAATTGGGAATAGTATCTATGGATAGCAGAGTTTGCATATAATAGTGCCAAGCACTCTTCCACTGGATATAGTCCATTTATGTTAATGTATGGATTTCAACCCAGAGCTCCTTTTGTAGTAGGACTACATAAGGAAAAGGTTCAGGCAGCTAAAGACTTTTTGGAGGATATGAATAGTATGTTAAAATTTGCTCAAGAAAATATTAAAAAGGCTCAAAATCGAGCTAGAGCATATGCAGATCCTCACCGAAGAGACATCTCCTTTGAAGAAGGAGAATTGGTCTATCTTAAGGTGCTTGAACAAACTAAAACTATGAAAAAGGGACAATGTCCAAAGCTTTCACCAAGGTATTGTGGTCCTTTCATAATACTTAAAAAGGTGGGAGAATTGGCTTACAAGCTCCAACTACCTGCTGGTAGTAAAATACATCCAGTTTTTGATGTAAGTAAATTAAGGAAGAAGCTGGGTGATTTGGATAATCTAATCTTAAATGATGACATTGAGGAGCTGTTCAATGACCAATCTAATCCACATGAACCAGAAAGAATATTAAATGTTCGCAATAGACGAACAAGGAATACTATTTATCAAGAATGTTTGGTTAAGTGGAAAGATTGTTCAGAAGAAAGCTCAACATGGGAGCGAGTAAGTACTTTAAAGAAAAGGTTTCCCGATTTACAGTTAGACCTTGCGAGTATCGTTTTCGAGGACGAAACCGATTCTTAAGGGGAAGGAAATGTGACATTAATGTGACATTAAAGTGATATTTAATGTGACATTAAGGTCACAAATATTGAATGTGACATTAAAGTGATATTTAATGTGACATTAAGGTAAATCAAGGGGAACACGCACGAGGATGACCGTTCGGGCTCTTGGGCGCCCGAACGGGGTTAAGGGGAGCCTAGAAATGAAGAGAGTCCAAGAATAGTAGGACCCACCAAAGTTTGACGGCTGGCAATCGGATCACGATGGTCCGGCCAGCAATATACTAGGCAAGGCTGGGAGGTGAAAGAAATCACTGGTGCTCACCCATCCCGATTGTTTTCTTCTGGCTTCATAGTCTTCTTCTGAGTCATCTGTCATTCCACACCAAACAGATGCTTGTTTGGTCAGTCACAAGTCTCCCTATGAGTTTACACCTTGCATCTTGGAATGCGAATAGCCTCCACTATAGTGGGGCACGTGGTTCTAGGAAGTTGATTGTTTGGCAGGAGCTGCAACCCGCCTTTGCCGGACAGATCGACATCTTACTTCTATAGGAGCGCAAGCTCACTGCCACCCAGGCCCAGCAGACAGGGAAGGTACTCCTGGGCAGGTCACACACTTACTGGGAGCACGCCATCGGTGCCTAGGGCAGGAGTGGAGGCGTATGCACCTCTATTGGCCCGAGTCTCATCGCCTGTGTACGAGACCACGGGATGATAGTGGCAAGGAGGGTTCTATGGATCAGATTGGATATTGGGGACTCGTGCCTTGGAGTCCTCAATGTCTATGCCCCTACGGAGGTTAGGGCACACAGTAGGTTCTGGGTGGAGATCGCGGATGGACTCCCAGAGGTGGACTCTTGGATCGTTGGAGGAGACTTCAACAACCTGGAGGCTTTAGAGGACCAGCAAGGCAGAGGCAGAAACTACCAGGGCATGGGAGGAGCAAGAGGCATGGGAAGTCTTTCTACTGGCAGTAGGAGCATGTGATGCTTGGAGAGACCCTACCTTCCACAGTAGGGAGAGGTCGCTGGACTTCTCTTGGGGATACACGCGGCTAGGTGGAGTCATGCTGGAGCGGATGGATAGGTTTTATGTGGGAGAGTAGGGAGGCTCTCATGGAGGCCAGATTGGGCAGTTGGCGCGAGCACCACGTTGTTCGATCATTGCCCAATTCTCCTGACACCTGATTCCCTAGCATCTACCCTAGACACATGATCCTATCAGATCCTTGACTTGATCTATAGGAGGGAGGAGGTGACGAGACAGATTGAGCAGATTTGAACCAGGGAGTGGGGTAGGAGGGACCGGATTGTAGAGGAGGTTGCAGAGGTCCTAGCCGAGTTAAGCAATATCTGCCAAGAGGCAGCCATACAGGCCAGACAACAGAGTTGGGAGGAGGAGAGAGCACTTCGGCGGGACCTTGTAGCCATGCAAAGATTATTACAGGAGGCACCAGGGGATCCCACCCTCCATGCATAGAAGGTGCGCATGCGAGCAACCATTGCTGGCCTAGAGGACAGGGGCTCGGAGTTCTCTTTCCGCATCTCAACAGCTTTCTGGGTGCTGAAGGGGGACATGATGTGCATGGAGTTTTTCCAGGTGCACCAGCCTTGCAGCTCAGGAGAGCAGATACGCAGCCTTCGAGATTAGTATAGAAAGACTCGTTCTGGCCCAAATGAGATGATGGAGATTGCCACTGACTACTACAGACGCCTTTTCCAGCAGGAGATAGCCTCAACTAGAGGACTGCGATGTAGATAGCAGGTCTAGGATCACATCCCGTCCCTCGTCATCATAGATGAGATGGACGCTCCCTCCTAGCCCCCTTCACAGAGAAGGAACTAGAAGAGGCTTTCCATACATAGGACGGGCATAAATGCCCGGGCGAGGATGGGTCTCTCTAAGGTCTTTTTCACTACCTACTGGGAGGTGGTGAAGGACCCCCTATTGATGGCCTTCTAGGAGATTTTTATTTCAGGACAGATGCCAAGGAGTCTTTCGGCAGGCCTTATCAGTCTTCTCCCCAAAGAGGGAGACCGGTTGGAGCTTTCCCAATGGAGACTGATCACCTTATTGTCAGTGGCCTATAAGGCACTGGCAAAGATGATTGGTAGGCTACTATGCCCCGTGCTTCTAGACATCATCCATGACACACAGACAGGCTTTGTACAGGATAGGAGCATCCTAGACAATGTATTCACCTTCTTTGAGGCAACATAGTGGGCTCAGCACAGCGGACACAGGCTGGCCGTACTACTCTTGGATTTTGAGAAAGCTTATGATAGGGTGGACTGGGATTTCCCAGAGGGCACCATGGTGAGGTTGGGTTTCCCCCAGTCTTGGATTCGCGGGGTCTTCGAAGTTTGCACTTTACCGATTGGCCACCAACAGGATTTTCATAAGTGGTAGGCGAGGGGAGGAGTTTCGGTTGGAGAGATTGGTCCGGCAGGGCTATGCCTTGGCCCCGTACTTGTTCCTACTCTTTACAAAGGCGATGTTTCACTTCCTCAAGTCATGTGTGAGCGGATTACGCGGCCTCCGACTTCCAGTGTGAGAGGAGATTGAGTTGTTAGACTCAGAGTATGTAGATGATACAACACTCTACATAGAGGACGATGAGTTGATGCTGGAGAGAGTGAGGCTAGCTCTTGAGGTGTTCTGTTCTGCAGCGGGAGCGAAAATCAACTGGCGAAAGTTGGTTGGTTTCCTCACAGATTCGGACTCTAGCACAGAGTGGGGCGTCCACTTGGGATTTAGATGGGTGAGTAGAGGGCAGACCGTCCGTTACTAGGGTTCCAGGTGGGACTCGATATTACTATCGCCTAGCAGTTTCTTCTAGTCCTTGATTCTATTCGGAGGAAGCTGATCTACTGGAGCACGACTTGCCTCTCACTAGCAAGCCGAGCCCTGGTGGTTAACCAGGTGCTCCTAGTGATGGCTTGGTACATCGCCTCGTGTTGGTGCTTCTCCTCATCTTGCGTAGTGCAGCTTGGTCGCCTAGTGCGGAACTTTCTTTGGCCAGGGTCAGCCAGACGGCTCCAGGGATTCCAGGGCCAAGGTGGCGTGGGCGACCATCATACGACATCGGTCAGAGGGAGGGCTTTGGATCATAGACGCAAAGTATCAAAGTATGGCCCTCTTGGGCAAGCTAGTTGTCCGCGGCCTCACACCAGGAGGGCAGACCTGGAAGGTCCTATTGCAGGAGGGTCTTCAGGATTGTAGATCGAGGCTTAGCAGTGAGTGGAGGCCGTCCCTAAGATGGATCTTCACGTCAATCCAGATCACCTTTCTTGCGCATCTTGCTCCGCGTGTGGCAGGGCCTTCGTAAGGCCCTAATCCAGAGCCCCCTAGGCTGCCAGGAGGAGATAGACTGTCAACCGGTGATCTGGAACCCCCAGGTCAGAGATTGGGAAGGGGCACAGATTGGCGAGCACGCCCACATTCAATGGGCTGGTTGGGTGGCCGGCCTGACTTGTACCAACGGGACATGGCAGGAGGTGTACAGGATGGTGGACGAGGAGGTGCTGCAGCAAGCATCAGGCTGCCAAAGAGGAGTGGAGTTGAGGAGAAGGGAGATAGACATAGCGATATCTCGGGAATGGCTTGCTCCTCCTATATGAGAGCTGATAGAGCCCGGGGAGGTATGGGCGGCTAGGTTTTCACTAGCAGGTACCCCCCTACAAGTGGCAGGTAGAGTGGGCGGTGCTCCACCTGGGACCTTCACCGTACAGGAGGGGGGGCGTCTTTCTCTTGACAGAGGGCAGTAGGATGAGGGGATAGCTGTCCTTTCATGGAGGAGGATTCAGGTGATTGGCCTCTAGGGGAAGACATGGCGGCTAGACCCTTTTGTCTTTTGGAAGGAGCTCAGGGAGTGGCGCCTCTAGATTTGGGAGGGCAGGCCACTTGACGAGCTGGAGTGGGATGTGAGAGAGTGGCTATGGCTAGCCACTACGGTCCCCAAGAAGCCACCGAGGTTCCTGGAGTACACTGCCACGATTGGCAGACACGTATTGATGCAGGAGGATATGCATTGGGCACTGTCACGTAGCAGGCAGCACTGGGCGGAGTACAGCGTCATGGAGCCTTTCCGACGGACCTTTTGGCGACGCCTATGGGATAGCTGGAGGCAGAGGAGGGTATCGTATTTCTTATGATTGGTGGCACATGGAGGCTTGGCAGTGGGGAGTTGGCTTGCCCAGATGCAAGAGGGAGGTTGTAAGCGTTGCACACAATAGCCTTTGGAAACCCCAAAGCACTCCCTTTGGTCGTATGAGGTGGCGCAGCTCGTGTGGAGAGGAGCACGCCGCATCCTTCGCCATATAGCACCCAGCCTTGGATGTATCTCATGGGGAGCTTTCGATTAACAGGAAATCACCTAGGGCCGTCACCTTTTGTATGAGGCCAGGATGCAGGACACGATATTCATTATCGAGGTAGGGTTGTGTGCAGTGGTCATTTGGAGGCTCTACCCATCCGCTAGGTACTGAAATCCACAACAGACCGCTTTGAGGTATGGGAGATCATAGGGAGTCTTACTGGTTGGCATATTTGGAAGGCGTGGTGTCAGGAGGTTTTCGGTGGAGAGAGACTTTCAGTATAGGCAACCTTAGCAGAGCTCTGGACCTCCATCATCCACTCCCTCCGCGGTCGATGGGATCAGGTGCAGGGCTCGTCAGGAGCTCCGATGTCATTTCATGCGCACTTGGGGCGGCCAGGACCTGTTTTTCGTGATGCAGGTAGGCAGTCTCAGATGACGATACACCCCCCCTCCATGGCTTCTTGCCCCCATCCCCCCCAGATCTCCTTGAGAGGCTTGTATACATGATGTATTTGTGACTTTCATTGGCTCCAGCTAGTCTGTTGAGCATGAGCATTCCGTTGTAATCAGTTTTTGTGAGTAATATAATCAGCCACATTTTACTTGCAAAAAAAAAAAGGAGGACCATAGTAGTTAGCATCCATTAGATCTTTCAAGACATAGGATTGGAGACTTTAGGGAGGAGTTTTGAGGTTAGATGCATAGCTACATTATTAGAGCCTCGAGATCTAGTTCATGTGGCCTCAACCAGCTATTGAAGAGCAAGGAGACAGTCTCTTCTGTTCAATCACTATTTGTGACCAAAGTTGGGTCACACTATTGGAGAGAGGACTTATCTTAGAGGAGGTTCTCTATGCAAGTTGCTTTCTTTGTTGGAGATTGGTTTGCATTTTAAGAGCTATTGCAGGAGACCTAGAGTAGAGACTATAGTGCCTTAAGCTTGCCAGTTTGATGGTAGAGACCGTGACATAGGGAGTCTCTTTGGAGTGGAGGACAAATATAACCGCTTCTTAGATCTGGATTAGTGTCTTCTTCAAAGGAGACATCCTCCTTTGAGTTATTATTTTACTTTCACGGTGGAGGAGGATGGTTGACCCTAGAAAGACAACTTGAACTACACAGAGCTCACATGGTGCTTGTTACATCCTTGGACATCTAGATGAGTGCTAGTAGCATTGGTCACAATGGTCATGAAGTGACTTAGCAGGAATGCATTAGGGTACTTCAAGGTTAGGGCAACCGCGTCCTATTTATAGGACTCAAGGTCCTTTGGTGCACATCATTGTGTGATCACTATTCTTGGACTCTTGGCCTGTAGGCCAACATGTCTGCACATCAGAATAGCTGGAAGTATGGGACGCCAACTCTTGAGATGTGGTTGTGACCTAGATTGTTGGTAGCTCCCAAGCTCGATGGTGAGTAGTTCTTGTTGCTTTATGTTTGGGAGGTGAGTTTGATGTCCATTACTCATATGTTCGTGGATATAGCTTGTGTTGTGTCTCATGTGCAGGTTGGATCCTCATAAATGTGCTATTTTGTGCGAGATTCAATGATGTGCATAAAAGGGGCTTGAGTCATATAAATAGGACTTGGCTACCCTAACCTTGACGTGACCTTAGTGCATTCCAATGAAGTCACTTAATGACCATTGTGACCAATGCTACTAGCAACCATCTAGATATCCAAGGATGTATGTTGGGCACATTTGCACATTTGCACATTGTCATAGTGGTCATGAAGTGACTTAGTACAAGTACCCTGAGTGCACTTCAAGATTAGGGAAACTAAGTCCTATTTATAGGACTCAAGTCGCTTTTGTGCACATCATGTGATTACCACTCTTAGACTCTTGGGTATAGACTGATGCATGTGTACATCGCGATGGTGTGAGTTGGTGTTACGAGACACCAACTCTTGAGACATGGTTTGACTTGGATTGTTGCTAGCTCCTAGGCTCGAAGGTGAGCGCATTTGGCTCTATGTGAAACCAACCTTCCTTCTTGGAATGGGTGGTGATAACCTGATTTAAGAGTTAATTACAGCAATAAATAAATGCACATAAAATGAAATACATACTTTACCATAACATTCTTGGACAGTAGGCACCTTGTTGGCCCCAAAATTGGCGCCCCTTGCGGTATTTCTTTAGCTTTCATTCAATTGGAAGGAGTACAACTTGAGATTCTTCAATCTCCTCCTGCTAACCAATTGCTCTTGTTGTCATAAATATCCAGCAAGCCTTTTGGGTCATTTGCCCCTTGTTTCACCCAGGACTTCTTCTCCAATTTAACCCTTGGCTGGCCAAATGCTACTCCAAATCAATTCGGGATGGGCTGGCTCCTAAAATCCCTTGATAATCTTCAATTATTAGCTGCTGATTTCAGTCGCTTGAGCTTTCAATCTCTGGCATGCATCCCAAGGTGGCTGCTAAACTCCAATTTTTGCTGTAAATTAGGGTTTACTGCAGAGATTACAGATCAGCCCACCAAAAGTGGCTGAGATCTCCTCCGAATGGCTAAGAATTGCTGAGAATGGCTGAGCATAGGCTAAAGGAGATGAGAGAATGCTGTAGAGAGAGAAAATTCTGAGATTTGTCGCAAAGAACTGATCAAAATCAGCAGCTGCCCTGTTGTATTAGCCCCAAACGGATGCACCAACAACAATAGGAGCATCGGAGACTGTGATCTTCAGGAGAAAGTGCATCAGCAGCAATTGCCAGCTTCCCAAGGTCAAGAATATGCAATCTCCATCACCAAAATGGTCTCCAATGGTTGGGAAATGGCTCCAAAAGCTAGAAGCAACAGTCCAACACCTCTTCCCAATAGCTCCAAAATGGAAAAACGAGATTTCCCTCTCCCTTCAGCCCTATTTAGCCTATCCCCCACTTGCATGGGAAAGTTTTGCCAAGTAGCAACTCTCTTAATCCATTTTCAGCAATTTCCAGCCATTTAATTAATTTTCAGAATTAATTAATTTTGAAAATTAATTCAGCCCTTAATCCATGCCCAAAAAATTGACCTTGCCCATCCAAAAATTTATTGGCTAGGCCATTTGCAACCCAAAGTGGTCCTATGCATTAATTGACCCTTGGACAAGCATTAATCCATTAATTAATGCCTAGTCCCTAGTGTCACCACTGACACTTAATGGCCAATTAATGGTTCTAGGGGCAAACCGACACCAAAATTCACCTTAATGCCTAGTCCCTAGTGTCACCACTGACACTTAATGGCCAATTAATGGTCCTAGGGGCAAACTGACACCAAGATTCACCTAGAATCTAACAAGTGTAACTTGTTACAACTTTTACATTTGACACCCATCTTTTTCACAGGGTCCTTCAGCCTTCAATTGTGAAAAAGTAGCTTGCACCTCACATATGCAACACATGTGCATCTTTTAATTGCACATTTGATTAATCCTTTAATCAAATGTCAATTAAACATAAGCAAAGCATCAAATTTTCAGGTCCTCGTGACACTATGGCTGGGAGGTGAGTTTGATGTCCATTATCCATATGTTTGTGGATATAGCTTGTGTCATGTCTCGTCTATAGGTTGGATCCTAGGTGGATGTTTCAATGATCTAGAGGATTAGAGTAGTGACACATTTCAAGAGGAGATATCACATGGATCTGGATTGAGCCACCTACTTAATACATAGATTGAGACATTGAGCTTATAAGAAGAGATCCCTTTAAAGATTACAATGGGAATCTTGAGAGTGGGTTTAGAGGGATGTATTTCTTGATAGACTATGTGATGTGGTCTTCTTTGGCTACACTATTAGGCTAGGGAGGAGGATGTGGATGAGTAAGGTTAGAGCACAACTAGTAGCCACTTTCCATGGGTACAAACAAGGCATTGCAGATCTTTTCTATTAGACTTAGGGAGGAGGCTAGATGACAACTTGAAGCCTATGAAGATATCCCTCTTCCTTTAGCTATTAATGCATGGGAGCTTAGTCATTGGTACATGGATTGGGTATGTTAGGGTCCCAGAAACATGTGTGAGATGTGGTGAGCTAGAGGAAACATGTAGGCATTGCCAATGGGATTGTTCCAAAGCTAAAGAGGTATGGAGGAGAGCACTCAGGATGGTTCTTTTATGGCATGACAGAGACCATGGTTGCAACTTGGGTTTTGTAGCTTAGGTCATAGATAGAGACCCAACTTTTGGATGGGACTTTCAGAGGACCCACTTCTTTCTCATTATTGGCCATTGCTTGAGCAGGATGCCCACTCTTGGCTACTTGTAATCATAGGGGACCTAGGAACATTGTTGCATTTGGGAGCTAATTGCTAGCATTATTGCCTAGTACATCTAAATTGTGAGATGTAGCTATGCTATAGACCTCCAAGATGTCTCAAACCCTCAACCCCAGCCGCAAAGACTCTCTTGAGGATTTGGATGAAGATCATCCATACTTCGTGAGGGGGATGGGAGACCTACAGTGTTTGGCAACTAGATTGGTTGTTCACACAACCATTGTATTTACGATAAACTTAGCTACTCTTTACAATTCTTAGTACTTCCGAGTTTTACCTCAAGGGGATCGTCTCCTAGATGTTATGAATAGAACTTTCTTTTCTTTGAAAAATAAATAAATCTATAGAAACCAAAGAATGGCGGTTAATACAACACAAGCCTTGGTGACCAGATCAGGGGATCAGTTTGCCTTTGCCGGGGAGACCATTCAGATTGTCAAAATACCTTGGTGTTACATTTGAGGGCCCTTAGTTTTCCACGAAAGAAGTGGCATGTGCTAGAAATACAAGGATTTGCCACCTTGAGTGCATTAGTACACTAGTGTGCACACATATAATTCTAGGAACTTCCAAGTATGCTATGGCTATTTGACACGCTGATCACACCAACACTTCTCTATGGTGTGTGCCACAGCTCTCTGTAGAGTGAGATGCCCAAAACCACATGGGAGACGATCACACCACCCTTACCACCCTTACCACCCTTACCACTATCAAATCAAGGTCATCATCACCCACCATAGAAGATGCCCACTAAGATGCCTTCCCCCCAACATGGTGGAGCAGATACTACAACAACCCAAGAGATTGGTACTAGAGCTGGGCTATGCTGCCATAGTTTTCAAGGGAGGAGATGTCATCCTACTATGCCCTGATGGCATCCCATTAGGTATCTTTCCAGCCTTGATTCATGCTAGAGATTTGGTGGCAAAGTTTCTAGCTTGCATGTTTAACAGAGCAATGTATGAGGGTCTCTTAGAGAGCTGGAGCACAAACACCATTGTACCCATCCTCAAGTCAGGAAATCCTACTTTACCCAATAATTATCAAACTATTATGGTTGGACACACATTGGCTAAGCTATATGCCTCCATCCTCGAGTAGTTGAGGAGATGGGTAGAGATGTGGGATCTTAGAGCATTAGGATAGGCTGGCTTTAGGAGAGGCTACTCTACATTGGATCACATCCTCACACTTAAGAGCAATCATTGAGGAGGGTAGGGGCTGGCCGATCTATTGCTGTTTTGTGGATTTCCGCAAAGCCTTTGACACAGTTCTGACCAACAGATTGAGACACAGACTACATGCTATGGGAGTACCCAAGGAGCTTAGTTGGGGGATCCTAGCATTGTATGAGAGGGTTGTTGGCAAAGTTTGGTCACGCTAGGTTCTTTTAGCTCCTGTTCACTCCATTGGGGTGAAGCAAGGATACCCCCTTTCTTTGACATTGTTTGGCCTTTACATTGATGGGATTGTTGACTACATATCCAAGGGGGGGGGGAGATAGAGGAGCTCCATCGGCTAGCACTTGGATACCTCTCCTTTTATATGTAGATGACATTGTATTGATAGCTGGTTTCCCAGAGGAACTATAGAGACACCTAGATGCACTACACTCTTATGCATTAGATAGGGGGACTCTTAGTGAACCTCGGTGAAACAAAGGTGATGGTGGTTAACACTACACCACAGAGGATTAGGAGATCAACACCTAAACTCACATATGGGTAGGAAGAGAGAGAGTATGTGGATTCATATATATACCTTGGAGTACTATTCACAGGTCCCACTTTCTCTATGACAAAGGCAACAGATACTAGACTAACTCGAGGATATGCAACATTGGGTGGCTTGGAGAGGATGTGCTCAGAGGTACAGTTTCAGGAACCCTGTACCAAGATGTGGCTCTTTGATACACTCGCCATGTCCACATTACTTTATGGAGTACAGGTATGGGGCCCTAGTTTGGATCATCACAACCCATCAAGCCGCACATATGATGGTTGGAGATTGATGGAGAGACTCCTTGTATCCATGATTTCTAGGATGATCAAATGTAAGGCCTCGATACCACATGAGATCATTGGAGCTGAGCTAGCAGCTACACCAGTTGTAGTGGAGGCCCTCACATGATCAATCATATATGTACACAGATTATAAGATCTACGTAGACATAGATATGCACGGTTGGCTTGTGAGTCCTCTCAATAGCTTGCTAGAGGGGGTGACACTTCATGTTGGCATGCATAGATGTCAGCTTGGTTTGAGTTACATGGCTTTAGCATGGATAGGCTACCTCCCTTCTAGTACTCCCTTGATGCACCATCTCTTACCTTGAGCTGCCCAAGGATTATCAGGATGGATCTCACCTAGCTAGATGCGAGGAGGACATGGTTGGCATCAGAACAAGAGCTAGGGACTAAGATGACTTTCTATAGAGAGCATCTTCTTCAAAACATAGATGATGAATTTATTGTTCGCCTAAGATATATGGATACCCACCTCTCACATGGGATTAGACACGCTATTGGGCAGTTGCGTACTTCTTCACACCAGTTAGAGATTAAGACTGGCAGATATAGATCCATACCACTAGAAGAGTGCATATGCCAGATATGTCAGCTGGAGCCAGAGACAGCGGAGCACTATATTTGCCGATGGTAGATGCCCGACATACTATGAGATGCAAGGCTGCTTCCACTGTCTGTTTAAAGACTGATTTGGACCATTATCTAGAGTCATGGATTACATAGATGAGTGGTGCCTCGGTCTCTTCCTCTTGGAGATACGTTGGCTTTGAGACTCACTCCTCAGGAGTATAACAGCTTCAAGATGACGAGGCCCCACTTAGAGGCAGCTTACAGATTTCTTCACAAGAGAGACCCAGGAGGTCTCAGCGCAGCTACAGCCCCAGCCTTCTATGCATACACGATGGGTATTGATTGATCGAGCAATCCAGCTTGGCTGATCTAGATGTCCAAGACCCGATACAAGCCTCGATGATACTTCCACAAATAGATACAGGAGATTAGTACCCGTGCTAGAGCCCGTGCTAGAGCCAGGCCTTCTACGTCCCTATGAGATCATATCAGCTGGAAGTTTTTACTTGTCAGCTAGAGCTCTCTTTACTTATAGCCCTTAGTTTACTTGTACTGTTTATTACATTCTCATTATTGTTCTTTTTTCAGACAGTTGTACCGTCACACAAATGATTGTAACTCATGGTCTCACAGGTCATTTTGGCCTTTTGCAGACGTTAATATATCATATCATATCATATCATTTCATTTTATTTCATTTCTCTCTCTCTCCCTCTAAGCACCATATGTTTCAGGAGATAAGCTAATGATATTTGTCTTGAGAAGACCGTACAAGAAAGCAAAAAGCTCGATATGTCATTACTATTGTGTATGTTAATGTTGATACTTAGCACCATGTGGTGGTAATGATGGTAAATATGTTTTGGTGGGGATGTTTCTTGTTTCTCTATTTTGTGTTTGAAGCTTTATAGATGGTACTCTCTGTGCTGTTCAAGACTGTTTCTGTATTGTGCAGTCCTGAATGTGGCATTTGCGTTGAGTCTTCTTGGGTTTCTTATACTGCATGCTTCATTAGTGAGAAGCAATGCAACCACGATAGAGGTAACACTTATTATTTCACATGATTACTCACAGAAACGTATATCTTGGCTTCTGAACTGTGATGCATGTTACACCATACCTCAGGTCCATGAAAAGAAAAACACGCCAAGGTGGAGATATGACCTAGGAGTCAGGCAGAACTTTGAACAGGTATCTTCTTGTCATTGTGAATAGTTGAGTTTATTAATAAGCTGTCTTGATTGAGAAACACTACAAAGCTAAATGTGTCCGTCTGTTGGGTGACATGCAGGTGTTTGGAACAAGCAAGTTATATTGGCTGCTTCCTATCTACACAGACAAAGACATCCGGAATATGCCAGTGCTTCAAGGATTAGAGTTTCCTGTGAGACCTAATTTTGAAGGATAACACTTGTCGCTTTTACAAAGCCTAGGGGGTATGCTGGTTCTTCCCAGAACAGGTGGCAGAGAACTCCTGTCCTATTATGCAAAGCATCGATGCTTCATCTATAAAATTGTGTGGGCTGGTGTATTGTTTGATTGTGTTCTGAGGTTGAAGGACATCTGAAAGACTTCCATGGTCCTTTGCTGGCATCATGTCGATAAATACATGTTTTATAGGATTTATGAATGATACAATGGCCTTCAGTGATTTGGTGTGAAGGATATGTCAACGCATTTTCAGAAACCTTGGGATGCCCAAAGTGGGGTCAATTGGAATCGTCCCTTTCCTCAAAGAGATCAGTGATAATTTTTAAAGCCTTGTATCCTCAATCATAGAAGTGTTGCGGTGATGTACAGCCTCATTGTTGAGAATTTTTGTAGAAGTACTTCTATGACCTGATGTGATCATTAAATTCTAGTTATATTGGCTCTTGTTAGTCTCTGCATAAAATGGGCCCCCTTGGTGGGTCCTTTCTCAAACCATTTGTAGGGTGTCATATAATTCTAGAGATACCATCTCTCTGGCATTCATCTTGCTGGATTTCAAACTAGCAGGTATGGCCCGAGGTCTGAAAACGATTGTAATGGATCCAATGACGATTGTAATGGATTTGATGCTCTTTATACTTCACTGCATACCAAACTCTAGTGTACACTTACTACTATTTCCACTCAGCTGTTTTTTGATCTGAACTATAGAAATTATAATTCCATTCGTTTTTAATTTAAGATCACAAAGTATATGTGTGGCCCAGACTTTTGATGAATTATTGGAACTATAACCAAGTTGATAATTCTTTGTCGATGTTTGCATGCACCTTGGATTACAGAAATTGATGTTCCTATGCTTTTGACAGTATCTGCAAGAATCTCTTCATGAATGGCAGCGATATTTATAATATGCATTGTTCATAAATATAAATATTCATGATTCATAAATTGATGTTTTGTTGTTTCTAATCCTTGCCTCAGAGCCTCAAGGAGGATCCCTTTCATATGCTCTCTCTCTCTCTCTCTCTCTCTCTCTCTCTCTCTCTCGGTGTAATGAGAAATCACATTAATCGTAGGAGAAACATAGGAGACATGGCAGAGTAGTAGAAGTTGCCATATGCCAAGCAACTAAATCCTCCCCAAGGAGAAGGCCAACATGTTGAATAAGACCCAATTGCCAATGGAGAAGACCCTTAAGTGAAGCATTATGATGTTAGACCTCAAAGGTAAAATCAAAGGCAAAGGCATTTCGAGTAACCCAGTTGTGCCAATAACACTAGAATCTAAGAAAATGAACATAATCTTAATATGTGGTTGTGGGGGTGGATATTTTGCCTTACCAGAGACCTAGTTAGAGATATGCCCAAAAGGTCCCACCATAGTGCTCCAAATGTTAGGAGAGATCAAATCTTCCTAGCTAATGTGCATGAAATAGATCTATGGTAGGAAGATTCCACACCAATAGTACAAAAGAAACAATTACCATTTGAAATATATTACGTAGAAAGAGCTAAGTAAAGGGCGATTGAGTAATCATCACTCTTTAAAGATCTTTACATTCGAATGGAGTCTTGCTGAGCTATCCTCCATGACACTCAAATTTTACCATTCTTTGCTTTAATGTATACCCTAAAAAAAAAAGCTTTGATCATAAATCAATGGCGATATATGATCAAAAGGTGATATATTTGGTTAATCGAAGCATCCTTCGGACTATGTGTCTCGTAAGATTCCAATCTTGATAAGGATGATTAGAATCAAGAGTGGGGGAGGGTTATTGGTCTTGCAATTGCATTGAGATATTTTCCCATAAATCATGGTATCCATGAGGGATTTGGAAAACTTGTCTAGATGTGTGGAAGTACATCAACACATTGCGAGTCGATAAAAGTCGCATCCACAATAGAGATCGAGCCCAAATGAGCCATTTGATTAAACTTGGGTGGCCGTCTTGTTTCCCTTTCCAAGAAAGTAGTTGAGATATAACCAATAATTCAAACTACAAGGGGTTAGCCTATAATCTATTCTCCATTGGATGCCAATTTATTTTCTAAAGGATTACACTTCCATGAGTACACCAAGTGGGTCACTAGGATAGAAGAACGAATCAAAAGTTGGTAGTTAGTATTGAGTATGTGTCATCATGAGCCTTGGATCTCTTAGTATTGCCATGCACAAGTCCCTAATCTTCAAGAAAAACACAAATAATAGTAAGTCCAAGAATGATGGCCATCACACATGGTTTGAAATATTGATTAGTGGGGGTAGCAACCATGTGATCCTCTATACATTCAAAATAGCCCTAGCACCCATGCTTTTGGGAGTGCAAACATGGCTGTAGGAAAAAAAAAGAATATACAAAATTCTTTTTCCATAGCATGAAACAAGTACGCCTAGTAAGATAATTTAAATTACTCCTAGACAAAGGCAAAAGTGGTGAAAAATAGGTAAGCATGGGCAACATAATAGTTTGTGCTACTTTGAGGCATACATGAAATGTCTAGGCTTGAGATTTCCAAAAAAGGAACTTAGTGCCCAACTTTTGAGAGATCCATTGCAGCAAACGTTTAGATTGAATATCAACACCCAAAGGGTAAGCTAGGTGTTGTGTAATATGGCCATGTGGAACCACTTCACCCTACCACCCCAATGCTTACAAATATTATTTAATGCAATTGAAGAGGGACAATTTGATAGCATTAATATGGAGATTTGAAGTATGCCCAAACAAATTCCAAACACCCAATGCCTTATGGAGGTTATCCTTGTTCACTTTTAATATTATGAAAGTATCAACAACTAATGCTTATCCAACAAAATGTTGATTCAATATAATAGATAAACTAGCTAGCTCCCAATCGCAACTATATGTGACAACATGGTGAGAATTGGATGAGTGGCAAGGGTACATAACAAGAGACTCAAAGGGCAGCCTTGCCCGACCAATTGTGCAAGAGTAAAGGGCTCAGTAACCCCACCATTCAACATGACACACACAGAAGCATCAATGCTAATATTGTATATTAATTGAGACGTGTGGCCCAAAATTCATGGTCTACATAAGCTCCATGAGAAATGACCATTCTAGGTAGTCAAAGGCCTTCTTTAAATCCAACTAGACCCGAATAATCTCCTGATTCAATTATTGCGCATAATCTATGCCTATTTGTACATTCAATGTATTATGCAATATATTCCTACATTTAATCAACACATATTGGTGGGGATGCACAATGCTTGGGAGATGCTTATGGATGCGATTAGCTTGCACATTTGAGAATATCTTATACATGGTACCCATCAATGAAATCAATCACCAATGTTTAAGTATTGAATGGAAAGGAACTTTGGGGATCAACTTGATAACCTATTCTTTCTAGGTACATGGATGTTTCCAGAAACCCAAACTTATTGACATTATTAGGTAAGCTCAACACCCCACCCTCATAGGGTGCCACCAATGATTCATGGTGCTCAAAGTTGTAAGGCCCCCATTATGAGGAGAAGCAATTTGTGAGTCTAGACATTGATTGGATCTTGACTTGTATATTAGATGAGATCTATGTGATATGATGGCAAAAGGGTGACCTTTTTGGATCTAGCCTTTGGGGCGGATAGAGTGGTTGTGTTGATAGTAACTTAAGGCATAATGCATTGAGTTGTGGTGATGGTAAAGAGAATATTCCTTGGTTGACTAGGAAAGGTCCATAATATTGTCGGCGGATAGATTGGCTAGACTACCTTCCTCGGCTATAAAAGAAAGACCATCCCATGCCATCATCAATGTATCTTTCACCTAGTCAGATTTCCTTTAGCTAGCCTAAAGCTCTTTGCTTATAATTTGTTTGGATTGCCATCTAAGCTTCACGGTGGAAGCACATAGGGGGACATATCTATCTTTGTATAATTTAGTTTGGAAGTAAAGAAGTTAGTGTTCTTCTCATGTTTGTTCTGCATTCTCTACTCCATTCTTCGATTCCATCTATTGTGCTGTGTAAATTTTTTACGTAGTATCATAGCCTAGGGGGTTGTAAGGAGTGATGAGTATGTGAGAGACAAGGATTTAAACTATGAAGAGGAGAAATGTTGTTTGACGCATCAAGTAGTGGTGCTACTATACCTGACAATTCAAACACTGAGGATTCATTCACTAACTTTCAGTGAAGGCAAGTTAGATGGCATAAACTACAGTTTGTGGAAGTTTAAAATGACAAGTATTCATAATTCTTATGAGCTTCAGGAGATGGTGTTAGGGATCGACCCAAAATCACAACCCACTCTTGACCATTCAAATTCAAGTGTTATGATTCCTTTACATGCATATCTTCTATGGGTTTGAAAATGAAGGAACTCAAATGCATTGCGTACCTTAGTTACAAGTTGTTTTGATAGTGTTTTGACCTTGATTCAACATACAATGATGCAAAGGCATCAGAGGCTTGGAATGTACTAAGGAGTCAATAAGAAACACAAATCAAACAAGGATTTAGAACCTCGAGAATCAACTAGCAGCGAAGAAGTTTGCTGAAGGAGAGATAGCTAAAGTGTTCATCACTTGGATCAAGAATCTACATGACCAGATGGCTAGTGTTGGGGTATAAAAGACTAGTGATTGATGAGCTAGCTTAGAGATGTTTTTGGATTTTTCCACCAAAGTTTGATGGATTGGTAATCTCTATAAATACTCAAGTGAGATCCCAAGCTTTGACATTTGGAAAAAATTGTGCACTACTAATGGAGGAGGAGTTGTGGTTTAAATCTCGAGAAGGTAGCAACAATGGAAATGTTGCATTCTCCACCAATGCAAAAGTCAAATGTGTTTTTTCTACCAATGGTGACAAAAAGAAGAGTGGTAAGAAAAAGTTTCAAGGAGAGTGCTTTGATTGCAAGAACAAAGGACATGCAATCGTAGATAGTCGTGTCGAGAAAGTAGATGAAAAGCATGACATTGTGAAAACTAAAGGGAAGAAGATAGCTAATATAGGTGAAGTAGAGTTGGAGTTATTCATGGCAACCATTGAGGAAGTGTGTTCCTTGGAACCAGAAGTATCTACCACTGACTCATGGGCATTAGATAGTGGCCTAACAAGAAAGGTCTATATAGTTCTATGCAACATTTGTAAGAATCCATCATTGTGACAATGGTTAGAAATGATGCAAAATACCCTAGTGGGCACATATACTATTTCTTTTGTTGCAAATGGTGAACTCGAAAATCTTTCAAATGTGTTGTATGTTTCAGAGATTAAGATAAATGTGTTATTAGTTGCTTCCATAATTTATCTTAGCCATGAGGTGAGGTTCACTAAGACGTGTAGAAATTCTTGACAGTGCTAGCGAAGTTGTCAGGAAAGGAGAAAGAAGAAACAACATGTATGAGCTAAGTGCTATTACAACCACTATTGGTGTGGACACAAGTAAACTTTAGCATGAAAGATTTGGTCACATTGGATATGAGTGTTAAAGGAGATGCATAAGCAAGGTATGGTTGCTTACCTACTTGCAATGAATGAAATGAAGGAACCATGTGAAGCTTGTACGATGGGCAAACAACAGAGAAATGAATTTCCACAAGAAAGAAAGAACAGAGTAAAGGCTCCTCTAGAGTTGGTGCATACTGACTTGTGTGATAAAATGCCTCTATAAGCATTGCAGGGATTTTCTTATTTTATGTTAATCATTGATGATGACTATAGTAGGAAGATGTGAGTATACTTCCTTCATGATATGGCTCAAGCTTTTGGTAAGTTTAAAGAATGGCTAAAACTTATTGAGAATGAAACATGGAAAAGTGTGAAGAAGTCTCGAACAAATGGCTGTGGCAAGTTCAACTCAAAGGAGTTTGAGGAATAAGCGACAATTGACAATACCTCATACACTTGAGTAGAATAGCATTGTTGAATGTCGAGGTCGCACGGTTGTGGAAATGGCAAGATGCATACTTAAGGGCAAGGGATTACCTAACTAGTTTTAGGTGGAAGTTATGAATACTACTGTCTACATTCTCATTTAGAGTTACATAGGCTCTTAAGAAAAAAACTCTTCATAAGGTGTATATTGGTAAGAAACCATTTGTCTCAGACTTAAGAACTTTTGGATATGAATGCTATGCACGTTTAAAAGGATAAAGGAACAAGTTAAAACCAAAAGCACAAAATATATACTCTTGGGTTAGAGTGATGAGAAAAAGGCTTACAGTTTGCATGACGAAGAGGCAAAGAAGATAATAGAGAGTCATGATGTGGTGTTCAAGGAGCAGTTACATATAGTGAAGAAGGAGAATGCAAGTTCCTCCCCTTTATTATCAAGCGAAGAAATAGTCCACTATGAACTTATCAAAAGAGTTATTCCTACCTTGAAGGATAAGAAAGCATAATCTTTGGATGATAATGAGAAAGTTCACAAACTTGTAATCACGCCACTAGAAATGTCATGCCACAATGGGTGTAGCAACTCTATGATCACAGTAATCCTATGCTTACAACTGTTGAGGAGAAGCTAGATGGACCAAGAAGGTTTAAGAGAATAGAGAAGCAAAGAAAGGCTTCTTCTCATATAGTAATATAGCTTTGATGGGGTTGAGATTATGAGACAAGTAAACAAGCCAACAAACTTGTAAGAAACACTTGTAGATTGGCATAGAAAGCAGCCATGCAAGTTGAGTATGACAACATAATGATGAATGTCACTTGGGAGTTACTGGATCATCGAGAAAAAGGGAAGATTATTGGCATCAAGTGGGTTTGGGAAATAAAGTATAAGGCTAACGGAAGCTTAGAAAAATAGAAAGGCAAATTAATTGCACATTGATTTTTGCAGGGTTCGATTTTCAAAAATCATTTGCTCTAACTTTCAGAATGACTACTATTACATAGTACTTGTATCGTATAAGAAGTGGCCCGTTTACCAAATGGATGGTAAATAAAAGTGTTCTTGAATGGTGACCTTGTGGCTAAGCCATTGGGGTATGAGGTCCCCATTCTAAGAATAAAGTTTGTAAGCTAAAGAAGGCATAAAATATCTAAGGGATACAATATCAAAAGAAGGTAAATTGTTTTAGGCTTTAATTTCAAAAGATGTGCCTCACATGCTAACTTGTGTTTCTACAGGGATGGTGAAAAGTCTATGATGATTGTCTTATATGTGGATGACCTTACATATGAATATGAAAATATGATCCATTATACTCAAAAGGCTTTGGGCTCTAAGTTTGAAATGATAGACTTGGGATTGTTGCACTATTGTTTGGGGATTGAAGTTTGCCTAAGAGCCGAGCAAAATCTTTTTCTCTCAAAAGAAGTATGCATGGGAGATCTTGAAAGCATTTGGCATGATTGAGTATAAGGAGATAGCTACACCTATGGAGGTCAATGTAAAGTTATCTACTGAGGATTTATCAATACTAGCAAAGCTTGGGAGGTACAGGAGGTTGTAAGCAATCTCAGCTATTTATGCAACACGAGGCTAGATACCGGTTTTTCTATTGGTGTTTTGAACATGTTTTCAAATAAACCACAAGAAAGTCATTGGAAAGTTGAGATACAGGTGCTCAAATAGTTGGAGGGAACTCTTAACTATGGTATCACATATAGTTCTAAAAGCTCTATTGTAGAAAACTATGACTCAGATTGGGCAAGTAACAATGATTCTAGGAAATCACTATTTGCATATTGTTTCTCTTTAGGTTCATAAATCTTCTCTTGGATCACTATGAAGCAACCAACAATGGCATTGTCTTCCACCGAAGCAGAGTATAAGGTAGCTTGTTTTGTTGTATGTAAAGCAATACGGTCAAGGAGGATCTTATGGCATATGGGAATGTAGGATGAAGATCCAATAGTACTAATATGTGATGATCGGAGTAGATCTACATTGCCAAAAATCCAATGTTTCATGCATGAACCAAATACATTGAAATCCAGTATCAGTTTGTGCATGATTTAGTCAAGGATGGTATAGTAGATCTAGTCTTTTGTCCAATGGAGGAGAATGGAGTAGATATTTTTACCAAAGCTTTTACAAAGGATCTACTTTGCGTTCATATTCTAACGATCCTTGGTGCTCAAAGTTTTATGGTCCCCATTATGAGGAGAATCCACGTGTGAGTTCAGACATTGGCTAGGTCGTCCTAACTTGTATATTAGACGAGGTCTATGTGATTAGATGGCAAAGGGTGACCTTTGTGGATCTAGACTTTCGGTTAGATAGAGTATTCGTGTTGTAGAAACTTGAGGCACAATGCATCGAGTTATGGTGATAGTAAAGGGAATATTCCTTGGTCGAATAGACCAACCAAGGAATATTCATACCTTCAGAGGCTACCTTCCTAGGCTATAAAAGGAAGACTTGTCCCAAGCCATCATCAATATATCTTTCACCCATTTGGATGTCTTCTAGCTAGCCTTAAGCTCTTTGCCTATAATTTGTACGGATCACTATCTAAGCTTCATAGTGGAAGCATACGGTTGGATAGAGCAATCTTTGTGTCATTTAGTTTGGAATTAAAGAAGTTAATGTTCTTCTCATATTTGTTGTGTATTCTTTACTCCTTGCTCAGATTCTATCTATATGTAAATTTTTATAGACATATAGCTGCAAAAGATTTTATCAAATGAGTTACATAAGTTGCAAAAAATTCATTAGTTAAATCATCCTAACCAAGACTTTTATCCTTAGACAAGTGCAATAAGACACTTATAACCTCATCCATAAAAATATCAGCTTCTAACCTGATTCCTGACCAATGCAAAAATACTAAATGGACATGAGTAATTCGATCAGAGGTAGCTATCTCGAACCTAGAAGTTCTAGAAAATAACTTTTACACATATGAAAAATAGACCAAGGGTTTGTAACCACATGACCATTGGCATTTTTTCGTCTCACTATATTTTTCCATGTAGAAAATACATACAATAATTTATGGGATTGACAAGATTTATCTTGCAAATCCTTAGTCTCAAGACTTTGAGTTTGCTTGTTGATAGAATCTTTACTGAAAATACTTAATAAGATTTGCCAATCTCATAGATAATGGAGACAAGGAAGCACCATTTAGAGACTCAAGCAATAAGGAACAAACTAAAGCCAATATTTTCTCTGTAGCATCCATATGTTGCCTACAAAAGTGAAGCATGGTGAATTTCATAATGCTTGACAACCCTCTATACATTACTAATCAACTATTCAAGAAAGTGTTAGAATTTACCAAATCAATGGACAATGCCCAATGTTTTAGATAGTTGGTCTATAGTGCGAACACAACTACATTAATAAGTTGTATAACCACTTCTAGTATTTGTTCTAGAGTTAAATGAACTCTAGTTGAGTTAGGGATAGGTCTCACTTACTTAAGACCTATTGTACTTTCATTCTATCATTCTAGCACATGAATCTTTTGAGTGTGGAACTATTACCCACTCTTGCTCATTGCCTTGTGTTCACACACACACACACACACACACACACACACACACACACACACACACACACACACACACACACACACACACACACACACACACATCCTCCATTTTACACATTACTAATCAACTATTCAAGAAAGTGTTAGAATTTACCAAATCAATGGGCAGTGCCCAATGTTTTAGATAGTTGGTTTATAGTGTGAACACAACTACATTAATAAGTTGTATAACCACTTCTAGTGTTTGTTCTAGAGTTAAATGAACTCTAGTTGAGTTAGGGATAGGTCTCACTTACTTAAGACCTATTGTACTTTCATTCTATCATTCTAGAACATGAATCTTTTGAGTGTGGAACTATTGCCCACTCTTGCTCATTGCCTTGTGTTCACACACACACACACACACACACACACACACACACACACACACACACACACACACACACACACACACACACACACACACACCCTCCATTTTCAACATTTGGTATCAGAGCAGCTTCTACATGTGGATTTTGAACAATCATCATTGTCAGTCAGTGCCACCCCACTAAAGTCTTGTTGTAGCCATTCAATGTTTAGCTCGAGGAAGATAAGTTGTTATTTTGGAGGAGGTGGTGTTATTGTATTCGGCTGGCACGTAGTCTTATACATAGTCTTGTATGCACATGTGTACATATAGTCCCTCTCAACCCTATTCATAATATTCTTAGCCTTACCTGTCATTTTCTCAACCTTCTTGCGCTACCTACCATTTTTTGTAGACTTGAGGAAAAACACAAATACCCTAATTTTCCAAATTTGGGGATTTTTGTAGCTTTTTGCAATTTCTCATCCATCTTGCTTGTCTCATACCAAAATTTGAAGAGATTTTCAATTTCTCACACTGTACTAAGAAATTTGGGGATTTTGACTAACTTTCCTAAATTGTAAAATTTCTCAAAATTTCTTCGAAGAGTTGCCGTGCATGAATCTCCATTGAAATTGGCAATATTGCATAATTTCTTCGACATTGGTGAGACAAATTTGGGGCTTTTTAGTTTTTTGGCTTTGATGATATGCATCACAAGGTGCGTTTTAGTTGTTGGTTACTATTGGCATGCATCTTGAGGTGATATTTTTACAAAAATTTAGACTATAAGATTAAAATTTCTTTAATTCCCTTGAAATTTCAAGAAGAAATTTAGGGCTTTTTTCCTATACGCATCCCAAGGTAGAGAATCAATGGTACAATGTTTAACTGCTGCTACAGTCAAATTGAATAGTAAATTTGAAAAAAAAGTAAAAGTTTTGATGAGAATTAGTATTAAATTGTTGGAATTTAAATTTTTGTGAACACACATTATGAGGAGGCAAGTGTATTACAATAATATACAGTAGTGTATTACTATTATTCTTGTGATTGAATGTTGATTTGGGTGACATAGGTGCACACTTTGGCATTTGTGTGACAATTTGACAATCTTGAAGGATTTCTAGTACTCTAAGGAGCACACGCACTATTGTTGAAGATTGAAATGACTAGATTTTTTGGTTGATTTTAGTTGTTTTTGAAGGCTAAATGGTTGATTTTTGAAGGATTTTGAGTGATGATTAGTTGTTTTGGAAGTGTTTTGGATGATAGTGATTATGTTTTGGAAGCTCATGATGATTTTCAGTGAAGATATGAGGCTCAGTGATGTTCTGAGAGGTTTTGTTGAGGTTCTGATACCTTCTGTTTTGTTATGTTTCTCTTTTGTAAGAAGCATGGATTGATGATTGATGGAAGTTGATGTCTTTTGAAAGCTCATTGAATGGTTTTTTTAATAGTTTGGAATGGTTTTAGTATGAGTTATGTGGTTTTGATGCTTTTTGTTGACCTTCTGTAACCTTCTGTTGAGCTTCTGTAGAGCCTTTGTTCCTGCTCTGTTCCTGTTCTGTTCTGTTCTGTATGCCACTGTAACTGTTCTGTGGAATGTATGTATGATTTTGGGAAATTTTTCTAGCCTTGGAAAGAGGTGAATGTAAGTTCAAAAGAGCTCAAGGAAGTGGAATAAGCAGTTGTTGAAGACTCAAGAGAAGACTGTGAAGTGACAGTGATGAGCTATGAAGAGTCACTGTAATGGCTCTGGTGACCTTTTATATCAGACACACCTTTTGGAAGGGGCATACGCGACCAAAGAAGGATTATTATGAGTGATTATTGAGTATTGTAGTAAGGAGATGATGTACTATTGATTGAGAGAGAAAGAGAGAGTCAGAGATAGCCAATTCTATGTAAAACAATGTATCTATTTATGAGAGACTGTGAGAGAAAACTAAGAAGACAATGAAGATGAATAATATGTGATACTTTTCCATGAAAATTGGTGTTTCTTTTGAGTTCTCTTTTTTGGTTGATGAATTCTATGAAGAATACGAAGAGAATGATGAATTTTATTGAAGTTAAAACCGTGGGAGGATTGTTTCTACGATGCTGCGTGAAGATTTCTTGCTAGTGGTGTTTTTTTTCTTGTTGTGGTTCTCTAAAGAATGAAACAAAAGCTTGATCTTGGTGGCAAATTATTTGGGAACAAACTAAAGTGCAGAAATAGAGAGAATGACCATCCATGGAACATTTGGTATTCATTGAGAAGTTTCCAAACATCATCAAGTGGGAGATTGTGAAGAAGCTTGAGGAGTCGTGGTTAGTGGAGGTTCACGAAAACAAGAAAGAAAAGAGTTGGAATTTGTTCATAGATGCTCAACAGCAGGACATGTGGGAGGCATGGTGTATTAACAATCTTCTGTTTGTTCAATTAGCAACCCACTGGAAGTTGGTAGACAGAGTGTTCTTCACGAGGATACATTGTTGAAACCATTAGAAGGTGGCATTACTATGATGATGGCATAATAATGATTCTCAAAAGAATGAGTTTTGATACCTTCAGAACCAAATATCTCCCTCTCTGTAGTGGTTTGAAAGCTGAATTCAGAGATGTAGAAAAGAAGGAAGTAGAAGAGATATTGGCCCAAGAGTCCTCTAGAGACTGAAGCCCTTTTGATTCCATTTAGTTGAGTACAGACTAACTGGTTGGACCCAACCCTCTGATGAATGACACAATCAAGAGGCAAGCACTAGAACGAGTACAGAGGTACGTGAGAAGAGAGAAGGTAAAAATTAAGACTGAGAACGAGCTTGCAGAGCAGAAGCCTCTTTTGACGCCCTAAAAGCACTCTTTACAGAAGTCCCCATGGCGACTCAAGGTCCCCTTCCGAGTTAGATTCGTCCTAGAAATATTGATGATAGGCCAACAAATGTAGTCCCATTGCCCATTTTTAAGGGAGAGTACAATGAAGACCCTGATCTTCATATAGCAGAGTTTATGGTAGCATGTGTGGCTAAAAATGCTAGAACCCTTGAGCATTGGTTAGCGATATTTCTTGCCACTTTCAAGGACACAATGTTTCACTAGTATGAGAGACAAATAGCATGAACTTTCGGTACATGGGATGACCTGAAGTTGGCATTCCTCACTAAATTCATATGTGAAGGTTTTGAAGAGCGGATACAAGAGGAGTTCATGAACCTAAGTCAGAACCTAAGTCAGTCCTTTGGAGAAAGAGTAGAAACTTATGTCTCGCGAATGGAATCCATTCTGAAGAGATGGACCAATTATCATTTGGATGAAGGTATCTAGAAAGGAGTGTTCCTTAGAGGCCTACAACCAAAAGTTCGCAAGTTCGTGGAATTGAGAAGAGTAGTCAATTTGCAAGCTGTAGTGGAAGGTGCAAGACTGTATAATGAAGTTGAAGCAAGGTTGTCAATGACCTTAGGAAGAGGAGACTTACCTCCTCCCATGCTAGAAATGGTATACCCACCAAATGCGATTCCAGGAATAGTTCCCTATCCCTACCCCGAGATGCAAACAATGCCACAGTACAATACACCTAATCCACAGTGGTGACTGCATATGACAATGCCTCAAATGATGGTTCAACCATAACAATAGTGGTCTCATACAATTCCTCCAATGGCGATTCAACAATAGTGGAATCGTACCCGCTAGAATCAACAACCCCAAGTCTCAATATGAGCTCTGAATCAGAACCGGAATAGAGGACCTTCTGGATCAACCCAATTAGTTTATGCAGTAATCATAGAAGCTTCCCAAAACCCTACTACAAGTACTCCAGGAAGTGAAAATCGGAAGGACCACCTATCCAATTCAGTGGCAAGTATAAAGAAAGAGCTTATGGATATGATTACATAACAACTATAGATGTTGAAGGTGCATACCGCCAATATATCCACTCCTGCAGGAGGTGGGAGAGAGAGGTGATGCATTCTAATACATGGTGTGGAAAGTGCCATCAAGCAAGACATTTAGCCACTGAGTGTAGCCGAAAACCAACCATTCATGGAGCCTTCTATTCATACTATTTGAGGAAGAACCATATAGAGGGTATTTGCTCTCTGAAAGAGATGCACGAACGAAGAAAGAAAGAAGAAGACACAATATTCAACTTGTTGGAATCCAAAATGACAATGTAGGACATTGGACCAAAGCCTAGGGAGTTTGGTCCTAAATTTGGACCCAGAAGATTTCCATCCCAAAGTTATAGAGAAAGACAATCTGTGGTGGTGGCCGTAGATCAGAAGTGGAGTGCTACAGATGCGGAGAAAAGGGACACATTTCACCAAATTGTCCAAACCCTAGAAGGTGTGTGGATTACAAGCCCTTATGCAGTTGATGCAAAGGAGAAGGCCACACTACAAAAGATTGTCCAAGTCCAGCCCCTGTGGAATCTACTTCTGATACCCAATAGAAGACCCAAGAACCCGCTTCCAATTTGGTGGAATTGGAAGTGGCCGCTATAACACGTGCAGAGAAAGGAGAACTGGTAATTCCAAAAGAGAATGTTCCTTTTGCCAAGACTGTAAAGTTTAGTCTTCCTCGGGAAAAGAAAAACAATGCAATCCAGAACAATGAAGTACAGAGAACTACAGAGCCACAGAGAGCTACAGAGATAGTTGCAGAGACAGGACCAGAATTCCATGAAATAGAGGATGTGGAAGTACCTCCTCATGAAGAAGAAGCGTAGATGTTGCCGCTTCTAGAATAAAAAGGGAAGATAAAAGTGGGCACGGCCCCATTTTCCAGCCGATTGGAAAAGCTTGTAGATCCTATCAGAGAGTATGATTTGGTCAAAGACCTAGACACTTTTAAACCAAACTTAACATTTCAACAGTTGTTGATGTTGTCTCCTAGCTCCGTCGAAAGAAATTCAAAAGCATACTGACTAGAAGATGAGGCTTAAGAATTATTCCCTCCGTGATGACCAAGTCCAACAGAGTCTCAGAACCTGTAAAGGAAGTAGATGTGGCTAATGCCTTCTTGGATCCTAGAACCCCAGAGATTGGCATATGGATTAAAGGGTGCTTTATTGTAGATTCATTGATCAATGGAGTCTCATCAGTAAACATAATGACATATGTGACAATGAAGGATCTAGGATTGCAAGGAATGCAACCTACACAGTGGCTTATTAGATTGGCAGACCAAAGTAGAATCAAACCGTTGGGCATTCTCCCATACGTAAAGACAACCTTCGCAGGAAGAGACTATTGGGCGAACATATCTAGTGGTCAAACCAAATTCCTATGGGACCTCATACCCTTTGCTATTGGGAAGACCTTGGCTTTTTGAAGCAAGAGCAAGGACGGACTGGTTCAAAGGAACCCTAACCCTCGGAAAAGGACCCAACAAAGTGGTGTTGAAGTTGTATGGATCGCAAAAAGGAAATGAATCCACATCCATCAAAGTCATAACTGACTCCTCTAATGAAGTAACAGATAGTACATCAGAAGACGAAGAGGTTGTCAAACAGATCTTTCCCAAGAAAACAGAGGCATAGTCCCTAATAGTGGGCATTGTAAGCCAATTATCGAGGGAAGTAAAGTATTTTTCTATGGGTGAATACTTCCTGTGCCTAAGCCAGGAATGACTTCTAAAATCACTACTGACAGTGAGATAGAAGCATGGATGTATTGCTCTCCCTGTTACATGGCCATAGTAGAGCCAAAGACAGAGGCAGAAGGCGAAGTAGAGAACCTGTTCTTCTCTTATAGAGCTCCTACTCTTACAGAGGTAGAGTCAGAGCCTAAAGAGGACGATGATGAAGCTAGAAAAGAAGATTATGAAAGCGAGATAGAAGAATCTATTCCATCTAAAGAAGGCATGGATGAAGAGGGAGTTCTAGAAGCCTCAGAAGCAGAAGACTTCATATTGTTGGATAGAATGACGATGGTACCCTTTGGATTGGTAAATGGATATTCTCATATGCAAAGCCTTTGTAAGAAATGGATTAAGAAAAATAAGCCGCCTTTTATCAGTGGTCCTTGCCACCCTCATCTACCCTTGCCAAGAAAGGATGATGATGATGCCCCTTGTCAACAAGCACCAACCCCAAGGGCCCAATAGAATTTTGAGAGTCCGTGTTATGTGACGTTCCTGGATGCATCCACAGAAGAGGAGTCCTTGAGCTCCGAGGTAATTAATACCCAAACCAAATCTGAGACAGCCTTGATATCATTTCAGCATCCCAAGGAGCAATTGAAGTCCTCACGGAAATAAGAAGTCGAGTCTAGTGGGACATTAGAAGAAGACACCACCCCCTTGAAGGAGTTGAATATATACCCAGAAGTAGTCCGTGGGACCTTCATCCGCAAAGCGAAAGGTAAAAGGCAGTTAACCTTTGTGGATGTAGATGGCACTGAACGCCACTTGAAGGTGGGTAGCAGCCTGCCAAGAGGGGAGTTGTCGATCTTGTACAACTTATTGAAAGAGAATTTAGACGTATTTGCATGGTCCTATAAAGACATGAAAGGGATTGATCCCACAATATGTCAGCATCACATTGACTTGGAGCCTGATGTTAAGCCAGCACGACAACGACAGAGGCGCATGAATCCAAATTACTCCACCTTGGTGAAAGCAGAGCTGCTAAAGCTTTTAGAAGCTGAGTTCATCTATTGAGTGGCTAATAATGAATGGGTTTCACCCATCATGGTCATACCCAAGAAGAATGGGAAGCTTTGCATATGTGTGGATTTCCACAAATTGAATTCTAAAACAAAGAAGGATCACTTTCCTATCCCTTTTACAGACCAACTGTTAGACACAGTTTCAAGACATGAGCTTTACTCCTAGTTAGATGGCTTTAGTAGTTACAACCAAGTGTAGATAGCAGAAGAAGATCAGTCCAAAACAACCTTCACCACAGAATGGGAGACCTATGCTTATAGGGTGATGCCGTTTGGGCTCTGCACAACGCCCTTGCTACCTTCCAGAGAGTCATGATGGCCGCATTCCAAAATCGTGTGCATGACTTTATTGAGGTATATCTTGACAAATTCTGTGTTTATAGTTTGATCCTTAAATATTGGGGACATTTGGAGCAATGCTTTTATCGATGCCGGAGTATGGGATCTCTCTCAACCCCTACAAATGCATATTTGGAGTCTCTTTTGGAGTTCTATTGGGGCACATTGTCTTTGTACAAGGGATATCAAATTGCAAAGATTGAGAAGATCATAGCCTTAATAACACCAACCAACCTCAAACAGTCGAGGTGATTTCTAGACCATGTGGGCTACTACACAAGGTTCATAGCCCATTTTGCAACAAAGGCAACCCCCTTGCATAAGCTTCTAAAGAAAGATGCGGAGTTTATTTGGATAGAAGAATGTGACAAAGCCTTCAACACTCTAAGAAGCAATGTCTGATTGAGGCACCCATCCTGCAACCTCCTAATTGGACGAAGGAGTTCCATGTACACACTGATGCATCAGTTGAAGGCTTAGGTGCAGTCCTATGCTAGAAGGGATCCTCGAAGCTGGATCAACCCATTTATTATGCAAGCAGAAGGGTCATTGACAGAGAGCGAAACTATATAGTGATAGAACTGGAGTGTTTGGCAATGGTGTTTGCCCTAGAGAAGTTTTGCCACTACCTGCTGTCAACTCATTTTAAATTTTATGTGGACCATGAAGCCCTATCCATCCTGATGATGGACAAAAAATTGCACAAAATTTTTAAAACACCCAAATTCAAACATCAAGGTTTCTACATTTTTAAGGTTTTGAGATTTTTAAAATGGCAGATATGGGGAAGATGAATAAGAAATTAGGTGAATTTTCAAGGTTTTTTTGAAAACACCCAAATTCAAACATTAGGGTTTCTACGCTTTTAAGGTTTTGAGAATATTAAAATTGCAAATATGGGAAAGATGGATAACAAATTAGGTAAAATTTGAGGTTTTTTGTTCAGATTTGTAGAAAATGCTGGGCAAATTTTAGGAGAGGTTGACAGAGGTTGCAAGGCTATGTGCAGGGCTACATGTGGAACTATATGTGGGTTTTGTAAAGAGAGAGATTGCATGTAGTTTACACAATGAGAGGGGTTGCATGCAACCTACGTGGAGAGAGAGACTATAGAAGAAAATGCTGTGGCTAAGGTGCTAGATGCAAGTAGCAATGCCTTGAGGAATTCTACCTACCAAAGCTAGCAATAAAGTGGATAGTGGTCTCTTGATACATTAAGAGATAGCCTAGTGGTAAAATATAGCATTGCCAAGTTTGGAATTAAGGATTTGAATCCCTTCATTCGCCATAAAAGGTGACACATCTACTTTTGAGGCTTTGCGAATTTCAAAGTGAAGGGAGAAGCTTGAGTGGGAGCATGAGCAAGGGAAAGCAAGAGAGAGACAAGCTATGGTGGAAGGAGTAAGAAAGCTAGAGAGAGAGACACAAGATGTGGGGAACTCTAACATTCACAATGTGTGACCTGCCTTTTCTTATCCATTAGTCATTGAAAGAATTAAGAATGAAGTGATAAAGTTAGATACCCGCTACCTACAATCTATACGCATGTGGACCCTACAGTGTAAAGGTGTGCGGGTAATGTAACTATAGTGAATACATGGGTCGTATAGGTATTGTCTCCTTTATCCCCCCAACAACCTCCCACTTAAGGGAGAATGTGCCTCTAGTAAGGAGAGAGCAAGAAAAAAGTGAAAAAGTATAAATGTACATAGAGTATAATAGGATGAGAAAAAATGTCATCTCATCCAATGCCAATCATCTTCCTAAGGAAGGTAAAACACTCTGTTGAGAGTCTTTTAGTAAGTAGATGTGCAAGATGTTGGTGTGTTAAGATCATGAGAAGCTCAATGGACTTGTCTTCAACAACATCTCTAATAAAGTGGTAATGTATCTCAATGTGCTTTGTCTTCATATGGAAGATCAAATTCTTAGCCAAGTGAATATTACTCATAGAATTCGAATGCAATGTAGGGACCACATCAATAATATCAAGGCTTGTCACCACACCGTCTAACTAGAGAGTCTCCTTGCAAGCCTCAATGGTTGCAATATACTTTGCCTTTGTGGTAAATAGGGCCATTCATTTTTATACACCGAGCATTCAAAAAATTAGCACCTTTAGTAAAGGTGAAGACATAGTGAGAGGTAAACTTCATACTGTCACCTGTCCTATATAATTAGAGTTAGTGTACCCCATGAATCCTGTATCCTAGCACCATAACATATGCACATATCTATAGTGCCCTTAAGTTATCTCATGATATTCTTTTTGACATTCCAATTCCTCTTGCTAGATGTAGCCATATAGCATGCTAGAACACCTACTATAAATGCTATATCGGGAAGAGTGGTGATCATGACACACATCAAACTATCTACTATACATGCATAAGGTATTAGCCATCTTGGCCTTTTTCTCATGATATTGTAAACAATTGGCTTCACTAATCTTCATATGAGAAGGTAAAGGAAGCGAATAGGCTTAACATCTTGTATATGAAACTGCTCAAGGACCTTCTAGATGTACTTCTTTTGTAACAAGTAAAGGAGCCCCTTAGAGTGATCGCATATAATGTGAATCCAAAGAACATGTGAGGCCCATCCCATGTCCTTCATGTTAAAGTTCTTTTTGAGCTAATGTTTCAAGACATCTAGCTCATCATCAGTGCTTCCAACAATCAATATATCATTCATGTAGAGTACCAAAATCATAAGGCTGCCAACATCGGCCTTCTTCTATATAAATGGATCCATATCATTGCAAGTATATCCCTATGAATGCATATAAGCATCAAAATTGTGATACCATTCCCTAGGTACTTGCTTAAGGCCATAAAGGCTCTTTCTCAACCTGCACACTAGGTGTTCCTTACCTTTTTTCTCAAAGCCCTTAAGTTGCTGCATATAAATCTTATCATGCAAGTCCCTGTGTAAGAAAGCCATCTTTATATCCATTTGATAAAAGTCCATATCTAACTAAGCCCTTAGGTTACTGCATATAAATCTTATCATGCAAGTACCTACGTAAGAAACCCATCTTTATATCCATTTGATAAAAGTCCATATCTAACTAAGCAACCAAATCCAACACTAAACGTAGGGTAGTCACCTTGACTATAGGAGAAAACACTTCATCAAATTCAATACCATGCTCCTATTTAAAACCCTTAGCGATTAATTTGGCCTTATATGCTGGCTTCGGACATCTAGGGGTACTTTTCAACTTGTACACCCACTTGTATATCAAAGCACACTTTCTACTAGGCAAAGAAATCAAATCCCATGTATGATATTTTTGCAATGAGTCTTTGACTTCATGGCCTTCTCCCAAGAGTGACTATCACCTCTATGCATGGCTTCATCATATATAAGAGTCTCACCAACATATGTTACCATAACATAATCCATGGAGGGCTCAAACTGCTTAAGGGGACCTCTATCTCTAATAGAATGCCTCAAAGTAGGTTGTAGGGCCTCTATATCCTATTTAACATCATGGGCATGGGTCATTGGAAGATCAATTTTAGAGGATGTCTAGTTGGTTGTATGGGAGTAGGCGGATCCTCTTGAAATATCACATTATGTACCTCAACTACCTACTTAGAGGTTGCTTATGCATTTGCTCCTCATGGAAAACAACATCATGGTTGCAGATGACCTTCTCAACAACCTATGGATGCCATAGGCAATAGTCCTTCTCACCTACATCCTTGTAACAAAGAAAGATGCATTTCATTGACTCAAAATCTAGCTTATTGTGATTGTCATTGGGAACATAGAAAAAAACCTCACGACCAAAGACATGCAAATGGACATATGATGGAGGTTTTCCAAGACCATACATCCTTTGTAACTTGATAGTCAATAGTAGTGCATGGGGATCTATTACTAAAATGTACAATAGTAGTAACTGCCTCAACCCACAAATAAGCCTGCTTGGCTAAGCATACTTTGGACTCTCTCTAGAATTGTCATATTCATGCGCATATCTATACTATTCTAGGGTGGGATGTATGGGGGACAATCAATTGAAACTTTATAAAGTACTCGACTGAGAAGCCCTCAATGGCACGATTTAGTAGTCCATCGAGAGACTTTTTCTAAGCAACCTTGCCTGATACTCCTTAGAATATCACGTGATTTGTTTCCTAGGCTCTCCCGAGTCCACTTTGCAACAAAAAATGGAAGGTTTTGGCCATAATCTATAAGGATAGACTTGAATGTGTCAGGTAAGTCAACTCAACTCAAAGCAAATCAATGATGCGCTTGGTTGATAGTGAGTGATAAATGAGGCAGAATGATATGCATCCTCTCTACCCATAGGGTATAATCTCGACTCTTTTTTCCTAAAACAACATTGATTTAAGTCTATACTAGGCAGTCATGCATTCATCTACTTTCCTAAATCTAGTGCCTTGAAGGAAAACTCTCGACTTATTGAGACCACCCATATGTAGGATAGCCCATTAAGGATCTCGCCCTCCTACTTTTCTTGGGGGTGTGTTTTACTTATCCAATCATTCTAACACATTTGATATGCAAAGATAGCTTCTTTAATTAATCATTAAACATTGGTTCCTTCATGTAATTCATTACCACAAATACAAAGACAATGTCAAATAGTCCTTTGAAAGTAGTTACAAAACAATGTATTCATCGTGTGCCTTTTCCAAGATGCAATGCCAACTTGGCATTTTGTCCCTTAATTCCGAATTCATGTCTAATATTAGGCACATTATCTACCAATCCACCCTTATCTAGAATTAGGACCTTCCAAGAAGTCTATCTTGGGTCATGGAAGGGTTGGGTGATTCCTTGGAGGATAAGGGGTTTACTAGTCCGAGTCCCCCTGTCACACCCTCACCTCCTCCTACCACCCAAGGGTTTCCTATGGAGAGACCTCTTGTATCTAGGGTTGGTTGTAACCTCCAACTAGGTCAAATAGCCCCTTGGTGAAGGATTCCCACCATTAACATTGTATAGGTTTAGCGCATAATATAATTTCCATCCATGATGGCACAAGAACTTTTGTGCAAACATAATCAAGCAACCAAATTATCAACAATAGTTAGAAAAATATTATTTTTTCATAGCATCAATCCAACAACCATTTTGAATATTCGATATGAATCAACTAACTTATCTTGGGTAAGGAAACCATCTCTTTCCAATTCAACAAACCTTATCTTAAGAGACAAATCATTAGACCAAAATAACATCATTGTGATATATCACAAAATAGGCTGCAATTCGCAACAACTCATTCTTCCCCTAAACAATACATGCTATTCATAAGTAAAAGATATACATCTCTAGTATTTTTTTTTTCATCACATTGTATCAATGACATCTATCTTTGTTTCTATCTTCCTCCTAGGTCTTTAGGATTTTCTACAACATGACGAATTCGAGTATTACTTAGCAATATGCATTGCTACTTCACAAAGCAATTCCATGCACAACTCTTACGTTTCAACCCCATGAACGACCTTTATTTCCATGCAATAATAAAGTGGACTAGATATCAAAGCTATGATTTAGACATGGATCATATGATAATCATAATCTCAACTTATCTTATAACCAAAAGCAAGGGATATAGGGGGACACATGGAGTCCTTTGCAAGTCGTAGACTTGACGTGCTACCATGTTGTAGGAATAGTGGGATCAAAGTGCGGTTGAGGGACCACCCTCCAGCTTGGTACTATTTGACTTAGTGGTATTGCCACTTGCCAAGATTCGGTAGTTGAACGAGCTAACACATAAGGACCAATGGAAGAACCCACAATGTGATGAACTTGCTATTGAGCCCCCAAATAAGAGATCCCTTGTCCTCTCCTTGTTTCTATCTTCTTCCCTTCTCTTTTTTTCTTGCTACCTCTCTCTCCTTCTATCTACCTCTCTTTCTCTCTCCCCCCCTTTTCCCCTTCTATATTTACTCTTTCTTTTCTTCTCCTCTATCCTCTTCTCTCTCTCCTTATCTCTATCTGTACCCTTATCTCTCTTTATCTCCTCTCTCCTCTTTTTCTTCTTCTTCTCACTTCTCCTAATCCTCCTTTCTCCTCCTCATCTTCCCTTTCTTCTACTCCTCCCCTCCCCTCTTTCTCTCTTTCCTTCTTCTACTTTTCCTCTCTCTTTTCCTTCTCCTCTTTCATTCTACTACTCCTCTCTCTTCTTCTTCTCCTCTTTTCTTCTACTCTACTCTTCCCTTCTCCTCTTTCCCTCTACCCCACACCTCTCTGCTTCTTCCATTCTTTCTACTCCTCATCAACATAGGGTGAAAATCCTAAGGCCTTAAGGCATTAAGCTTTGTATAACCTTAAGGGTGGGATATCCTCCCCTCTTTTTTCTCCTAGCATGATCAACACACTTTCCAAAAGCAAAAGCTGGCCATCAAGCCTTTATAGTAAGGCTCATATAGCCTTAGTAAATGCTATTGTCTTCCTGTATCTTCCTATTTCGCCATTAGTGGAGCTCTTTCTCCCTCACAATTATGCATTTGAGATGCTTCACAATAACAACACTTGTGGGGTTCATAGTGGCATTGATGCCATTGATTTGAAAATTACGAGGCATACTTGATTTTGTGAGGTGAAGGGTGGCAACGATGATGTCGATGTAGCAGGTGGCATATATATTTTTTTTCATCTTTTAAAATTTTTAAAGGTTGACCCCTTTAAATCCCCCCAAAGCCCCATTCATATGCAATCTCAGGGATGTTACACACTTAGTACTCTTCTCATCACAAAACTACTCAAAGGCTTTAGCTACCTAGTCACCCCCCATTGTCATATCATAGGAAATTTGGCCTACAGTCCCTCTTCATAGATCTATTAGAGGAGATCTTGCACTAATCTAAGCTAGGAAAAATTATATTAGTAGAGAATTTTAATGCCATTTCACAAAGTAGGAAATGTGACTCATATGACTTTCGGAATCTAGGACAACTAGACATGATGGATGTAGAGGAAGTCAACATGGACCAAGTATTAGCTAGCTCCACATGAGATAGCACTTGATATGGTTAGTAGCTACTAGAGCTGGCACATGATATCATCTCTTTATCTGTAATGGGATGAAGAAATGTCTCAAATCAGGCACTTATGTACTTCTAGCCCACTTTCTTTAGCACAATGGGCTATGTGCTCTGTTGCATTGAGATAGTGGAGTTAGTTAGATCCTTCATCATCCACCCCTATTTAATCAGAGTGTATGTTCCATTGAGAAAGTGGAGTTATTCAAATCCTTCATCATCCACCCCTATTTGATTAGAGTGGACTAAATCTACCCATCCCTCACTATATCCTCCTCCCTACTTCCATGAGCTCCATCCACTACCTGCACCTAGTCCACTACCTTCTATTTCATGCATGAAATATGCAATATATATAGCCACCATGTATATGATGGGCTTTCAAATATTGAGCACATAGCCTCCCTAGTGATATCTTCCATCTCACTTCCATCCTATATTTTGCCACCCTCCAAAGCTCCCTACAGTCCACATGCACTACCGACTTTGCATAGCATATGGGACCATGCCTCAAAACTAGTAGTATGATGATGAGTATAGGGAGCTATCTAGACACATTTGGACAGAGAGGGGATATATCTACATAACAATGTTACAATAAACATGCACAGAGAGAGAGAGAGAGAGAGAGAGAGAGAGAGAGAGAGAGAGAGAGAGAGAGAGAGAGAGAGAGAGAGAGAGAGAGAGAGAGAGAGAGAGAGAGAGAGAGAGAGAGAGAGAGAGAGAGAGAGAGAGAGAGAGAGAGCTATGACTAATGTAGTTAGAGAAAAATCCTATAGACAAGGACATCATCACTATGTATGCATGATAAAGCAATGCAAGAGCAATCGCTGGGCTGAACATAGCATTCATTGAGTAGGTAGTGCAGCCATGGGACCAAATTCTAAAGTAGAAGAGAAAGAGGAAATGATTCCTTGCATCAATGAAATGGTGTCATGTTCTAACAATCAGTGAGCTTTTAAGCACAACAAGTATGTTGTTGCAAAAGAATCAATGGCAAACTTTGAGGGTCCTATCTCCTTGGAGCCTTAGGTGTACTCTTATGCCCAAGTCACTAATAACTCTGAAGAATCTCAAGATTTGGACTAGGAGCGCTTGGAATTAGCCAATACTCTATTGATCGACTATGTTCAGCATAATCATGATGCTTTCCTTGACATCGATAAGGATGATGTTGTGGATGCTAGTATGGACACAAAGACAGTGCTATGCCCTTTTTCAGGTTTATATGAGAGAGGGATGATTCTCTTTTTCATATGCAAAATCCATGTCTTTATGGGTCTATCAGTGGTTGTGGTCACTATTGCAAGAAGAATGTGTAGATAAAATGTTTTCTCTTTCTTCTAGAAGTGGAAATATCTAAGTCTCCTCTATTATTGGAGATAATTTTGCATATGGAACTAAGTGATGTCTATGAGATGTTTCTCAAATCATCTAAGAATCATGATGATTCCTTGGCAAGGTTGCCTTCTCTTTCATGTCAACTAGTCAATGTTGTGCCATGGAGACCTGTAGTAAGTTTCTAGTGTCTTCTTCAATGTCGGATTCAATAAGAATGCTCAATTTGAATGGGTATTGAAAGCTATTATGCACTATATTTGCCTTTATTAAAAGATGCTATGGCAACTCTTGACAATATTCTGGTTCCCCCCTACTATGAGGGCAATAAATTGAAATCACTTATGCATGTTGTGGGATACTTCCCATAGAAGTACCGCTTGGTTTCATTTGAAATGGTCAAGCATGGATCTATTGCTCTTTTGTCTTAAATAAGGCACTTTTGTAGGCCATTACTTTTCTTATAGAAAATTGGATCATTTTAAGCCTAAGTATCGAGAAAAATGGGATGCTTGTCTCGTTGTTGGATAAAGGAAAACAGTCCATGCAATCCTCAACTCAATTTGAACTCGGTTGGGTTGATGCTCCTTCAAAAAAAGAGAAAGTGGTTGATTCTAAGTTGCCAATTTGTAATGAAGAATTCAACCAGGAAAATAAATCTAACTAAAATTGAAATAGACATGAAATAACAAAAGAACTATTACACCAAGACATCTTCCATGTATTAATGCTGATGCTTCATCTAGCAAGAAGAAAGCTAACATCAAGAAAGTGAACAGTAAAATTTTGTGAATGAGACAAAAGATGTATTCTCTTAGCCTCTTGCCTTCTTTATCCTAACTCCTCATCTCTAAAGTTAAGGGTACATTTATATAGGCAAGGGCTGAATTTACAAGGCCTGGAAATTTCAAGGTATGGAATTAGCATGATTCCAAAGTACAAAATATCAAGGTATTTTCTTTCATGACAAACCATCCCGTCCTAAGATGGTTTTGTCCTAAAAACCAAGGATAAATGGACCAAATCCAAGCCAAGGATGATAGTAACCATGTCCGTGTAGCTCCGATATGATAGGAAAGCACTTTCCATATAAGAGAGACCTTAATGTATACCAAACTGTGAGTAAATTGACTGCTGTCCAAACAGGGTTGATTTACAAAAACTATCATAACTTTTGATAGAGTGGTCCAAATGACACATATGAAGTATACAATCCCTAGTATCACCCCATAGCGTCAAAATAAATTTTTGATAAATTCAGGATAGTTTTATTACCAACAGTATTATCTCACAGTGAGTTGTCCCTGCACAGTCTGTCATGTATCATCCTGCAATAACCAAGGAAAATAATTCACATAAGTGGATGGTTGGCAAGAAGATTCCTCTATAGGTAGGCTCTTCCACTTAATGAGGTACTCAGTAAGAGTACGATATCTAAGCACTTTTTCTCTCTTTCCAATAATACTTTCAGGTTTATATATGACAAGTCCTGCTTCATCCATTGGTGGCAACTCTTCCAATACCTGCACATCAGGTCCAACATGCTTCTTAAGCTGTGAAACATGAAATAAATCATGTATTCCACTGGAAGAAGGTAGTTGGAGCTTATAAGCAAGCTCTCCAACTTTGTCCACTACCAAATATGGTCCATAAAATCTGTGAGAAAGCTTATTGTTCCCACCCTTCAATGAAGCATAGCGTGTCTTGGGCACTTTAAGAAACACCCAATCTCCAACTTTGAAGTCCAAATGTCTTCTCTTCTCATTGGCATAGGCTTTCATTACTTCTTGTGCTTTCCTTATGCTGTCCTTGCATTGTCTCATGAGCATCTCCATCCTTTCCAACTCTTCCTTTGCTTGGGGGTTGATATCTTCATGAAACAAAACTGATGGAATTTGGGCTTTGTACCCATAAAGTGCTTCAAATGGGGACATACCTATGCTCATGTGATACGTGTTATTATAGCAAAATTCAGCAAGGTGGATCCAACGATCCCATAAAGCTTGTGTGCCATGACAATAATGCCTAAGGTACACTTCCACCCATTGATTGACTCTCTCCGTTTGCCCATTGGTTTGGGGGTGATAGGCTGTACTAGGAGTGAGAAAAGTACCCATAGAAGAGAATAGACTTCTCCAAAAGTTGCCTGTGAATTTTGTATCTCTATCCAATACTATTCTCATTGGCATACCATGCAGCCTGAATACACCTTCCATAAATTGGTTAGCCACTTGCCTTGCTGAATATTGTATTTTGGTTGGAATAAAATGGGCTGATTTAGTCAATATATCAACAACTGCATAGATACTATTCCATCCATGACTAGTAGTAGGTAATCCCGTTGTAAAGTCCATGGAAATGTTAGTCCATTTTCTTGTAGGAATAGGTAAAGGCTGAAGGAATCCGTCTGGTAATAGTGGTGTTAACCCCAACACGAAGAAAGCAAAAGGAAATAAAAAAGACGCAGGGCAAAGGTGGAAAAAAGGTAGCCCGACTGAAGAAAGAATAGGAGAAAAGGCCAAAAGTGCAAGGGAAACCTTAAAAGGCCAAGGCAAATACAAAAGGGAAAAGACACATTTTAAAATAAAAAGGCGCACCTTGAAATCTTGTAAAAGAGTGCCGGGCTCTCACCCGTGCAATTTGTAAATGTAGATGGGCGGTGGAAAGGAAGCTAGGAAGATAGAAGGACAATGGGAAAAAGGGCCTAGGCTACGGCCAACCATGTAAAAAGGGGAAAAGGGGATGACCGCCCAAAAGGGATTTAGGGTTTTGTATATAAAGTTGAAAAGTGAATGAGAAGCTCATTCTTGTGTGTGGCCAAAACTAGCTCTCCTCTTCTTCTTCTTCTTCTTCTTGTTCTTGCTTGCTTGAGCTTGTGCTTGAGAGAGGGAGTGTGAGAGTGTGAGGGTGAGGGACCGAGGAGGAGAAGCTCTCCATCTTCTCCTCTCTTATTCTCTTATCTCCTCTTCTCTTGTCTTGCTCGCGGCAATGGAGCTTGGAGCGTGGAGCTTGAGAATGGAGCTTGCTTGAAGGTTGCACTTGGATCGTGGAGCTACCGGAGTGTGCGGGAGAGGAGGTAACTCGAACGGCACGGAGGTAAGCTCACTACACCTGTAGATATGGATTGCGCGTCGGCTATGTGAGAGGTAGCCATTAGTGCTCGGCTTGGAATGCTTAAATCAATAAGTGGTCCTTGGGTCTTGGCGGTTGAGTGAAAGCTCCCACAAGTGGAGTCCTTATTTTGTTGGCACTCTAAACACTTGGATACATGCTCCTTGACGTCCTTCCATAAACCCTTCCAATAAAAACTTTTTATGGACCTTGTCAAAGGTCTTGAAAAGACCCAAATGACCAGCCATTGGTGATGAGTGCATCTCATGGAGCACTTTTAGCTTGAATTTATTGTTAGGAACCAAGTATACTTTACCCTTAAACCATAAGAGTCCATTATGCACTTTGAAATTTAAAAATTCTTCATCATGTCCTTGCTGTAATTCTGTAAAATTTGGACAGCATGCTCATCCAACACATATTCTTCTTGGATGTCGTTTATCCAATCCTTATAAATTGTAGACACTGTAGATAAACTGCATGCTCACATTGTAGATAACGCATTAGCCACAACGTTATCCTTTCCAGCCATGTATGCTATTTCAAAATCATATGATTGCAAGGTAGCCAGCCATCTCTTTTGCTTGGGAGAAAGGTTGGGTTGTGAGAGAAAATACCTCAACACCCTATGATTGATTTTGACTTTAAAATGTATTCCATAGAGATAATGATGCCATTTCTTGATCGCATGTAGAATAGCAAGCATCTCTTGCTCATACACATGCATCTCCCTCTCTTTATCATTGAATTTTTTGCTCTCAAATGCAATGACAACATGCTCTTGAACCAAAACAGCCCCTAAACCTCTACCACTAGCATCCACGTAGATGGTAAAAGTCTTGGAAAAATCAAGGCAAACTAGTATTGGTATTGAAACAAGCAATTGCTTCAGCTCATTAAAGCTCTTGTCAGTGATTTCGTCCCAAAAGAAGGCCTCTTTTTTAAGCCGATCTGGTAAGAGGAGCTGCAACATGAGCATAATTCTTCATAAACCTATGGTAAAAAGATGATAACCCAAGAAAACCTCTTAAAGAAGTAGCATTAGTTGGGGTAGGCCATTTTTTGATGCATTGCACCTTCTTAGGATCCACTTTGATTCCATCTTCTCCCACTATATGACCCAAGCACTCAACTTCCTTTGTCATGAATGAACACTTAGTCGCCTTGGCAAATAGTTTGTGCCTCCTCAATATATCAAAGACTTCTTTTATATGCTATAAATGGTCCTCTTTGCTCTTGCTATAGATCAAAATGTCATCAAAGAACACCAAAATTGTCCGAAATAGCAAGGGTTGAAGTATCTTATTCATAAGAGATTGGAATGTGGTTGGAGCATTGGATAAACCAAAATGTATAACCATGAATTGATAGAGGCCTCTTTCCATCCTAAAGGCTGTTTTAAACTCATCCCCTTCCTTCATGCATATTTGATGATGCCCCGATCTCAAGTCAATCTTGGAGAACACCTTAACATCCTTCAATTCATCTAGGAGGTCATCTATTCTAGGTATTGGATACCTATTCGTGATAGTGACCTTGTTAAGATCGTGGTAGTTGATACACATGCAAAAAGAGCCATCTTTCTTCCTTACAAGAAGGATCAGAAAGGCAAAAGGCAATTGACTTGCCTTGATGAGACCCATTTCTAATAGCTCTTTTACTTGGCGCTCTACCTCTTCCCTTTCCACTTTGGAGAGGTGATATGGTGGTTTGTTAATAGGCTTGGTGTTGGGCAGCAAGTCTATAGGATGATCCACTTCTCTTTTGGGAGGAAGAGAAGTAGGTGACTGAAAAATATCATCATAATCCTTCAGCAACTTGCAAATTTATGGGTCTATGTCATTGGTAGGAGAAGAGGGCTCATCCTCATCAATCTTTGAAAGAAGAATTGTGAACATGCATGCCTTTGCATTTATCTTATTTTTAATCTTCTTGGGGCTGATCACCTTCATTTTCTTCTTCTCAACACCATGTAGAATTACTTGCTGTCCACACAATTGAAATTCCATTTCCAGCTTGTTAAGATCCATAGTAAATCTGCCCAAAGATTTCAGCCAATTGCAGCCAAGTATAATGTCAATGGGATCAATTTCTAATGCGATCAAACTCACCGATGTAGTGCACAATGGAGATAGAATAATAGGAACATTTGGGCAGCATTGATTACTATTTTCAAAGTCTCCATTTGCCACTTGGATCTTTAGGGAAGAAGACATATCATGTGTACTCAATTTCAACCCATTGAGTGATTTGGAATTAATAAAGCTATGTGTGCTGCCTGCATCAATGAGTATGTGAGTGGTCCTTCCATTGATTTGGCCTTTGAGGTGTAGGGTATTGTCCCCTCTTGAACCACTCCATGCATCATTTGATATGGAGCATAGCGAGGAATGTAAATCAGTCCAAGAATCATCCATGTAATGACCGCCCGGATCAAAAGGAAAGCCATTCATTGGGTCATAAAACTCATCATGGATACTCTCTTCATTTTCATGCATCTCTTCTTGAGTAGTAGAGCCTTCAAGCTCTGTAGACTTCCCTTAATAGGTTTAGCATCAGAATCATATTAAAAAATCATACTAACCTTCAAATTCTTAGCCTTACACTTGGACTTATGGTCGGGTGACCATTTCTCCCTGCACTTGAAGCATAGTCCTTTGGCATACATTTCTTTGAGCTTGTCATTAGACACATGCTTGCCTTGGATAGGGGCTAAAATTTTGGCACTAATAACAGTCCTTTTTCCATCAAAATTATTTTCAACATTAGATTTGAAATTGTTGCCCTACTTTGGTCCATAAATAGTGGGGAAAGTTGGTATCTTGCTGTAGGTATTGCTGTGAACATTTTATTGGCTTCTCACCATGCTGAAAATCAGTCCTTACATGCCCATAATGACCTGATGTCTTTGGGAATTGTGTAGGCTGAAATAAATGCACTCTTTTTGGTTGGAAACTCTTGTATTTCTGCCCATAACACTTAGCCAATTGAATGGCAGCTTGCAAATATGTAGGCTTCATGGCTCCAACTTCAGATGATAAGGTAGACTCTAAACCAAATATATACTTGTTCAATTTGGCACTATTAGAGATTCCATGAACATACATTGAGAGGTTTAAAAACTGATTTGAATACTCTCTAACCGAGAGACCACATTGCTCAAGGGCATACCATTTCTTTTCCAAGAGCTCTTTTTCAATGGGAGAGACAAAGACTTCAATCATAGCATTCTTTAGTGCTTCCCAAGATAAGAAGTCATGCCCAATTCTTGTCATATATCTCCACCAAGTATGTGCATAGCCTTCTAAATGAAGGGCTGCAAACTTCACTTTGGCATTTTTGGGACTTGGATAAAGGAAAATGTACATCTCCAATTTGTCAAACCACTCCTCCAACTCCGTGGGTGAAGGATTCTCAACTTTGAAATTCAAGATGACAAATTGCTCTTTATATTCTCTCTCATATTGAGGTGGCTACCCATTGTGGTGCTACTGTCCATTATGGTGTTGTTGTCCAAAAGAGTTACCAAATGAGCCATGCCTAGGGAATTCATTATTCCAAGTTCCTTGTGCATATGGGGTTTGCTGTCTATACTTCATACCATAACCTTGTGGCTGGAAATAATGTCCTTGAGGCTGAAAATGAGTGTTGCCCATATTGGAAGGTTGTCCATGGTACCCTTGATGTTGTCCATGCATAGGAGTATTAAATGGTGGTTGCTGCCCACTATTTTGTTGAGGCCAACTATGATTGGATAAAGGGCTTGGCCTATTAGGCTGAACTTGAGTATGAGGATTGTGTTGTTGCTGTCCATAGAAGTTTGGGGCTGAATTCACATGCCCTTGTTCATGCCCACCAATATTGAGGATATAATTGTTTATAAAATAGATTGCAATCGTGGATGTCCTCTTCATGCCTAGAACTTTCTTGAACCCTATCATGTGGATCTTGCCCATGTTGTGGAGAATAGGCCTTTGATTGATGGGGCTGAGGTTGAAATGAAGTGGGCTGAATAAAATCTTTAGCCTTTGACAATTCTCCAATATCAAATTGTCCTACCACCTTTGGAGTAGAGGGTTTGGGTTGCTCTTTAGCCAAAGGAGGGTTTGGAACATTGGGACTAGCTGTAGGCAATATCTTTTCACTAAAGATAGCCACTAACTTGTCAATACCCATCCTCATACCATCAAAGCCTGATTTCATCTCTTTAATATCATTTGAGAGTTGTTGTAGGCTATTAGAGTTCATGGAAGCATGGGACATCTCAACTCCATTCATTGGTTGATTGATAGGAGAATGAGTGGAGCTTACATCAACCTCTTCATTCTCATAATGCTTTTGGGATATAGCTTCTTGAGGAGTTTCATGTTCATGCTCATGTTGGTATTCTCTCAGCTCTTGATTGATGATCTCCAAAATAGGACCCTTTTTCTTATTCTTTGCTATGAGTAACTTCCTGTCCTGTATATACAGCAGAAGAAAAACTCAAATATCTTGAGTTCTAGTGCTTCGAATAAAAAACTCTTTGGATCTACTTAAAGCTTGAGAAGCCCCCTTTTTAATGAACTATCAAGTGTTGAAAGTAGTTCAGTACAGAAAATTTTATAAACAGTTTACTGTAGCTATTTGGAAATTCCTGCAATTTCTGCCAAAGCTAAAAACACCCTTTGCAATAATCAAAATGATTGAATAATCCACTGTAGACTACAATATTAATGGGACCCTATTTTTCTATTAATCCAAGAAATCCCCATTTTAGCTTTCCAATGCTAATGTCCAGCTTCTTGATCAAGAATCTTCATGAAGAGTGCTCCCATGAACCATTGGAACCAAAATTTGATGAAGAAGACTTCAATAGAGATGCCATTTGAGTTGAAGATGCTGATTACTCTTCATTGTATGAAGTAGGCTTCAAAGAAACTTCAAAATTTGAAAGAGAATCCAATAATTCCCTTCCTTCAATTGACATTGGCTGCCCCTTCCATGAATCCTTCAAGAATCCACTCCATTCTTCCACAATGGTGGAAAATCCATGCAATGTTGGTGCTATCCTTTGTGTAGAGGCTTCAGGAAGTGAAATTGACCAAAAGCCCCAAGATCTTGATAAGAAATTTGAGAAAATAAGCTTGCTATCTAAAACTGTCCCTGTTAGGGTTTCATGAGAGAGGGAAATACTCAAGATGGAAGAAACCTCATCAAAGCTTGGAAGAGACCAACTGCCCAAGGAAGTAGGAGCTTGGTATGGCCTAGCTAGATCTTAATAGCTCCAATTTTCAGTTCTCGCCGCAGATCACACAGCCTGCATACCCTTATACCACCACCAGAAAAATGAGTAATACACTCAAATATGGCACTCCATAGAGAGCTCAAGTGGTAGGGAAGATACTTGCGAAGTCAAAATGGCAAGATAGAGTTCATGGCTTGAAGGTAAGATCAGAGATTTCCATGGTTTCCATGCGAGAAGCTTGTAGGAAAAGAGAAGAAACCCGTGTTCTTGAAAAGTAATCACAGTTGAAGCTCCACTAAGTCATGTAACCCTCATTCTCTTCAAACTTACCCCAATTTTGGTCCAAATCTTGGGCACGACATGCCAAATTGGTTGGAGCCCGCCATTGTCCATTTGTTCATGCCAAGAACCTCCATCTTAGTCATGGTTTGTAAGAGTTCTCCATGTCACGCCACAGTTATGGAAGAACTAACTCTTGTGTAACTACGGTGTTCACTCCCTAGTCACTGCAACTAAATCTATTGCATGAAAATGACTTCTAACATGATCTAAACTAAAGCTCTGATACCAATGTAATGAAGCATTCAACCAGGAAAATAAATCTAACTAAAACTGAAATAGACATGAAATAACAAAAGAACTATTGCGCCAAGACATCTTCCATATATTAATGATGAGAGTTTCAAAAATACATGACAGCCATGGCTGATGCTTCTTCTAGCAAGAAGAAAGCTAACATCAAGAAAGTGAATAGTAAAATTTTGTGAATGAGCCAAAAGATGTCTTCTCTTAGCCTCTTGCCTTCTTTATCCTAACTCCTCATCTCTAAAGTTAAGGGTACATTTACATAGGCAAGAGCTGGAAATTGCAAGGTATGGAATTAGCATGATTCCAAAGTACAAAATATTAAGGTATTTTCTTTCATGACACAATTGCCATGCACACAAGTTCTCAAGATTCCTTACATACATATGTTTAGAGGAAGGATAACCTTATTCTAAATGTGTTGCCTGTGAAGTGCCTCCTTCAAGTCAACGGAGGTCTAAAAATGCTAAAGTATTTGTTGTTCATCCTAGGGATTGCCAACTCATCTTGTCTTTGATAGGAAAGGCAAGGTGATTACTCCCTCGAATCCTGATTATCCATGACTGACTCTTAAGACATGGGATAAATCCCTCTACTTCTAATTATGTCCATCATGAATAGAATGCAATTGCAATGTTGGCTGATTTTGTGAATGATATGATATTTGAGGTGTTGGCAAAAATAGAGCAAGTTAAATCAAGGTAGGCTTAGTCTCGAACCTAATTTTATTTTCATTAATGTATGAAGATCTCCACTTGAAATATTCATAAGATTTTCTCTCACATCAAGTAACATGGTATGTGGGTATTTTGCATGAGAATAATTGGGATGCATTATGTACTGTTGAACATAAAATTAACAATGAAGTGGATAGAATTCTAAATTGCCATGGGTTTCAATTGTTTTATGCCAAGAGCATTGCAATGCATTACTTTAGTGTCCTAATGATTATTCATGAGAAACTTCAACCAATGCTTATAAAGAATGACCTGTTTGGACATTTGTGCTAATCAAAATTATGTTTGAAGGTGAGCTTTTATTTCTAATTGGAATTTATGCACCAAATGATTCCTTGCGTCATTGTTGTGAATTATGGGATTGCCTGAAAGAATGCATGTCTTTTGATAAACTAGACTTGTTAATGGGTGACTTCAGTATGTGTGTTGACCATTTATAGTCTATCATCAAGCACTTAGTGATGGATGCACCAAAGCGTCATGCTTCGGATGATCTTGCATTGGTTGTTCTCAAACAAGATATTTGGCCTTAGGTTTGTCAACAATCAACCTTAGGATTTACTTTTCTCTTAGCCCAACATACGGTGATAGGGTCCACCTAGATCATCTATACATTACATAGACAATGCTTTTTCGTTAAAGATTCTAGAGATGAGAGTATTACAATAATATGCTTTCTCAAATCACTTCTTAGATAGGCCATTATCTCCTTTGTACAATTTCTAGACAGGCTTTCTTTGTACTTTAGTTTCTCCTCTTTGACTTGTGCAATCTTCAATGATCACATGGGACAGCTGCTCCATAAGTTTTTGCTTCACTTTCTTAGTTTGGGCAATCCCTCTCTGTTGAAAATGGAGGAGGAGAGAGACGATGCGTGTGTGAATACAATACAATGAGCAAGAGTGGGCAACATTTCCACACTCAAAAGATAAAAGTGCTAGAATGATAGAATGAAAGTACAATAGGTCTTAAGTAAATTAGACCTGTCCCTGACTCAACTAGTGTTCATCTAGCTCTAGAACTAACTCTAGAATTGGTGACAAAACTTATTAATGTAGTTTTGTTCACACTACAAACCAACTAACCAAAACCTTAGGCACTACCTCAAGAATCAGTAAATTCTAACACCCCCTTATAGTGCCAATTTGATAGAAGTACAAGAAGATCAATCACTAAAGGATAGTAAGTTCAAGGACTTTCAAAAAGCTTTTCAAACATTTCACGAAGAAGTGCTTTGGTGAAAATTTTTGCAACATTCTCCTATGTAGGGACATACATCAAATCAATCTCTCCTACATAGCATATCTCTCTGACATAATGCTAATGTTCCTCAATGTGTTTTATTGAGCAAGAAACACAAGATTCCATGCCATTGCAATAGCACTCTAGCTATAAAAAAGAATCGGTATAGGACCCTCCAAAGAAATCTACAGATTAGCCAACCATTTGGACAGCCATACACATTCACTATTGTGGTGAAGGCCACCCTGTAAGCCTCACAAGACAAGGTATCCAATGTACCTTGTTTCTTACTTAGCTATGAAATGCATGAGCAACCTAGAAAAAAAATAATCCACTAATGAGTAGACTGCCTAGTGTCTAGATCACCAAACCAATCTAAATCACTGTAATCCTGTAGATGCAAGTCTCCCCCTAGGAAATAATAATGCATGTGACTAAGTACCTTGCAAATATCTGAAGATTCACTTAACAACTTCTTGTCAATGTATGGTCCGCGGGCTATGCATATACTTGATCAGTTGAGATACTACATACTAAATTTTAGGGCATGTATTGCAAAGATAAATAAGACAATCATTGTTTGTAAATTGTAATATCAAACATATCTTCACCATCATGCTTAGTAAGCTTGGCTCCATCGTGAGTGCATATAGGTTTCAAATCTTGCATATTAAACCTATGTAACAACTTATCCACATACTATGATTGTGACATAATGATACCATGCTAATTTTGGGTGAACTGGATCCCCAAATAACAGTGTAAATAGCCCATATCCGACATAGCAAATGGATGTTTTAATTCATCATTTCCTGCAATTTTTCTCTCTATAGGTCTAGTGAGCAGCATGTCATATTCATAAAGAATGATAATCAACAAGTCCCCCCTTCATTCTTAATGTATACAATGGGAGCAGTTGGACTATTTGTGAACCCTTTGCTAGCCAAAGAAGCACCAATTTTAGAGTACCATGCACAAGGAGCCTATTTAAGACCATAAAGAGCTTTATGCAACTTGCATACCATGTGCTCTTTGGTTGAGACACATAAAAATGCTCATGCAAACCCCCATTCAAGAATGTTGTTTTAATATCCAGCTGATGTACTTTTCAACCATAATGTGCAGCCATTACAAAATCACACATCTCACGGTACTCATATGGGATGTAGGAGCAAAAGTTTCCTTGTAGTCTATGTCTTTCTTCTGTGCATAGCCTTTTGCAACCATCCATGCCTTGTATGTGTGAATTTTATCATCAGCTTCATGTTTGAGTTTGAAAATCCACTTAGTGTCCATGGCCTTTTTACTAGGTGGTAGATCTACAAGATCCCATGTAGAGTTAGTGTCAATGAAGTCTAACTCCTCTTGCCTGGCCTGCATATCCAATATACATCTTGTTGAGCTTCATCCAAGGAAGTAGGCTCATCATCATCCAATAGTGAGCTCATAAAAACATGCTCATCACAATTATCTACTTCATTATATCATCCAAATCTGCCACCCTACATCATGTGCAGTAGCATGCCTAGCAGCTTGTCTAGTATGATGAGGTAATGCAGCATCTGTTTTACTCTCCTGGAGAGTTTGTAATAGCCATTGCGGGACTATTTTTGCTGCATTTAAGAATTGTTTCCTCCAATGCATGTGGGGAACCCTCATTAATATGTTGATGTTCGAGAGTATATGGAGTAGCAACACCTTGTTGTAATAGGTCTATCCTACTATTTACAACATGCACAAACTCTAAAGAAAGTGGTAAAAGGCCTTCAAAAAGATCACCAATGTTATGGGTGGTTGGCATTTGAAATTGGTCATGAGAAAATGCTAGATTTTTAGCACATATGGCATCCCTATTGACAAACACCTTCATGCGTGGGCCATACAAGGGATAGCCTTTTCTTTCTAAACTATAGCCAATAAAAATGCATTTTACAAACTTATCATCAAGCTTCCTATGAAGCTCTTTTGATACATGTATGTAGGCTATGCAACCAAACACCTAAAAGTAGTCAACTTTAGGTTTCTTTCCATGCCAAGCCTCAAATGGAGCGATCATATTCGAAGCCCTTGTAGGTGCCCTATTCAATACACGATTGGCACACTGAAGCCCTTCAAACCAAAAATTATGTGGCAACCCCTTGCTTTTTAACATATAGCAAGTTATTTCCATGAGATTGTGATTCTTCCTTTCAATAACTCCATTTTACTGAGGAGTCATTTCCATGAGAGTGCAATTATTCCTTTCAACAACTCAATTTTTCTAAGGAGTCATTCTAATAGTGGCTTGATGTGTAATGCCACGATCCAACAAATATGTCTCAAATGCATGAGACATGTCAAAAGCTGCGGATCTAGAGCGTGACATAAGCTATGGTGGATGAAAGATGAATACCAAACTCATAATGACATGAACAAGTAGAGACAAATTGTTACACAAGTGAATTAGCTTCCAAGATAGATTAGCTTCGACTCATAAACACAATCTTGTGTAAGATGAAAAATGACACTACACTTAACTAAAAGTACAAAGCATCATGACATTGTATTCATTTCATATTCAAGTACAATGCTTTATAGAGTTTGGGTTGTTCCACTTTCCTCACTGTGCATATGCGATTCAGGACAACTCTTCCTGAATCATACATCATTTGTCTATTTTTCAACGAGACATGTACTCCCCCCGTATCAGTGCAAAGTGTTTGCAATTCAACATCCTGAATGATCTCATCAACATTGAACAGCTACTCACACAAATCTTGTATATGAATAAGGTGATCTGTCATGCTATCACCCTCATCCATATTTACATTTGACAACTCTCTATGAGGTAGGAGATCTTAGCCTCATTGAAAGCAACAGATAGACAAGTATGTCCCATGCTAATTTTGAGGACTTGCAAGACTGAATGTGCAAAATGATAGCCCTTTTCATTGACAATGCTATCAAAGAAAGTGCTTGAGCATCCTTAAAATCACATTTCCTCTGATCCTCCATAAGAGGGGGAGGAGGAGCAGCAACAGCAACAACAACAACAACTTATCTTTGAGCATAATGCTAAGGTGTCTAAGATGCGAGACCTCCTAGTTGCTACAAGTCACATGTAATATAGTCCCACAAATCCTTCGCAACAAGAAGGTTGTGGACCATAAAACTCCACAATGGGTAGTTGGAGCCATCAAGCTTGTCCTCCTAAGTGAGGACACCAAGTATGCTACTCTAATCATTGTTTCCTTAACATGACATGCTATCAAGAATGAGAAAAAATCTACATTTAAATACTTCAATACTAAAGTATAGTTGGAGCTCCAAGAAAGACACCAAGGAAAAGGGGTTTGTAATGCAAGAAAATCTATCTTGTAACATCAACAAGCTTTTATTTCATTCTTTAGAGAACCACAACAAGAAAAAGAACACCGCTAGCAAGAAATCTTCACGCAACATTATAGAAACAATCCTCCCACGGTTTTAACTTCAATAAAATTCATCATTCTCTTCATATTATTCATAGAGTTAATCAACTAACAAAGAGAACATAAAAGAAATACCACTTTTCATGGAAAAGTATCACATAGTATTCATCTTCATTGTCTTCTTAGTTTTCTCTCACAGTCTCTCATGGATAGATACATTGTTTTGAATAGAATTGGCTATCTCTGACTCTCTCTTTCTCTCTCAATTAATAGTACATCATCTCCTTACTAAAATACTCAATAATCACTCATAATAATCCTTCTTTAGTCGTGGATGGCCCTTCCAAAAGGTGTGTATGATATGAAAGGTCACTAGAGCCACCATAGTGACTCTTCATTGCTCATCACTGTCACTTCACTCCAGTCTTCTCTTGAGTTTTCAGCAAATGTTTATTCCACTTCCTTGAGCTCTTTTGAACTTATATTTACCTCTTTCCAAGGCTAGAAAACTTCCCCAAAATCATACATACATTCCACAGAATACTTATAGAGGCATATAAAACATAACAAAATAGGAATAGAGCAAGAATAGAGGCTCTACAGAAGCTCAACAAAAGGTTACAGAAGGTCAATATAAAGCATCAGAACCACATAACTCATACTAAAACCATTCCAAACTATCAAAAAAACCATTCAATGAGCTTTTAAAAGAGCTGAACTTCCATCAATCATCAATCCATGCTTCTTACAAAAGAGAAACAGAACAAAACAAAATCTAAACAGAAGGTATGAAAACCTCAACACAACCTATCAGAATATCACAGAGACTCATATCTCTACTAAAAATCATAATGAGCTTCCAAAACATAATCAATATCATCCAAAATACATTCAAACACTTCCAAAATAACTAATCATCACTCAAAATCCTTCAAAAATCAACCATGTAGCCTTCAAAAACAACAAAAATCAATCAAAAAATCTAGTCATTTTAGCCTTCAATATCCCCATACTTAAAAAGGAAGCATCCATGTGACCTAAGAAAAAGGAAATACAAGTTCATTCAAGAGCTCATATAGTTAATATTCAATATCAATCTTCATGAAAAGTCCATCCAACCACGACCGCAACTTATAACCTCTATCTAAGAAAGAATACAACGAAAGGAAAACCCTTTATCCATTAACACTTCTTAAAATCAACAAAAAAAAAAACAAACAAACTCGTAAAGGATATAATAAGTTTCTTCTATCCATCCATCCATCAATTAACTTCGCAATTAGGTCCATCTTCATCTTCAACTCCACTTGAGAGAAAAATATTATATACACATACATATACACATACACTTGACACTTAACACAAAACCTGGTAGTTTGAATGTCATACGCTCTTGAAAACAGAGAGCAAATGAAAATTTTTTCATGAAGAAAAAAGAGGATACAATCATGAAAACCATCTTCTACTAAGGAGGATGAAGATGTTTCTTCTTAAATTGCATACTCAGTTTAAGACGTTCCAAGGCTTTGTTCTCATCTACAAAATACTGAGGTACATTTGGGA